>NW_022437087.1:2244178-2334763 GCF_009761245.1 Sapajus apella | reverse complement strand
GGAGTTTCGCTCTTGTTACCCAGGCTGGAGTGCAATGGCGCGATCTCGGCTCACCGCAACCTCCGCCTCCCGGGTTCAGGCAATTCTCCTGCCTCAGCCTCCTGAGTAGCTGGGATTACAGGCACGTGCCACCATGCCCAGCTAATTTTTTGTAGTTTTAGTAGAGACAGGGTTTCACCATGTTGACCAGGATGGTCTCGATCTCTTGACCTCGTGATCCACCCGCCTCGGCCTCCCAAAGTGCTGGGATTACAGGCTTGAGCCACCGCGCCCGGCCAAAACTGTTATGTTTTATAATAAATCATAAAATTTATGGATTAGGAGGATTGGGCCCATAGGAATTTTTTCCCAGCCTCTGGTTTATAATGCAAAAAAAAAAAAAAAAGAGAAAGAAACAACTCACTGTCTATCAACAGACAAAGAGCTCAATAAACTATGACATATAGACAATGGATATTACACAGTGGAGAAGAAGAATGAAATTCACACATTAGCATGAATGAAACACAAAAATAAGCCAAAAAAAGGACTACTCTGTCAGTCAAAGTCCTCTAAGAAGCAGACACCAATACAGAATTAAATGTGTAAGAGTTTTATTGGGTGAAATACCTATGGTAAAGAAGGTAGAGCAGGAGCTGGAGAAAGTCTAGAAAAATCATCAGACTGCAAGTCCGACCCCACGTGAAAAAGAGGAAGAATGCTTGGAATGCAGCTTAGACTGCCATGCAGCCTAAGCAAGTTTATTCAGGGAGTCCTCGAGCCAAGTTGGTCCACAGTAGGCTTTTTACTTTGTGTTTTTATTTTTTATTTTTAGAGATAAACTCTCCCTCTGTCACTCAGGCTAGAGTTTAGTGGCATGATCATAGCTCATGGTAACCTCGAACCCCTGGCTCAAGCGATCCTTCCACCTCAACCTCCTAAGTAGCTGGGACTACAGGTATGCACCACCATTTTTTTGTAGAGACAGGGTCTCACTATGTTGTCCAGGCTGGTGTCAAACTCCTGGCCATTTAAGATCCTTGACTCCTGCCTCCTAAAGTGCTGGGATTACAGGCATGAGCCGCTGCACCCAGCCAAGTCTACCTTAGCCTCACCACAATGCGTCATTACCAGTGAACTGCATATGGGAGATAGGGAGTAACACCCATAGATTTCAGAGGTCAGCAGCTAAGCTTTTAGTCAGTTGATCCCTTGCAGAAGGAAGTCTCTGGAGGAAGTTCCCATGGCCGTTGCAGCGACATAGAGTATAAAACCCACTCATATAAAGTTCTAAAACAGGCAAAACCAAACAGTTTTGTTTGTTGATTTATGCATAGATACTGAAACATAAAGATAAGCAAAGGAATGATAAACATAAACTCAGGATTGCAGTTTACTCTGTGGGGGAGGGTGGCAATAGTAAATGAGGAATTTCACATCATGGCTCATCATTAAGGCACTGAAAATATGTACTTAAGCTGGATAGAGGACGCATAGATATATATTGTTTTATTATTCACTAAGCTGTGCATAGATATTTTATATACTTTTTTGTATGTATAATATATTGTCCAATAATTTTTATTGTAAAATATCTTTTGCGTATCTAAGGAGTAGGGTGTGTAAATATTCAATCATACTACAGGTATAATGGCTATGGGCTTGGACGTTATAAACTTTCAAGATTAGTATGTAAAGCAACCTAGCTGAAGCTCAATAAATCAAAGCTCTTTTCCTCCCTTCCCTCCTGCCAAAGGCTTCACTACTCTTCTGTATTTCTTCAAGTTCTTCTAGGAAATGATTCTTCTGGTTTTACTGAGGCAATTAATCAATGCAATCTAATGGTCACCATCCAATGGGATCTCAAAGAGCAGCTTCTCCGTCTTTCTCCTTCCTTTCATCGTTGTAGATGTGACCAGAACAGCATGATTCTGTCACCTTCCTGATCACTATTCACAGGTGTAACAGAATTCATCAAGGATACATCAGCCTCCATTGGTAAAATGCTCCAGAGATGTTGTGAATCTGACCTGTTCCTCTAAAATTCGGAAGCATAGTCTGTATTCTCAGAGTGCGTTACATTCCCAACCAGCTCAACCCATTGTCATTCTCACTAAGTGGCTTTGCATTGGACTAGTGGTTAAGACTTTTGGCTTGAGAGAGAAATAAAGAGAAACTTGATACTGTTAAGGCAGAATTTCCCATTCCTAGCTCATTATTATACACCAGTAATTGAATTTAAATTTTAACAGATTCCATTTTTGCTACTATAGAGATTTTTTTTGATCCGTGGATATATATTATAGTAAAATATTTCTTCTTTCCTTTTTTTCGTTTTTTTTTTTTTCGAGACAGAGTCTTGCTCTGTCTCCCAGGTTGGAGTGCAGTGGCCCAATCTTGGCTCATTGCAGCCTCTGCCTCCCCATTTCAAGCGATTCTCCCGCCTCAGCCTTCCAAGTAGCTGGGATTACAGGCACAAGTCACCATGCCTGGCTAATTTTTATGTTTTTCAGTAGAGATGAGGTTTTGCCATGTGGGCCAGGCTGGTCTTGAACTCCTGGCCTCAACTGATCCTCCCACCTTGGCCTCCCCAAGTGCTGGAATTGCAGGCATGAGCCACCACACCCAGCCTTCTAGTAAAATATTTCTGACATCTAATCATTATTGCATTCCATGAATGCTGTTAATTTGGTCATGAATGTATCTTCATTTACTAGAATGCTGTTCTCAATTTGCTAGTGTTATTTTAAAAACTTTTTATTTTCATAATTCAAGTTGGACTATAATTTTTGTGTAAAGAGAGAGTAGCTGTGTTAATTCTGTTACTGAGGCTATTTATATTATAAATGAATAAGGAAATTTTTCATGTATCTTTTTGCACTGTTTTTTGTACATCTGAAAGACCCTAACCAATGAAACCACCCATCATGCCCTCATATCCTTTCCTAAATGTAACTTTTGACATCTCTGGAAATGGGTCCTTAGCTATTCTACCTTTCAAGATTTTCCACATCTAATGTAAATTTTTGTAGCTACAGTTTCCTCAAAATTAGTTCATATTTTGAGATGTTCAAACTTATTTTAATTATACAGAAAGATTTCTATTTTTTTATTTATCCCGTCATCAAAAAACATTTAAAGAAAAAAATTGACTTCGTGAAAATTTCCACAGTTTATTGTCTTTTAATTGTTCATGTTTGGCTTAATATTATTCCCTCTTTTTGTTGTCATAAAATTTTATTTTCTTTCTTCTTCTAACTTGGATTGAATCTTTGGTCACTTTCATTCTTCAATTCACTAACATTCACTTTCATGTTTTTAATTTGAAATCTATTTCTTTCATCACTGCTTTTATAGTACCTGTGAGTCTGATTTGAAGAACTCTCATTTTCACCGTTTTCTAAGACATATATATGTGTGTGGGAGGGTGTTTTTGTTTCAGGGTTTTTTATGCTTTTTTGTAGAGACAGGGCCTCATTTTATTGCAGGGGCTGGTCTTGAACTCCTGGCATCAAGCAACCCTCTCACCGTGGCCTCCCAAAATACTGAGATTACAGGCATGAACCACCGAGCCCAACCTATAATATCTCTAAGATATTTTAAACCACAAGTTTAAGTTGAGGGTGTTTTTCTTTTGTTTAGATTTCACTGTTTTCCCATGTGATTAGGGTTTGAGATAACAGAAAATGCACATATAATTTCTCCCATTGGAAACGTATTAAGGTTTTCTTTGTGACCTAATTATCTCTCATAGTTATTCAATGAACTCTTAGCAAGAGTATTCAACTATAACTAAGACACAAATTTCAATTTAGTCTATTTAATTAAACTTAGTAATGTTATCCAGATTCACCGTGTTCTTAATTTTGGCTGCTCAATCTTTCAAAAATGTAGAAAACTATGCTAAAATCTTTCTCTTCTGGGCTTTAAATTTTTTTCTTCTTGTGTACCTTATATAAAACTCTTTCATCGTATATGTCAATAACATGTTAACCACTGCATGAATATTCCTGACCATTATGTCTGTAATGTGCCTTGTACTTTTCATAGGAATAAAATGACCCTTCCATCACTTTTAATGCTTGTATGCTTTTAATTCTTAATCATATAATATGAATATAGGAGTCTTTTAGTCATGATTTTTGCTTTTTTGTTTGTTGTCTGCACATATTAACCCAACATTTTGGTTTCAATCTTACTGGGTTTTTTCTTCATCTTTCCTTTCTTAATAGATGTATCCTTTACAAATACGTAACACATAAGATTTTGTTTGCTGGGTTTTTTTCCCTATACTAAGGTTAATTTTATTTTATTCAAATATCTTGGTCTATTTATGCTTACTATCATGAATATGTAAAATAAAAGAATTGTTCAATAGTATTTATGTTCATCTTGTTTCATGCTTTTGGGCTTGGGAGAAATCTTTATTGCTGTCTTTCATGTTTTCTTATAGTGTCACATCATGTTCTATTTGGTGTGTCTTCTGTAGTGATAATGAAAATTGTCAATTTTAAAAATGTATACTGATGATTACCCTTGAGTCTTAGATGAAGACTTAAAAGAGGCTGGGTGTGGTGGCTCACGCCTATAATCCCAGCACTTTGGGAGGATGAGGCAGGTGGATCACTTGAGGTCCGGAGTTCGAGACCAGCCTGGCCAACATGGTGAAACCCCATCTCTGCTAAAAATACAAAACTTAGCCAGGCATGGTGATGGCTGCCTAAGGCCATCAGGCTAGAGTGCAATGGCGCAATCTCGGCTCACCGCAACCTCCGCCTCCTGGGTTCATGCAATTCTCCTGCCTCAGCCCCCCGAGTAGCTTGGATTACAAGCGCATGCCTCCACACCCAACTAATTTTTGTATTTTTAGTAGAGACGGGGTTTCACCATGTTGGCCAGGATGTTAGCGATCTATTGACCTCGTGATCCACCCGCCTCGGCCTCCCAGAGTGCTGGGATTACAGGTGTGAACCACCGCGCCCGGCCAACCATTATCATTTTTTTTGCACATTTCCTCCAAACATTGGGAGCTTTTCTTAATTTGATTTAACAGGAGGAGTTGTCTAATAGTTTTAGCCATAGAAACAATTTCCAACAAAAGCTGATGCCCAAATTACAAATATTTTTAAAAAGAGAGACCAAAAATAAGGTGCCGTGGTTGTCTTTGAAGTGGGGCTAAGGAGCCCTTGGTGCCACTCCCTAAAACCCCTTTACCCCTCCACCCTCTACCCCAGCCTCTGAGACCCTACCAGGTAGCTCTAAGGTGCTCAGTTTGAAAACCACTGCAGTTTTTAACAAATTTTCTGCAGGGGTAACTTGTTTCTTTACTACTTCTAATGCTGATTTTACGGCTGTGATTTCATTTTTAATACAAAATACTGTCTTGTCTATTAGCCTCATTCCTCACTTCTTAAAGTTATGTATCTAATTCTTTATACACCTGTAACTTTAAAAAGCTTATGCTCTACATATAATTGGCAACAGAACCAAACATTTTCAAAGAAGTAAAATTTATTAACATTTGGAGAAATTTTAATAGCACGTTTGGCATTCACTGATGGTATGTCTCTTTGAAAAGCCAGAGTAGTAAAAAAGGAATCTATTTTACAATTTTCTATTCACAAGAAGAGGTTAAATGTACATTTTTAAAATAAATTCTGACCTACTAAAAACATCTGTCCAAAGGTGGGAGGGTTACAGGATGTCAATTAGCCCTGGTAACCACATAAATTAAAAAGGAATGCAATATGCTATGTATTTTTTTGTTACGTTTTTGCTTCCAGATCTGTTATCAACCATTTAAAGTCATTAAATTTTGGTTTCCTTAAAAGCTTTCCTTATCACAATAATCTCCCTTTTCATCAAAGTCTATTGTGTTTTCATCTCATCCTTGGTTTCCTGAGGTTTATTGAGCTCAAATTAGATGTTTTCTAAAATTTCTGCTCTTTCCTATAATAAATTATTTTCACGGGACACTATTCCTCTGCCTCTCTGGTTTGATGTTTTCTCTCTTCCACTCAATTCTTTGATCGGGGAGAGATCTGTTTTGATTTTTCCTCATAAAACCAAGTGTGGTTTTGCTGTGGTCTCCATGCCTGTCTGCCTCCTGTTATAAACTGAACGTCTCTGCCTATTCCGAGACAACTTTCCCATGACTGCAGCTTACTTAACCTGAGGAAGGATCTCCAGGTCTTCTCTCTAGTCTGAAGCAGTGTATATTTTTCCTTGTCAAAAACATTGAATGAAAAACTTCGTCTCCTATTTATACTAACCCCTGTTTTTTTCAGTTGCCAAATTCTCATCTCTTCATTAGCATTAGTGGGAATTGCAGCCCAGGCGTGAGTGAAGAGAAAGATGGAAAGAGGAAGAAAGACAAAAAGAGAGAGACTCCATAATGAGGAAAGAATTTCCTATGACTTCTTTTTCCCTACACGGCCATACTTTGTTCCTTGGGGCTTCCTCTAAGTTCTGCAGAGTAGAAATTTCTCCTGGCTTCCTGTAAGTTATTAAGTAATACTTCTGGCTTCCAACTCTATTGGAAATTTGAATACCTTTCTATATTTTCATAATTATGTCAGTGGGAAGATGGGAAGGGGTGAATGAGAAGTCTCTAGTATCCTGCCATCATCTCCCACAAACTAGTGTGGTAATTCAAACACATCAGGCCACTGATCAAACCTGCGACGTTCCCTGAAATTATTAGGAATGATTGGTAATATTGAGAGTGAAATTTGTGAACATGTGTTAACAGGTAAATGTTCAACCCTAGCCAACCCTTGAATGTGAAGAAGGCAGAACTTGTGTATGTGCATATGTATGTGCCTGTCCATATGACGTGGATGTGTCCATTTATATACATGATGTGGAGGTGGTTAAAAAAAAAAAAGTCAAGGGGTGAATAAATAAGACATTTAACAACATTTAAAATCAGAGTTTCTTTACTAACTTCTGGAGTGTTCTTTGGGAAAACACTTAAAGATTATTAATTTTCCTTTCCTCTGGATCCCAATCTACTTGGTGCATAGAATTGAAACTTTCTGTGATGGTCAGCCACTCAGCATCCACTCACCTTTCTCCCGTCCTAACAAGCACCCAATTTTCGTTCAAATCCTCTGACTCCCTCACCGAGCCCTTGTACTTTGAGAAACACTGACTTAAAACTAACGCCTTGGGTGGCTCCTGATTGGTCTAATCCAATCAGGGTTATCCCATCTCCCTACCACGGGGGTTAATCAGGCAATTGGCCTAAGCCAATTAATGCCTGGCTCTCCCCAGCCTCAGGGACTGATCTTTATAACCTTGGCATAGGCCAATGTTTCTCTTAAAACACATACACACAAAAATACAAACATAAAGGAAAAGATCGGTAAATTAAACTTCATTAAATTAGGACTTTCTATTTATTAAGAGAGTGAAAGCCAGGGGAGTGTGGTGGCTCACACCTATAATCCCAGGACTTTGGGAGGCTGAGGCGGGCAGATCACCTGAGGTCTGGAGTTCAAGACCAGCCTAACCAACATGGAGAAACACCGTCTCTGCTAAAAATACAAAATTAGCCGGGCAGTGTGGTGCATGCCTGTAATCCCAGCTACTTGGCAGGCTGAGGCAGGAGGATTGCTTGAACCCAGAAAGCAAAGGCTGCGGTGAGCCGAGATAGTGCCATTGCACTCCAGCCTGGACAATAAGAGCAAAACTCCATCTCAAAAAAAAAAAAAAAAAAGAAGAAGAGTGAAAGGCACGACACTGAGTGGGAGAATAGGATTTTCATCCAGCATATATAAAGAACCCCTACATATCAATCATTAAGAACAGAGACAATATGTTCAACCCTAGGCAATTGTCTTGAACAGGAACCTCACAAAAGACCATATCCAAATGGCCAAAATCCACGAAAAGGTTCTCAACATTACTGGTCATCACAGAAATACAAGTTAAAAACACAATGAGATATTTCTATACATCTGTTAGAACATGTTTAAAATTTTAATGTAACAATACCACTTATAGATAACGATGTTGGGCACATGGAACTCTCATAGACACCTGGTAGACACAGAAACTGATACATCCACTTCAGAAAACTGTGCCGGCGTGTGCTAAAGCTGCAGGTACGCCTACCCTATGACCCATCAGTTCTATTCCTACACACATATCCAAAGAAACTGCATACATATATGCGCCAAAATACATTTTAAGAATGTTCCTAGTATCACTGTTTTAATAGCCAAAACTGGAAACAGTCCAAATGTCCATTGATAGTAGAAACCTTTTATTTATTAATCTGGGTAGTGTTTAAGCAAGTACTCATCCACATTGATCTAAAAAGAGGAAGAAGGATTTCAAACTCAAGTAGACCTGACTTCAAAGTCCTGTCAATTACAGTACTTTAAAAAATATGAATACATGGTGGTGATGAGGTTGATTTTAAAATGTATATGAATGGAAACATGTTCCAATTACATATCCTTTCATCTTCCTTTTGGTGACCAAAACTATGCAACCATGACTAAGAAACTACTGCCACCAAGTGGCATCCTGCCCTAATTGCAGGATCAAGTGTTTTGACGTGACTCAACTTCAAGCCTGTACGTCAACTTAAAATAGCATAATGACAGCAAAAACTTGTTAGACTTCCCCACACCCACCCGATATTTGTTTCCCAAGAAATTATTTATGGAAAGCAATCACTTCTTACTCAGATAGCTTCATCCTAGTAAACATTTTATCTTTATCCTATTTTTTTATTTATAAAAGTAGTCAAAGTGATTACCTGCCAATCATTGAGCATTTACTACATGTCAGATATTGCATTAATACCTTAGCAAGTATTATGTCATTTACTTGTCATAACAATTCTCTAAGGAGTCTACTACTATTATACCCATTTTAGAGATGAATTGATGTAGGTGTGTTGAGATTTCCCATAGTCAACACAACTAAGTGATCAAGTTAGAATTTTAATCTAGATCTTCAGGATTTCAACCTCTTGCTCTCTTATCTTCCAAGCATCCAAGTTGGGTATTTTTTCTTCATGATAGGGAATCCGGAAATGTGAGTTCCAGTACTGGAGGTGACAAGAACTCACTGTGGACCATGAGCAATACACTTTACTTGTCAGGGACTGAGTTTTCTTATCTGAAAATTAAAAAGCTTGCCCAAGTGATCTCTGAGCCTCTTTCCCACACCACCATCTAAAAAGCTCCTGATTACAGAAGAAAGGCATTAATCTAAGCCACTTGCAATATGTTTTTGTGGTTTGGTGCAACTATTTTTAGACCGTCACAGAATAAGAGCTCATTTCATGCGGCGAGTCACAAATTTCCCACAATCTTTGCGGGAAATCCAAGCCTGAGCGATTCTGGTGCTTAATGAGATGATGTAAGGCAGGAAAATATATAGTTGGAAGAAAATTTTATTGCTGTGAGTAAATGTGCATTTTCAAGCGAATTACAAGACCTTAAGAAGTAAATGTATATGCCTCAGGGGAGGAATCACCTAAGACTTTAAAACAGAGCATGTAGTGTTCATTTGGAGACATTCTGAGAACCTCTGCAGATGTGACAGAAAAAGAAAAATTGTGCAGAACCTTTAACCCTAGAAAGAAAAACAAATGACCTCAGAAAAATATCTTCAATTAAGTAAACTGAGGATACCCCATGACAGGTGCAATTGTCAGATAAAGGGGCTTTATAATGCAACATGAGCTAATACATTCATTCAGCAGAGGTGCACTTATGTAAATCTGCTAATGTGAGATCTACAGGATAGCAACTTTAAAGAATAATGTATGAAACTGGTCTGGCATTCAAATAATGAAGCATGCATTCTCTAATTTAACATGCCTATTTTTCAAAAGAAAAAAAGCATGTTGGCTGGTGCAAACACAAGAAGTAGCATTCTGAGTCATGTAAATTTCTTGAAGTTTTTCTAAACTGCCACATATCTGTAATACATTGGGCATATGCATCCTAGTAAATTCCAGTCCTGTGATGTCCATTTCAGAGTTCACAATTTTGACAGACTGTTAGTGACTGGAAAGTTTGGGGGTTTTTCCCCTTTATTATTTCAACAGTTAACTTTAAGTAGATACAATAAACAAGGCAAAACATTGCACAATGAGAAGGATGCCTTTTTGTCCTGTTTTACCTGTTTTATCTCTGCAAAGGCACTCCTGGTATTTTTCAGCCAGGAAACAAGAATTTATCAGTGTGTAAGCTAAGAATCAATTCAGACCAGTCCGTCTTAGGAAATACCACTCATGGATGCTTTCGAAACCAATAGAGCATTGCAAGGAATCCAGGGCTATACCATAAACTTGACAGGACTAAAGCAAGTAACACATCTTGGCCCTACAGTTACCATGCTAAAACAATCTGGCTCACAGCATGCAAGTGGCCATTGTGTACACATTTACAGACTAGAACACTGAAGCATAGTAGGACAGCTAAACTGTGCCTGCCTCCAACAGACCCAGCTGTTAGCGCCTCCACTGTGACCTGAGTGTTCCTCTGCAGAATGCTCTGATCATTTTAGTCTTCTGGCTGCTGTTCACACCCAGCCCAACAGTAAACACTGCCTCCAGGTGTCGTCCAGCTCTCCAATACTACCATGCCCCTCAGTGCTTGCTCTAACGGTAGAAGGCTTATCTCGCCCTTGCTCAACAGGGATTATAAATGTACGGGAATGCTACAGTAAGGAAATGCTACAATAAAGATAGACCTTCAAGATATATAGCCCTCTCTCTTTACGTCAGTTCAAGCCAACAATGTATGCACTATGCAACTAGCATAGTGCCTGACACAGAATAGAGACTCAAAAAATTATGCATTGGATCTATGGATTTGCAAATAGTTTACATTTACAAGATGAGCAAGACCTATCTTCTGCTTTCAGCTAAGGGGATGAGACATGTTAAAAGTAACTATAATTGCAGAATAAGAAACCACAGTCATTCAAGGAGGCCAATGGAAGAAGGTGGCATTTGAGGTAGACCCTACAGGATGGATGGCAAAGCACAACAGAGAGATAAGAAAATGCTTCCTCTTTCTTTAGAATCTTTCTCTTATAGTTTCCTTGCATTCTTCTGAGAATTTCAGCCTCTTCGCTTAAGTTTTATCTCCACTCTCCAAATAGGCTCATAAACAATCCCCACTGAATGCTGTGGGTTGGATAGATGAGTGGACAGATGGATGAAAAGTGCTCCCTGCTTACGTTTTGCAATAGCTCCTGATTGTCTACCATACTGTGTTTAAGCTAATCTTGACTGACCTAATTAACCAAACCCTAGTCACAGTTTTATCTTCACGGTGGTCTAGCAAATTTCCTAAACATTTTGCAGAAATCTTTGCTGTACTCCATCTTTTGATTTGCCTACTGAATTCTTCTGCTGTAAAATGGCCTATTTACTCTTTCGATCTCTTCATCCTCCAGAACTAAGTTCAAGTTTTACTTGTTCCAGGAAGTCATTTTGACCATAGTAACACACAGGGATTCCTCCTTTCTCTGAATTTCTGCAGGATTTGCAATGGACACCACACAATCTCTTCCTAAAACATAATGCCCAGAATCTCCTCTGGCTATTTCAAATGACGTCAGCTTGTTCTGCGAGTGATTTCTCTTCGTGCTCAAGAAACATTTTGCATTTATGTGTCCTTTCCTAGACTCTGCATAGATCTTGACTTACAAACTGCTGAGCAAGGCACAGTGAGGAGGGAGGGAGAGAATGGGATAAAGATTGAGGTAGGTTTGAAGCCCAGATCCCTCACATACATGTCAATATTTTCTTTGAGACACTACTTCCTCATCTGAACAAAATGAGATCAAGTTACTTCTATTGCAAACATGGTAGGACAATCAAATAGACAACGTGAGTGAATGCACTTAGAATGGCATTTAGCAAATTTGAGACATTCAACAAATGATTAATTCCCTCTTCTATTATAACTCTAAGATGCAGGGGGAGGAGGGGATGTAGGTAAGGCAAAATACCCTGCTGTCTCCAAGGGTTAATGTTACTGAATTCTGAAACTAACTGTCTGGTATTTAAATAATTCTTTTGAAGACAACTGAAGAAGTCAAGCCTTAAGTTTGAAATCTCTGTTTTGCAAGGTCAGCCCTCATTCTAGAAAAACAAAAGTAAACTAAACTAAAAACCCTGTAATCCAAGAAAGAACAGGATGGTGTTCCGTGCAGGCAATATAAATGTGCCACGACTCCAGAGAGTCAAGGATTTATCAAAACAATGCAGTTCTCCTACCAGCCACGTTCCTGACAGCTACATTGTAGCTCTATAATTATCTACCAAATGCCTGCAGATCATAATGGTGCTTTATTCTTTTCCATGTCAACGTCAGCCTTTCCCTGCCATTGGAGCCCTTCTTTTGCAGCAGACATGAACTGCCACTCAAGACAATGAGCTCAACGTTGGGGTCCTAAATCAGAAGAGAACCCACACAAAGAGTGGCACCTTTCACTGGCCCTGCTAACAAACCCATGTGACAGAAATCTAAACTTGCTTAAGTAAAATAATAATCATAAAAGGTGGTGAGAGAGAATTGTTTTTAATCCATGCCATTGGAAAAGGCCAAGCAGAACGTATCCCTGCACTCCGTCCCCACATCTGGATTCTGTTTCTCCTGCCCACTGACCTTTTTCTCCTTCTATAAATGGGCTCCTCCTAGGACTTCCTCCAGTTATCATCTTATTTCTTTCTTTTGCTTTGTAGTCATATTTCTTGAAACCATAGTCTACACAAGATGGCCCTGTGTACTCCTTTCTCACTCTCCTGTCTGCCCCTGCAGTCTGAATCTGCTCTCACGGCAGCTATCAGTAACCTCCTAAGGGTCTGATTTAGCCATACTTTGAATCTTACTGGGTTTTTCTCTTGAAGTTCCTCTGTTGGCTCTCTTCCTCTCTTTCTTTTCTTAATGTTCGCTTTATTCTTTTTTCTTTTGAGACAAAGTCTTGCTCTGTCGCCCAGGTTGGAGTGCAGTGGCGAAATCTCGGCTCACTGCAACCTCTGCCTCCCACGTGGTTTAAGCAATTCTCCTGCCTCAGCCTCCTGAGTTACTGGGATTATAGGCAATTGCCACCATGCCTGGCTATTTTTTTTTTTTTTTTGTATTTTTAATAAAGATGGGGTTTCACCATGTTGGCCAGGCTGGTATCAAACTCCTAACCTTAAGTGACCCACCTGCCTCGGCCTCCCGAAGTGCTGGGATTACAGGCATGAGCCACCACACCTGGCCTCTTTATTCATTTTTGTATTTTTCAAGTTCTCTGCAACTTATGTGTGACTTTTTAATTTTATTTTTAATTGACAGATAACACTTGTAAATATCAGCAATGTTTCTATGCATCGTTTTCTCTGGTCTCTTTCTGGCCGCCCCTTTTCAGGTCTTTTACTAACTCCCTTCCTCTACCCGTCTCCTAAATGTTGTTAGTCCCCAAGCTGCTGAGATAGGAGGTAGGACTCGACTCAGGATCACTTGAACTCTTGTTTCCAGTTGTCCTCAGAATCAAGTGTGGAGTTTTCTTTTCTGCCCCGTGCCCGCTTCACCAGCCTCGTTCATCCTCCTCCCCTGCAGCCTCACGATCTGGCCTCACCAACTCTGCGGAGCTGCTCAACTGTCCATACCTTCTCCCACCTCTGCGCCTTGGCCTGAACCGTTTCCCTTTATAAAGTGCTTTCCCCTTTGTTCACCTAGAGGAATCCTACTCATTCTTCCAGGCTCCATTTAGCCACTGTGTTAGTTTCTTGGGCTGCTGTAATAAAGTATCTCTGGCTAGGTGGCTTAAAGGAGAGACATTTATTGCCTCTTGCTCAGCTCTGGAGACTAGAAGTCTAGTCTGCAATCCAGGTGTCCGCAGGATGTTTCCTTCTGAGGGCTGTGGGGGTTGCGGGGAGGCTGCCCCTGCCTCTCTCCCAGCTTCTGGAAACCTCACATGTCCTTTGGCTTGTAGAAGGTGTTCCCTCTGTGTTTTCACAGCATCTTCACTCTATGTGCATCTCTCTCTGGGTCTAGATTCCCTGCATTTTTTAAGGCCACTAGTCATACTGAATCAGGACTCACTCGAATGACCTCATCTCATGATCATCTGCGAAGACCCTATTTCCATATAAGGTCGCATTCATAGGTACTCGTGGTTAGGACTTTAATATCTTTTAGGGGAGACACCAATCAAACCACAGCAGCCAATATCATATCCAAAGCTTTTTCTTTTTTTCACGACAACATCCCACTTCTACACTTCGATTTAGGGAGTCTTCCTCCATAATTAACAAGGCAAAACAAAGGCCAGAGCCAGGGAGGTAGTCTAGCCCTGCTAGCCATTTGTCCTGGCAGGGAAACTGAACTATTTTTTTGATGGCTTCCCAGGCCAAGAACCAAGGGATAGAAGTAAAAGCCAAAGGTCATCTCAGAGTTAGGAGTCTGATAGAGCCCTCAGCCCCACATCACGCCATGATGAAGAAAAAGACCCCCTGGGGTTAGAGTGAGCCAGGGGTAAACTGGACTCCCTGCCCCCAAAGCAGCACTGCAGTTCAGTTGCTTTGGTGCCCACCAGTAAAGGGAGGGAAGAAAATTAAAGGGGTAAAATCTATTTCTTTTTTCTTTTTTCTTTTTTTTTTTTTTTTTTGAGACAGAGCCTTGCTCTGTCCACCAAGGTAGAGTGCAGTGGCCTGATCTCGGCCCACTGCAACCTCCACCTCCTGGGTTCAAGCAATTCCCCTTCCTCCGCCTACTGAGTAGCTGGGACTACAGGCGCCACCATGCCACCTAATTTTTTGTATTTTAGTAGAGACGGAGTTTCACCATGTTGGCCAGGATGGTCTCGATCTCCTGACCTTGTGATCTGCCCGCCGCGGACTCCCAAAGTGCTGGGATTACAGGAGTAAGCCACTGCGCCTGGCCATAAAATCTTTTTCTAAAGGTAGTGAAGTAACATCAGTCCTTATGAAACAGGAGAATGGGGTCTGGAGGCAGGGAACCTAAGGCCGGTTCATGCTGACTTCCTAGAACTAAATTGAAAGGAAAACTCTAACTTTCGACACCTAAGTAACAGAAGGACCAGAGACTACTCCCTTTGCAAACCCCCATCTTTTCTTTGGGGCAGATGGGAAATTGAAAATACCTCTGATTGGTTGCTTTCTGCAACCGATAAGACGTTTGCATAGGAGTGTAACTTTATATCTTCACTTTAGCCTCTGATTGCAGGCTAAGCCTTCATTTGCATAAAAGTGCAACTTTATAATTTCACTTTAGCCTCTGATTGTCTGCTTTCCACAACCAATCAGATGTTTGCATAGGAGCGTCACCTCTGTAACTTCAGTTCAGCCTCTTGATTTCAGGCCACCACTTCATTTACATGGGTTGAACACCAAGTGACCAATGGGAAACCTCTAGCGGGTATTTGGACCTAAAAGATTCCGTAGCTGAGGCCGTTGCACCACTGCTCGGGCAGTTCCCACACTGTGGAGTGTACTTTCATTTTCAATAAATCTGTGCTTTTGTTGCTTCATTCTTTCCTTGCTTGTTTGTGCGTTTGTCCAATTCTTTGTTCACAACATCAAGAACCTGGACACCCTCCACCAGTAACACATACACAGAATCATCACCCAAGTTCTCATCATCAGGGGAGTCTCAATGTCTCATTCTCTCTCTCCCTCTCCCTCTCATATTGAACCACTGAAGCTTAATCTGAAAGTACCTATGCATCCAAGGAAAATACAGGGACAAAAATGTGACTGGTGGAAAAAATATACAGCATCTTTAGAACAAAAACCAATTTAAATCAAAAACATGTAATGTTAACACAGAGAAGAAAGGAGAGTGAGCAGAACACTCTTCAAGTTTTTGGCTTGGTGCTTTTAAAATTCACACTCTAATAGTATATTGTTTGGGTTATTAAAATGATATATAATAAAAATTATTCATTCCTCTGATATCCGATTAAATCACTTCCTTTTTTTTTTCTTTTACTATTTGGGCTTTTTTGGCAGGAGGTATTATGACATTCTTGGAAGAAATTTTACTGCTTGGAATCCAGTGATTCTGAAAACATTAAGAAGCACCAATGTTTTCCTAATGTCACAGTCAAAACAATTCTCAGGCAATGAGTTCTACCAACAGGCAGGCAGCTTCTGCGTCCATGACCTCAGGAAGTTGGAAACCTCCTTCAGGAAGTTTGAAATCTCCTTCTTCACCTCCACATTACAGAACAACGTCAGCCTCCCTATTAGAAAGCAGGTGGTAGGTGAGATAACAGGACAGCTGCCAGATAAAGTGAGGCGTTTCAGACCTGGAAGGGGCCTTAGAAATCAATTTTCTGTAAAAAGTTAAGCAAGTCCTTTTGTAGGACACATGTTGTGGCTATTGAGCTGTTCCTATCACAACAAAGGCCCAGATTGATGAAGCCAGGTTGGACAACTCATAGAACAGCTTAGGAAGTACTGGAATTGGCCGGGCGTGGTGGCTCACGCCTATAATCTCGGCACTTTGGAAGGTCGAGGCGAGGGGATCACCTGAGGTCAAAAGTTCGAGATCAGCCTGGCCCACATGGTGGAGCAGACCAGTTAAGCACATCCTTCCCCAGTCTCTGCTTATTCCTTCTTGAGTGTCTATATGGGCACTCTCGCCCCTCTGGGCTTCAGAGTCCTCATTTGCATAACAAATAGGTTGGGCAACATTATTATTTTAGTCCCTTTTAGCATCTTGATTATACTAGTTTTCTACTGCTTCTGTAACAGATTCTCACAAATGTGGTGACTTAAAGCAGCACAAATTTGTTCTTTCAGTTCCGTAGATCAGAAATCTGAAATGGGTCTTGCTGTGCTCAAATTAACTTGCGGGCAGGGCTGTGTATCTTCTGGAGGCTCTAGGGGAGAATAGGTTTCCTGGCCTTCCCCAGCAGAAGCTGGAAAATGAGAGGCTGCTCATGTTCCTCGGCCCTTTCTTCTTCCAGCAGTGCCAGGGCGAGCCCTTCTCCCACCGTCATCGCTCTGCTTCTCTCTTCGAGGTTCTTTCCAATTCTATGGACTCTTGCAATTCCACTGGGTCCACCAAGTAATTTCCCTACCGTAAAGTCAACTGATTAGCAACCTTACTCCCACCTGCAACCTTAATTCCTCTTGTAATTTAACCTAACAGATTAACAGATTCTGGAGATTAGTACATGGACATCTTTAGGGGGCCATCACTCTTGCCTGCCACATCGATCAACTCTTTTTCTATAATAATCAGCTTTCAGTCCTATCACTAACCTTAACTTCCCTGGGGCCCAAAGGGAGAGTGTCATTTAAATAAAGAAGAAATAAATGGTTTCTGAACAACCTGCTACTGGGAAGGTGAAAAAGAAGAGAAGACACTGACATTTATTGAGCATCTAATATATATCAGCTACTGTGTTACATGTTTCATCTACAGAAACTACTTGTTACATGCAGAGCTCTGCAAGACAATGATTGAGACCACCATTTTCAGAGGCGAAAACTAAGATACAGGCAGTTTAACTACAATGGTGAGGCTGGGCATGGTGGGTCACTCCTATAATCCCAGCACTTTGGGAGGCCAAGGTGGGTGGATCACTTGAGGTCAGGAGTTTGAGATCAGTCTGGCCACTATGGTAAAACTTGTCTCTACTAAAATAAATAAATAAATAAATAAATAAAATGGCCAGTAAGTGGTAGAGTCAGAATTAAAATCATATGCATCAGAACAGCTTCAGCGTTTACAGTCTTTTTAATCTACTAGTCCTTTGACAGTCCCTTGGTCTATGTGCTCCTGATGACTTTCCAAAATGCAACTATAAGAACAATGTAGCTGAATATACTCAATTCAAAAAGGTTGTCTTTTATTTGGAGTTTTCTTCGTTCCTAATTTTTTTTGGTTTAAAAGCTATTTTTAGTTTAAGGAATGCTGGGGGTGGAAAAAGAAGATTACTGGAGTCATACCGACCCAGACTTGAATCTCAGCACTGCTGCTTCCTGCCTGTGTAACTGCAGAGCCTGGAGCCTCTGTTTGCTTATCTATAAAATGAGGATAATGAGGCCTATCTCATAAAGCTGTTTTGAAGATTGAGATAATGTGCAGTGCCTGACAGGGTGCCTAATCCACTGTTGATGTTCATTCTCTCGCTCCACGGTCTTTGCAACGCCCACCAATCACTTGGCTCCATCCATCACTTGCATGTAAATGAATCCTGCATCCACAATGTCAGGTCTTTCTTCTTCCTGGTCCTGATTTTCCCATGGCCTGCTATGCACCCCCAGCCCCATGTCTTGCCTGTGTCTCAGGCTCAGTATATCCAAAGCTGAACCTTCCCACATCAAAACCTGCTTTCTCTCCTCTTTCCTTTGTTTCTGTTGATGACACGCCCATTGGCCCTGTCCCCAAGCCAGTAACTTGAGAGTCGTTTTTTATTCTCTTTTCCCTACAGCTGATGAGCTGTCATACCCAACAGTCCGACCCTCTCAGTTCTCACCACCACTCTCCCACACTGGTCCTTAGATCCCACACAGGGACCACACTCACTCTCAATGCCTTCACCTCCAGCCTCTCTGCCCTGGACTGCTTTTTGAGAGGTAACATCACATGCTTGTCCAGAAGGCTCTAGTCATTAGTCGTATCACAACCAGACTCCTTGGCCTAGTTCTCAAAACCCTCTGTAACCTCACACCACCAATCCCGTTCTACCATCTTTCCTGCTACCCCTTGATACACTCTCAACTCCAGCCAAATTATCAAAGACCCACTTTCTGCCTTACTCTCCCCCATCGATGCCTGGCCCCATGCTTGTGCATATACTCTTTTTTTCCACCAGATATCCTGATCTCTCTTCTTTAATGGGGTACATGTGATATTTCAGTACATGTAAACAATGTATAATGATCAAACCATGGTAACTGGGATTTTCAGCACATCAAATATTTATAGTTTCTTTGTGTTGGGAGCATTCAAAATCGTCTCCTCTGTCTATTTTGAAGTATACAATAAATTGCTGTTAACTTCAGCACACCCTACTGTGCTACAGCACATGGGAATTTATTCCTCATATCTAACAGTAATTTTATAACCATTAACCAACCACTCCCTGTCTCCCCTCCTCCACACTCTTCTCAGACTCTGGCAACTACTATTCTACTCTCTATTTCTATGAGTTTAGCTTTTTTAGTGCCCACATATGAAAACTGCCTAATATCTTGATGAGACATCCCCAGAAGGATCCCCTCCCAAAGCCCTAACACTCTCCAGGCAAATGGCAGCTTGTTAGACTCAAATGAGCCAAGATTCTGCTCTTTTTACCGGTCATGTAGTCCTGTCTATAGGACTTAAATATAAAGCTGGCTAAGTATGATACATTACTTCAAATGTAGTCCTCAGTGCTTTGTTTGAAATATAAGTAGGTAAGTTGGCTTTCAGTTACATATTCAGAAAGAACAGGTGCATCACTTATGCCCTGGCAACCAAGTTTCACCATATCTGGCCCTTGTCAATAAGAGTTACTTACTCTGTAAATCAGGGGGTCCTGATTCTCCCTCTGGGACAGCCTGAGGCACACCACTCCTCTGGCACCCGCCAAGATCCCATAGAGAAGGTATCACCTCTTCTCTGAGTGGATGAGAAAAAGCTGGTTTCCTAAGCGAGCCAGGGGCTGTGGGAACACCACCCAAATCCTCGTTCTTCCCCATCAGGCCAGGAGAGACTGGAGGCAGCATTAAGCTTTTCTTCCATCCACACCTCCACCTTGTGAGTCTGCGTTCTCTCTAGGAACCACTGGTGCAGACGGAAGACAGCAACTCCTAGCTATACTCCTGAACCTGGAAAGTGACTCCTTAATGGAATCACTAATCCTTCCCTTTCTGCCATCTCGGCATGTGCACAAGCTCCACCTCTGTGGTGGCCAGCGCTAAGGCCACATGGTGTTGGAGGCCTCTCTGGTGCTTTCTCTGAGCTGGCTCTCCTGCTGTGAATTTCCACTGCCCTCCATCAGGGTCGTTTCTAGTCCTGATGCTGCGTTAGAATGGTCCACGGAGCTCTGCAAGCGCTAAAATTCCCACCCCTGCCCAGCTCAACCGCAACCTCCAGGAGATCGGGCCAGGCGTCTGTTCTCTTTACATCACTGGAGCACCCTCGTGTGTAGTTTGGCATGAGGAGAATGGGCCCACAACAGTGTCCTGAATTACAATATTAACGCCCACATGAGTGCAAAATTAAGTCACTCTCCCTTGGGAATGCCCCCTACCCCAACACATACCACATGCCTAGGGATCCCCCACGTGCCCATCATTTCCAAAGCATCCTTTCCCAGAGCTGCCCCACGGGACACACAGACTCCTGGTGAGTGTGGTGAGCAGTCAGCTCAGTGCCCTCCCAGCTGGAAGAAGCCCAGCATCCTCTGCCTGTGGCTGTCCCTGTTTCCCTCGTGGGAGGGAGCCCCATTAACGGTTTTTACAATGTCTTCCACATTTGCAAATAAAATGAACTCTGCCCACCTTAAGAACTCAGTGGAGAGCTGAAAGAAAGAAATCAATTTTTGAAGCCAAATTCACTGAACTAAATTCATAATTTAAAAAAACCTCTTAGATTCTTTCACTGTATTTCCCCCTGTAGTTATTTTTTTATTACTATATTTCAAATTCCTACTTCTGACACCCCTTCTTCACTGAAGTTCAACCTGTTCATTTTTTAAAATATATCTACATCTATTAAATGTCAAGAATGATGGATCCAAACCAACACCAAAGGTAAGGGCACGTTATCCTGTTCTAGGAAGAAACTGGTTACACACATTGTTTACCTCAAACCCCAGCACTTGATTCAGTTCAGGTGCCACTAATTTTGCTACATTAAATTATCTTGCAAAAAAATTCAAACATTCTGAGATCCTTTGCTACTTGTTTTAAATATTATTCATATATTGTCAAAAAATTCTTGATTTTCTTTGTGTGCTCTTTCTGAATAAACGGTTTCCCTTCATTTTCCAAGGTGACTATATTTTGTCTTGAGATCAAAATATTTCCCAAGAAACATATGGCCCATGCCATGGAAAAGCCCTCCCCATATGTCGGAATTTAATTTACAGCCACACGCCTACCTTCAGCAGGATGGATACAGAGATGAGAAATAGCCGCAGCGGCGGTTCCCCGGTTCATCTTTCCCTTGAAGCATCCTAAACTCTGGGGAAGAGAAAACCAAGTATTTTAGAATGGTCAGGTTGGTGTTGCCAAAACAGGGACAAGAGGCCCATAAAGATGATGGCACCGTAAAAAGGTGGCCAGGCTGAACTGCAAAATCATCTAGGAGAAAAGGGAAGGACTAAAATATTTCGTGCTCCTGCGATGCTGTAGGCACAGTGTTCATCCTACTTATCCCAAAAACATAACGAAAAAAACAGGAGGGCCGGGCGCGGGGGCTCACGCCTGTAATCCCAGCACTCTGGGAGGCCGAGGCGTGCGGATCACGAGGTCAAGAGATCGAGACCATCCTGGTCAACATGGTGAAATCCCATCTCTACTAAAAATACCAAAAAAATTAGCCGGGCGTGGTGGTGTGTGCCTGTAGTCCCAGCTACTCGGGAGGCTGAGGCAGGAGAATTGCTTGAAACGGGAAAAGGAAGTTGCAGTGAGCGGGGATCGCTACTGCACTCCAGCCTGGCAATAGAGCAAGACTCTGTCTCAAAAAAAAAAAAAAGAAAGAAAGAAAAAGAAAGAAAGAAACAAGCAGGAGACCTTGTTGTCGCTAAGGATATATTGTGAAAAATCTCTAAAAATAAATTTCAAACTTGCAGCTTACTGAAAAATTACTGTTACCAAAGGCTGGAGAAGACCTTTGGTAACAAGCTCTTCTTCCAGCTGGGAGGGCACTGAGCTGACTGTTCACCACACTCACCAGGAGTCTGTGCGTCCCACGGGGCAGCTCTGGGAAAGGGTAAGCTTTGGAAATGATGGGCATGCGGGGGACTCCTAGGCATGTGGTATGTGTTGGGGGAGGGGGCATTTCAAAGGCAGAGTGACTAAATTTCACACTCATGTGGGCGTTAATACCAAAGCCCCTTACCACTGCTCTATCTCCATCATTGGCATTATTTCCTAAAGCGTGGCTGAGGCTCAGGAATGTGATGAAGTTCATTAAAAAAAAAATGAGAAAAAGGGGTTAAAAACTAAAAAAAAAAAAAAAAAAAGTAAAAGTGAGGGAAGGGCTGGAAGCTAGGGATACACATTGGCTACCTATTGCTGAGTTTAAAATTACCCTCAAAACTTAGTGACTTAAAACAACAAACATGCATGCTGTCACAGGTTCTGTGGGTCAGAAATTCAGAAGTGCTCTGGGCCAGGCTGGATGGCTCATACCTATAATCCTAGCACTTTAGGAGGCCGGGGTGGGTGGATCACTTGAGGTCAGAAGTTCCAGACTAGCCTGGCCAACATAGCGAAACCCCATCTCTACTAAAAATACAAAAACATTAGTTGGACGTGGTGGCGTGTGCCTGCAGTCCCAACTACTTGGGAGGCTGAGACAGGAGAATCGCTTGAACCCAAGAGGCGGAGGTTGCTGTGAGCCAAGAATGCGCCATGGGCAGCACGAGCAAAACTTCATCTCAAAAAAAAAAAAAAGAAATAAGTCACTAGGTCCAGCCCACATTCATAAGGAGGGGAATTAGACTCCACCCCTTGAAAGAAGAGTATCAGAGAACTTGCACTTGGTGGTTTTATTTTAAAACCACCACAGAAAGAGTGAGGGAGCAGTAGTTTGGTAGCAGGGAATTTTGTTGTGTGCATAACTTGGCAATAAGAACACTACTTTTACGTTCTAACACAGTTGCTTCCAAACAGCCAGGTCGAAGTGCCCTGACCCCTCAGTCCCATTTATGATCACCTCCAATGCTAACAATCTGGTCTGGCGCAGTGGCTCACGACTGTAACCCCAGCACTCTGGGAGGCCAAGGTGGGTGGATCATGAGGTCAAGAGGTCGAGACCATCCTGGCCAACATGGTGAAACCCCATCTCTACTAAAACTACAAAAATTAGCTGGGCGTGGTGGCATACACCTGTAGTCCCAGCTACTCAGGAGGCTGAGGCAGGAGAATTGCTTGAACCCGGGAGGCAAAGGTTGCAGTGAGCCGAGATCATGCTACCGCACTCCAGCCTGTATAACAGAGTAAGGCTCTGTCTCTCTCCCTCTCTCTGTATATATGTATGTGATGATATTCAAGCAATCTTGCAAACCACTTTATGTTTAGGTGCTCAAAGCCAATAAGCAATTGTATCAACCTTATTAAGAAGATCATGAACCTGTGGGGAGGCCCAGGCTAAGTTCACTGTCCTCAGACTGACCTCCCAGATTTCACTGACTCTTGCAGTTAAATAGAATGTGTTGAACAATTTGCACATTTGACCCATGTATTAAATTCATGTAATTTTGTAGCAAGAGATGGCTTTGTCCCTGCACAGGCTCCCTCACTCCATCTCAGATAAAAATAAGCAAAGCGCCGCTTTTAGAAGCTTTGTATACTTTCTTCCCCTCTGACAGCCTTCAAGTGGCAGCGTATGATTTGGTCCCTGAGACATACAAAGTGTTTTAATTAAAGGTTGTCTAAAAATACAGAACGTTTCCACAACCACATCTGCCATTAACTCTTCTGACATCTGGCGGCATTAAGTCCTAGAAGATTCTTACATGTTAAAAAGAACCCAAGTATGCCTCTGCTGTCTGTTTGCTCCGGCAAAAGCAAGGAGCCTGTTTGTCGTTGGTGACCACAGTAATTACGGGCACCGTGGCGCCGGCTACAATTTGTTCTTACAACTTCAGAAACAAGTGTACAGATTTTGTGACATTTTGCTGAATGGCGTTATTGAAACATTCTGTGTGGAGGAGTAATGGCTTAAACATCCACCAGACCCATCCAAGGTACCAGCTTTCTACCACAGTTGATCACCAACTCCCCATGACTTTGGAAAAGTCTATCAACTCCCTTGGGCTCCAGGCTTGTTTTTTACTCCATCATTGCCATCGAACAATGACAACAGGCCAAGGACCAAGGACCGTGCGAAGTACTGTATGTTGATGACAGCACCTAATCCTGTCTCATCCCCATGAGCAGGTCCCATTATGTCAATTTTATGTGTTCTTCATTTTGATTGTCTATGCTTTATATCATGGTAAAGAAAGGCTTTCCAGCAGGATTCAGTGTCTCAAGCCTATAATTCCAGCAATTTGGGAGGCTAAGGCAGGAAGATCGCTTGAGCCCAGAAGTTTGAGACCAGCCTGGGCAACATAGTGAGACCTTGTGTTTAAATTTTTTTTATTTTTTTGGAGACGGAGTCTCACTCTGTTACCCTGGCTGGAGCACAGTGGCACAATCTTGGATCACTGCAACCTCTACTTCCTGGGTTCAAGTGATTCTCCTGCCTCAGCCTTCCTAGTAGCTGGGACTACAGGCATGCACCACCACGCCCAGCTAATTTTTGTATTTTTAGTAGAGATGGGGTTTCACCATGTTGCAGGCTGGTCTCGAACTCATGACCTCAGATGATTTGCCCGCCTCAGCCTCCTAGATTGCTAGGATTACAGGCGTAAGCCACCACGCCCAATCTAAATTTTTTTTTTTTTTTCTGACAAAGAAAGGCTTCTCTTTAAGAAGCACTGGAGGGTAGTGGTAAACAGCATATACATTAGAGAAAGAGTATTGAGGGTCAAAGGCTGGCTCTTCCATTTACTGTTAAAGCTGAGTGATCTTGAACTAACTACTTAGCCTCTCTGTGCCTCCGTTTTTCCCATCAATAAAATTCAGGTCTCAAATTTAACAAGATTTATAGGCTTGTTAACATGAATTAAATAAGTTAAAGAGCTTAGAACAGTGCTTGATACATAATGAGTTTGGCCAGAGAACGGTTAATCTGGTATGATCTTGAACCAGTCCTTCACTGCACCAAAGAGGTAGACTAGGGAATTCGATCCTTGATTAGTCAAGGGAGAGGAAAAATACGCTTTCAGGAATGACCTCTGTGCAGACGCCTCAGGAGACACCTACCTGAGCCTGAAAAAGAAAAGCCTTAAGGCTTTCCCGCAGGCCAGGCTACCTGACAGATAAGGCGGAGCCCGCCGCAATGCCAGTCTTCTTTTAGCGACAAGGCCATGAACGGCAGCAAGGCCCTGTCAGATGCACCTCAACAAAGGCCACCTGCACTGCAGGGCAGATGTCATGACATTTCATGCAGATTTCCAAGCTGCTGGGGCCCATTAGGCCCATCATGAGACTCCCTTCCTCAAATTCTCTGTAATCTCTCTGACGACCTTATAGTTGATCAACACCCAGAAGCCTGAATCCAACTTTGGCTACAGGTTTGCTTTGGCCCGCAAATGGACAGCAGCAATGCACGAATAAAATCTTTGCTCTTTCCAGATACTCCTTCCAGATATTCCTCCCTACAAAGGAGATGCTGCCATACCTATTCAATCCAAGGCTGCTGTGGATAGTGCCGGAGTCCTGGTCTTTAAGATAAGAGGCTGAAGGGAAGTTCCCTTAAACAGGAACCCACTTTACATATCTTTGCAAAGGTAACAAAAGATAAAGATTTCATTCACCGGAACCTGAGGAGTGGAGTAAAAAATGTAGATTACTGACAGAAGAGGCTTCAAATAGGAGAGAAGAATTTCTTTCGGGGCTTTTGGCAGCTGGAGGTCATGAATAGACACATATCTGCATTGCAGGAAAGAGTGAACATGTACACACATTCAGCCACCAGAAAACCTGAATCATCACCAGCTGCACAATGACCCAGCCCAAGAGGTCACATGGCACATTTAGAGCACGCTTCCCAGGTTCATACCCATTAACTCATTTACCTCTCACAATACCCCAGTGGGTGGGTACTTGCCTCATCCTACAGATGAGGAAACTGAGGCTTAGAGAGGTTATATTAATTACCAAGGTCACACAGTAGGTGAGTAACAGAGCCAGTACTAGAACTTGGGCCTCCTGACTCCTTCTTGTGAGGTTGAGGCCTTCTTCTCTAAACCCCACAAGCTCCCTGGACTGCTATAATGGATGCCACAGCCCACACAGAAAAGGAATATCTCCTTAATCTCAGTTCTATTGAGTTGAATATTGTGTTTATGGGAACAGCTGCAGTCTGCGAGAAGGATACTTAGAGAAGGAGACATGGAAAAGAATTTTTAAGAAGTTTTTCCATGCATTAAGAATCTCCCCCTTCTTCCTCCAAACCACCACTTGGAGACTTTTCAAGAGACTAAGAAAAACTGGAGGTGTTTTTAATTCTATTATTCTAAGGGACTTTTAATTCTTTTTATTGGTACTATACAAACTTGGGGCCACAGGGGCACCAGTTACAGTTAGATTATATATACAAAACACACTAGCTTCAGAAGCATCTCAATCCCGGGATTCCACACTTCTAAGAACACAATATCCGGGTGAATATTATCTAAGCAGTAGTGTTTGTGCCAAGTCCCCGTAAGAAAATGTGCCTTTTCGCCTTGTGGGCCCTGCAGCCTACATAAGGGACAGCACAGAAGGCAGATCATTCAGGGTAGAATGAGGCTTGCAAGGCTGTCCTGGGGACTCCTACAATCAGGAAGTGACGGAGTTCCAAGAATTCCATGTGGATCCAGAACCGTGAGCTCTCTCTGGTTCCCTTTGTTGTAAATCTCCTATACTCCTAGTCCAGGAAAAGAGGACTGCTCCTCAGAATTCTTTAGTCATAACACAATGTCACTCATAAGACATAAGAGCACACCATTTGTGTAAAAATCGCTGGAAGAAACTGAGCCAGGGACCAGGCATTCTTGTCTCACTAGAATGAGTTATCTCTCTTCTCCATCAAAACAAAAATTTTCTCCACCTTCTCATCTTCCCTTTACTCTCAAATCCTAGACATGTTTGTGAGCCCATCATTCCGACACGGATGATTCATGTCAAAAAAACACCACAGATTTTTTAAATTTTTATGGACAGGTTCTCACTCTGATACCCAGGCTGGAGTGCAGTAGTGCAATCATAGCTGGCTGCAGCCTCCGACTCCTGGGCTCAAGAGATCCTCCCACCCCAGCCTCCTGAGTAACTGGGACTACAGGCACATGCCGCCACACCCAGCGAATTGTGTGTTTTTTGTAGAAATGGGCTCTCACTATGTTGCCCAGGCTGGTCTCAAACTCCTGGGCTCAAGTGAACCTCCCAAAGTGCTGAGATTACAGGAGTGAACCGCTGCCCCCGCCCCCACAGATTTTATTGAGCCCTCATCAGACAAAGCTTCTCATCAGCTTTCAATGCCAGCAACACCCCCCTCATCTTAAACAGTCACCCACCCCCTTGGCTTCCATGGTGAGGCGCTGCCTTAAGTAGTTGTCTTAATCCTAATCCTCTGGCTGGGCCTTGCCACCTTGCTGCAGGCTTTCATTCCTCTACATTCCCATTTTATTTTCCCTCAATGACTCCATCCTAAACTTTCATTTTATTACCCTGTGTCTCTTCCCTGGGCAGTCTCAATGCACACAGCTTCATTACCATCCAAAATGTCAGAACACTTAGTGCTCAAAAGTGCCCTAATTGTACACTTCAAATCTCCACTTGAGCGTCTCCAAGAGGATGCATGTTCAGTGTGTCTAAAACTGAACATGTTATCAACCCTTCAAACTTGGTTCTCTGCCAGTATTCCTCCCCTCAGTAAATACCAAAACTAATAATATGATAGCTAATATACACTGTTTACCAGATGCCAAGCACCAGTCTACACATATTACACGTGACTTCTATAAGTCTCTTACTTTGCATAGAAACTCTGAGGGGTCGCACTTTATTAGCTCTCTATTACAAATTAAGAAATTACAAGAGGTCAGGGGATTTTCCTGAGGCACTCTGTTAATACACAGTGGATTCACAGTCTGCATAGTTGCTGATCTGGTTTGACTGTGCCTCCACCCAAATCTCATCTTGAATTGTAGCTCCCATAATTCCTATGTGTTGTGGGAGGCACCCGGGGGGTAATTGAATCATGGGGGCAAGTCTTTCCTGTGTTGTTCTCGTGATAATGAGTAAATCTCATGAGATCTGATGGTTTTATAAACAGGAGTTTCCGTGCACATGCTCTCCCTTGCCTGACACCATGTAAGACGTCCCTTTGCTCTTCCTTCTTCTTCCACCATGACTGTGAGGCCTCCCCAGCCTTGTGGAACTCCGAACCCATTAAACCTCTTTGTCTTTATAAATTACTTAGTCTGAGGTATGTCTTTATTAGCAGCGTGAAAACAGACTAACAAAGTTGTCAAGCCAGAAACTAGGGAGGCCTCACTGACATTTGCCCTTGTTAACACCCTAATTCCTCACCCAGTTCTGCTTATTTTTGCTTCTAAACAGACGTTGACTCTGTTCTCACAACTCCCTATCGTGGCTACCTCCTGTTTCAGCTTCCATGCTTCTTTCTGAGATGCCTGCAATGGCCTAACCATCTTCCTATGTCTAACACATGGCAGCCAAAATGACTTGCAAAATTTGAATCTGATCACTTATGCCCTTCATGTCTTCCCCTTGCTTTTTAAACAGAACCAAATTCCTAATGATAACCCACATAGATTCTGAGGGTCTGCTGTCCTCCCTCTCCAATTCTCCGGCATGTCATGTACACACTGTCTTCACTTCTTGTTCTGGGCTGCAGCCACACTGTTCTTTCAGTCCCAGGACTGAAATCTTCTTTGCTTTTTGAAATCCTTCTTCTTCTACCCCTGCTCTTCCCCGTGCCTAGAATGTTCTTTACCAGCTCTCTACATAGTTAACACCTACTTGTTCATCAGATCTCAGACCACATTCATTTGTTCAGCAAAAATCCTTTGCCCCCAAATAGTGTGTTCTTTTCTTCCTGGCACTAATCTCATTTAATTTTACAAGCATTCGTTTCACCATTGGATTGATGTCTATCTCCC
This sequence comes from Sapajus apella, assembly GCF_009761245.1. Classification (NCBI taxonomy): domain Eukaryota; kingdom Metazoa; phylum Chordata; class Mammalia; order Primates; family Cebidae; genus Sapajus; species Sapajus apella. Next base: position 2,305,849 of record NW_022437087.1, on the reverse strand, counting down.
TACTGGCTGGAAGCACCTTGAAGGCACCAACCATGTCTGTTTTGTTCACCACAGCATCCTTCTTTAACCAGCACAAGACCCGGAAAATAGCTGGCACCCATTGATGTCTGTTGCATGGATAGATGGATGGACACACAGATATGAAATGAAGACGGACAGTGAGAAGCCCAGCCTACTGCCCATTTTTGTCCTCCACATTCATCTGAAAGATGATCTTTTTTCTTCTTTGCACACTCAGTCATGTCTTCGGTATGTGTGTGTATGTCAAGCACTGGAAGACAAGTGATTCCTATAAACCTGAAAAGAGGCTGGCTACCAGGCTCATGATAGCAATGAATAAAACTGGAGGAAAAACAAAAAAATACAGGGTTCTAATCACCGCAGGAGACAGTGCGAAGAGCACTAATGTGGTGTCTGCAAACGTGTTTCCAGGCACACCTTTGTCATCCATTAGCTGCACAATCCTACAGAAATCTATTAGCTTAGTTTCTCCAAATGTTATTTTTTTTTTAAGTTGGAGATACAATGTTGTCTTTGTCTTTAAAATTCCTGTTTGCTTATTAATGTTTCAGTTATTTCTATTAAAGCATTTGAATTCATTACATAGAGCATTTCACATAGGATATAAGATGGAGGTTTAAAATTAGAAAATTCATATAAGAAATAAGTATGGCTTTTAAAGTTCATTTGGCATTGTTTTCAGGCCAGATACGAGTGTTTTGCTGCATTTTAAAACAGCAATTTATATGTTCCATTTCTTTTATTCACTGTAGCCATATATTTAACACTCTATAAACTTTAACATGGAAGAAGCCATGTTACTTAATTATCAAAATTATTAATTTATGTTTATCATAAATGTTGCTAAATAGAGTTAGTTTATATACTACTGTTCAGGGCTGCAGCGTATCATCTGTCAAACTTCAAAACATATTTTCTTTTTTTAAAAAAATCAATAAACTATAAGCACCACAAGTTGAGCTTCATCTTTTTGCTGAATTCTATTTGCACACTTTCCAGAAGTTACTTCTGAAAGGGAAGAAAAGCAAACTTCAGATCTGTGTTGAGTCTAATTAAGATAAGTACATTGGGTGACTTGGAATGAGACCCACACCACCAGGAAACTTCGGTTCATTTCCCAAGTGTAAATAAACACATCCACTTTGCTGTTAATAAAAGCAACGGCAGGGCAATAAAAAGCTTGGCTGACATGAATAAAGATGAAGTTGTGAATACTTAATGACAAAATGAGTTAAGAGAAGCAGACCTGGAATAAGTTAGTCTGAATACATGTGAATTTCCACCAGTGAGGGCAGGACCTCTAAGTTTCACAGTAATGCTGAGCTTCAAATGTGTGAGTTCCATAAATTCATTTTCAAACAAGACTTTGAGGTTTATTTTAGATCTGGCATTTAAAATGCAGTAGAGAAGCAATGCTCATGAATGGTGTACTTGGTGTTTCTTTTTCAGGTGGTGGGTGAACATGGGTTGAAGAGGAGACCAAGTTGGAGATTTACAGACATTCAATTCCCTTTTATATAAAGGTTAATTCCAAATGTACCATCTTAGAAACCTGTTTAAAAGTGTTCATATCCAGAAAGCAAATGAACAGGAAGGAAGAGAGATGCAGGTGGTAGCCATATTTTGTTTAGGGCTCATACAAACTTGCAGACTGGCAAACAGGTTTGTAAGCATCAGCTGGGAGATCTTGGGAAAGTCCCTTCCCCACTATGGGACTCAGTTTTCCAAGCAATACACTTTTTATTTTAAAATGGATGTCTTCCAAAATCCCTTTAGCTATAATATCATAGGATGCTGTAAGAGTATTTTCATGATTTCATGGAAGCATAAGTTGAAATTTTTATTTTATTTATTTATTTATTTGACGGAGTTTTGCTCTTGTTGCCCAGGCTGGAGTGCAATGGTGTGATCTTGACTCACCACAACCTCCACCTCCCAGGTTCAAGCAATTCTTCTGCCTCAGCCTCCCGAGAAGCTGGGATTACAGGCATGCACCACCACTCTCGGCTAATTTTGTATTTTTAGTAGAGATAGGGTTTCTTCACGTTGGTCAGGCTATTCCCGAACTCCCAACCTCAGGTGATCTGCCCACCTCGGTCTCCCAAAGTGTTGGGATTACAGGCGTGAGCCACTGCGCCCGACCAAGTTGAAATTATTTCTGCCTTTGAGTTTTCATTAAAAAGATTTGCCTTCTTATTTGCACTTGAGTATCTTGTAAGTTTGGTTGCTGAAAGTTGTTCCAGACAACTTGAACTACTCTATGGCACCATTCCATCATTAATTCAACAAACACTTACTGAGTGCCAGGTACCATGTCTCCAATAAGTGTCAGGGGATCCTCGAGTAAAAACCAAGCTTAGAAATGAAAGCTTTCATTTGAATTTGGTCACCAGGGAGGCCCTCTCTGTTCAGCATGGGATCCCTACAATCACCTTTATTTCAGTCTTTTCTAACTATATTGGTATTCCCAGTTTTGATCTATATAACTAAAATAAAATTTACGGATGTTTAAGTCTTTGTTACGGCACCAAACTAGACAGACTTAAGAAATTTAAGGAGAGTATTTGGAAGAGTTTACTATATGACATAGAGTATGTGAAACACCTGAAACTTACTTTGAGTGGCCTAAGAGTATACTGAGAGATAGGTGGCCCCCCTCAGAGGCAGCCAAAACTGAGGTTCAATAAGATGTCCTGACATCTGCCAATTAAGAAATAAATACTTTAGGATACTATGAGATAGAAAACTCATTTCATGTATTAGCCCGAAATTCCAAGAAATGATTTGCAATAAAGCTGTTTCTCAATGAGTAGCTGTATGTAGCATGATGAGTAAGTGATAGCAAGAATTCACTTATTTAAAGATGATTGACAGTTCTCCCAAGTAACACTGAAGGAGTCATCTGCTACAAAAAGTTACTTATTTACCCCCATAAGTACTCTGTATTTATGTAAATATAAAACAAACATTTATTAGTATGGGTACTGTGTGGAAAGCAGAGGATTAGCAATGCATTAAAAATGATCTCTACCCCTTTTCATATAATTTAGAGAGAAAAGATAGTGACATAAGTATTCTAGATGTCCAATTTTTAATGGCGGAGTAATGATAGTCCTGCTCCTTTTATATCTTTGAAATCAACCCAAAAATAACAAAGAGTAAATATAAATGTGAAATACATAGTTTGGAGACACACACACACACTACATTTGCAGGAAACAATTCATTGTTGAGGAATAACAACCTCCATTACAAGCGGCCCTATTTCTGCCAAGCTCTGTTGACTAGATAGAAGTTTGAATTCTAAAACGATTCACCCACATGTACAAAACCCTGAGTAATGAGAAACCAGGGACAATTCCTGCTGGCCTAAAACACAGTCCTGATCTCCCCCACTGAAACTTCCTAAAAACAGCTAGTCCAGGGGGAACTTTTCATATTTGAAACAGTAGGAATTTTTGTAAGAAAATATTATATAAAAATGTCACAAGAAAAAAAATGGATACAGAAACTGAAAGAATAAGTGACAAAGAATCCACATGAGAAAACATGAAAGGAGATGAAAATTATAATCAACATGCTGCTATGAATTTTTAAAACTGGAAACAGTTACAACTAACAAAACGAGCACAAGGCAAAAACAAAGAGCTAGAAAAGCTACTAGAAGATTATAAGGAAATGATATATGAACTGGTAGAACTCAAGAAAGAAGTAAAATGAATAAATCATTACTAAAAAAGGTTACATTGGAAGCAGTACAAGAGAGAAAGAGAATTCCTGAAAACATAGTAATGGACATAAACACAAGAATAAAAAAATTATTTTAGGAAATATAAACCAACAAAACATTGTTTAAAGTTTTTTCAATTTTAACTGAAAAATAGACAAAGCACATAAAACATTATAATGGTCACATAGGAAGAGAACTGAAATAAGGAGCTAAATTAAAGGTATATTTTAAACTGTAGTTCAAGAGACTCATCAAAAAAAAGAGGAAGCTTTGAATTGAAAGAGCATATTGTTTCCCAGTTGTGGGGGATGAGAAGGAAGGCAGAGAAAATGGATACAAAATAAACATCAGTACATATTATAGTAAAATTCCCTGATTTCATAAACAAATAATTATTTTGCTAGCCTGAAAAAAAAAAAAAAAGATCAAATTGTTTACTAGGGAGATGAAAAAAAATCGGCTGGGCACAGTGGCTCACCTTTGTAATTCCAGCATTTTGGGTGGCCGAGGCAGGCAGATCGCCTGAGGTCAGAAGTTCGAGACCAGCCTGACCAACATGGTGAAACCCCATCTCTACTAAAAATACAAAATTAACCGGGCATGGTGGCACATTCCTGTAATCCCAGCTACTCAGGAGGCTGAGGCAGGAGAATCACTTGAACCCAGGAGGCAGAGAGTGCCTGGCATCCATATTGGCCAGGATGGTCTCCATCTCCTGACCTGATGATCTGCCCGCCTCGACCTCTCAAAGTGCTGGGATTACAGGCGTGAGCCACTGTGCCCCGCCTAGCCCAATTTTTAAAATGAGCAAATGATCTGAGATTTAAATAGCTATTTCTTCAAAGAAGATATTCAAATGTCCCATAAGCACATGAAAACAAAAAAATTCTACATCATTAGTCTTTAGAGGACTGCAATCCAAAACCACAATAAGATACCACTTCTCACCTACTAGAATGGCTAAAATCAAAAAGATGGACAATAACATCTGTTGGTGAGGATGTAGAGAAATTAGAACCCTCCTACATTGCTGGTGGGGATTTGGAAATGGTGCAGCCACTTGCCAAACAGCTTGGTAAAACCTCAAAAAACTAAATATAGAATCATAATTTGATCCAGCAATTTTACTCTTAAGATATCTGTCTTAATTCATTCAGGCTGCTATAATAAAATGGCTTAAACTGGGTAGCTTATAAATAACAGAAGTTTATTTTCTCACACTGCTACAGACTGGGGTGTTCAAGATCAAGGCACTGGCAAATTTGGTGTCTAGTGAGGCCCCATTTTCTGCTTCATAAATGGTTGTCTTTGTGCCATAGTCTTGCACAGCAGAAGGGACAAGGCAACTTTATGGGACCTCTTTTGTAAGGGTAGTAACCTCATTCATGAGGACTCTGTGCTCATGACCTCATCACCTTTCCAAAGCCCCATCTCCAAATATGAACATTTGTGATTAGATTTCAACATACAAAAATTTGGGGGGAACAAAAACATCCAAACTGTAGCAATATCCGAGAGAAATAAAAACACATGTCCTACCAAAAACTTGTACTTAAGTATTCATAGCAACTTTATTCACCATAGCCAAAAAGTAGAAACAACCAAAATCTTCATCACATGATGAACTGATAAACAAAATGTGTTCTATTCCTACTATGAAATATTATTCAACCGTAGAAAGAAATGAAGTTCTGATACATGAATGAAGCTTTGAAACATTATGCTAGTATTTTAAAGAAGCCAGAAACAAAAGGCCACAGATCCCATTAATATGAAATGCTCAGAACAGGCAAATTTATAAAAAACAGAAAGTATTTTAACGATTGCCAGAGACTAGGGGGAGGGATGCATGGGAGTGGCTGTTCATGGCTATGAGGCTTTTTTTGGAGGTGATGAAAATATTCTGGAATTAGATAGTGACACTGTGTAAATCTATTTTTAAAAACACTCAATTGATAACATTAAAAGCGTGAATTTTATGGTATGTAAATTACTTCTAAACGAAGCTGTTATTTTTTAAAATAAGAGAGAAGAAGGAGGTGCTTTGACATGATTATCAAAATATGTATAATAAAGAAAAAAACAAGGTGATATAGTATGTTTTACATGTGTGTAAAAAACAGATAAATCGGAAGAGATATAGATTATATACAGATATATAGAGAGAAATTTACTGACAGGTGTGGGAGGGCAGCTAACATTTTATTCTATATCCTTTTATGCTTTTTGCTGTTTGAACTATGTGCAGGTGTGATATCTATTAAAATAATATGAATTCAATGGCTTACTCTAAGGAAGACCATGATCATCAGCATATGAGAGGCAGACAAAATGCTCTCCACAGCAAGATGAGCACCCACACAGCAGGTAGAACATGGGAGGACTCCAAGTGGAAAGAAAATTTAATACAAGTCTATGAACCCCAGCACTTTGGGAAGCCAAGGCAGGCGGATGACCTGAAGTCAGGAGTTTGAGAGCAGCCTGGCCAACATGGCAAAACCCCATCTCTAATAAAACTACAAAAAAAATTAGCCGGGCGTGGTGTCACCTGCCTGTAGTCCCAGCTACTCAGGAGACTGAGGCATGAGAATGGCTTGAACCTGGGCGGCGGAGGTTGCAGTGAGCCGAGATTGCACCATTGCACTCAGCCTGAGTGACAGAACAAGACTCCATCTCAATTAAAAAAAAAAAAAAAAAAGATAGAAAAGAAATGTAATACAAATCTAAAAAGATCTGCTGACTCCATTTAATCAGAGCCAAAAGCACTCGCGTCAGAAAGAACTAAAAGAGCAAACAAGTGAGGATCGCCTCTACCGTGGTGTGGCAGGCTAGAGTACAGGTGTCTATAATGGAGGTAGACCTTTGCAACTTGCTAAGCATAACAATACTCACTACTAAAAAATTCAGTGGCATTTATTAACAGCTCTATCACTCTCTTAAATGAAAAAGGGAAAGAATAAGGCAAAACTCTAGGCCAAGCATTGTCTCTAATGAATAATCTAGTATGTTGAATACTCAAAAGTAATGACTCATTTTTCAATGTTTTCTCTCTAACATGTGTTACATTTTGGAGAAAAACAATGACACCAGAATCCCCTGATTCTCCACTGATATCTCCCGTCTTCCTTTCCCACCTTCTTTCCCTCCATACTCTTGTAACCTGCAATAATAATAAATACTTCTAAAGCAAATGCATCTGAAAAGATCCCAGAATTCAGCATGACTCTCCATCAGAGTGACTGTCAGTCAGGACCTCATCAGGGTCCCCGGCACCTGGTGCTGAGGACACAGAGCAAGTCACCAACCACAGCTGCCTTCATCTTTCAGCAGGTACAGCAAGTGTTACATATTTCTCCAAATATTGTTATCATTATGCATACCATCACACTTGGGAGCATTACGGTTTTCTGGCCAAGGCTGAAATGGGAGTACTGGGGCCCATTCTTGCGTTCCCAAGTTCAAGGCTGTACAATCTACGTCTGTTAAAATGTATGTGTCCTCTAACCCACTATTTCTCTTCAAGATATTTATCTTAGAAAAATGACAAATATCCTGTGCAAAATGATTCATATAGGAAGATACATTGAATCGTGGTTTGTAATAGCGAATATGCAGGAAAACAAAATACCTGTTATTATGGAGATGGTTAACCAAATTATGATGTATCCATACTATGAAATATGACATTGCACTTAAAAAGAATGAGACAGATCTACTAGATATACTCACATGGAAAGCTTTTCAAGATTATCAACAAAGGAAAAAATCAAGGTGCAGAACAGTGGGGTATTCAAATAAACACATATATCTTCATATAAGAACATAAATACATTGGAAAACGACTGGAAGTATTCACACCAAATTGATCATGGTTTTGATGGGCAAAGAGACTAGGAAGAGGGCTGAAAGTGAAACATTTGGTTTCGTCTACATTAATTGGATTTCTTTACAACAAACATGTTTTTGTGTATTACCTGTGTAACTAAGACAAAAAACAAAACACTAACTTTGTGAAAATTTTGAAAAATACAAAAATACTTAAAGCAGCAGATTAAATGTACTTATAACCCTACTGTCCAGAAATAGCTACAATTAATATTTGAATGAATTTTCTCCCAATGTTCTGTAGACCTTTTTACCATGAATTGTTCCAAGGTTTTAAAACTGTAAAGTCCACACTAGAGAGCATCAACCATGATGATGTTGAGCAAGGGTTGCACCCCCTTAAATTCTATTAAAAATCAGTCTAGACCCGGCGCGGTAGCTCATGTCTGTAATCTCAGCACTTTGGAAGGCTGAGGTGGGCGGACTGCCTGGGGTGGGGAGTTCAAAACCAGACTGAAAACATGGACAAACCCCATCTCTACTAAAAATACAAAATTAGCTGGGCATGGTGGCACATGCCTGTAATCCAAGCTACTTGGGAGGCTGAGTCAGGAGAATCACTTGAACCTGGGAGGTAAGGTTGTGGCGAACTGAGATTGCTCCACTGTACTCCGGCCTGAACAAGAAGAGCAAAACTCCATCTCAAAAGAAAAAAAAAATTAGTCCAACATGGCATGGACATAATAATTTCAATTAAATGTGAAAACTTATAACTTATAGTACAGAAAACAACAGAAATGAAATGCCCTGAAGTGTCAGAACAGATTATGCTATCACTTATGATTGATGCAGCCCTTAAACCCAATTGTAAACCCGATTTTAAAATATGCAATGATTATATTAAGCTGCTTTTATAATCCAAATAAATCTTCATAATCTTTCAAGTTCTTTCGGGAGCAAAATTTTTAAAAGTGAAATTTTGCTCCTTTTCATCCCTGCTATAAATTCCACAACACCAAATACCAAGGTCTAGCAAGCATGCCAATGCCAGAATCAAAGCGAGATCTCCAATAATGACAAGTCAGAGGGAGGGGAACTGTGAAAAGTATCTCTCCACCTCACCTCATAGGAAACCCAGGCTTGATCCTGTAGGTGGCCTAGCCTGGAAAAAAATAGATGTGACATCTTACTTCTCCCACTGTCTGATTCAAAATGATCTGATCTGTAACAAGCTCAAGATTGGGCAGTGACAGAAGTACATTTTCAGGATGTTCACTGGGAAGTGACCACAACCACCGCACTATCTGATGTGGAGGAGTTCTCATAAGTAGAGCTTGCTGAAGAGAGACAGAAAGAATCTCAAAAGTAGATGAGGGGTGTTGTGTTTTGTAGATTCTCTATTAGTCAGCAATCAGAGAATAGAAAGAATTATGTTTCAACAAAGCAGAGTTGAGAAAGGCAACTAAAGGGGAAAGAGGTGGGATAAAGATTCACTGAAGAAAAAGAAAACACACCAAAAGAGTAAAAAAATCCTCATTGGGGATAGTAAATGCCAAAACTGATGTTGCAGAAAATTGAATTAGTAACGTGAAAAACAACTAGAAAATCATTCTCAGATTTAAAAGAAAGTGATCATTAGACTAGAATGATAAAACGATTTATAAAGGATTATGGAACATATTCTGACATATACAAAATTGAGATTCCTTAAAAGCAAACCATAACAAATAAGAAAATAATCATCTAAAACATAATAAAAGAAAATTTCCCTTAGATCAGCAATTCTCAAAATGTGGTCTTCAAACATTGTGGGTCCCAGGACACTTTCAGAGAGTACTCAAAGTCAAAACTATTTTCATCATAAAGTGATGATGTTATTTGCTTTTTTCACTGTTTTAGTAGTGACAGTCATAGCACAAAAGCAATAATGGAAAAAACTCTAGCACCTTAGCTCAAGTCAAGGCAGTAGCACCAAACTGTATTTGTAGCCATTACTTTCTTTACACCCATGCACTTATGTTTTTAAAAATGCCAGTTGCATTTAAGAATGTCCTCAGTTAAACATTAAAAGTATTAATTTTATCACATCTTGGCCCTTGTAAACAAGCATTTGATACGCTGAGTGATGATTATAGTATGGTATTCAACCTTGAAGCCACCCCAGGCATTCTCTCCTCCTAGGATTCACACTCTTGCATAGGCTCCTCTCACACTAACCAGGGATGACCTCTATAACCAACAGAATGTTGCAAAAATAATGGTGCGTGACTTCCAAGGCTAAGTTATAAACTATAACATTTTTCCTTTCTCTCTTAGATTGCTTCCTCTAGACAAGCCAGCTGTCAGCTTATAAAGACCCTTAAGAAGCCCCAGGGAGGTTTTCACGAGAGGAATTGAGGTCTAACCAATAACCGGCATTAACTTGTCAGGTACATGAATGAGCCATCTTAGAAATGGATCTTCCAGCCCCAGTCAACCCTTGTGATGAAACTGTGTGAGATAATAAATGTTTATTTTTGTGTTAAGTTGCTAAATTTGGGGGTAATTTGTTAGACCCTAAAATCCTATGCCACACAGCATAGTACAATGGTTGCTCCATTAGTGTACAAGAATGGTTTATTTATTGCTCACGCTACAGGCTCTTGATGAAACAGTATCCACTTTGAAAATTTGTAGTCCTCACAGAAGAGGGGAAGGAGGGAGGAGCATGACTTGGTTTCAGGCTTTCACCTGGAAGTGACACATGTGTTTCCTGTTTATAAGGGGGTTATTTTTAGGTGAATTAATTGCCAGTGGAATTAGCCACTTCCTTCATGAAATAGCATTTTTACTGACCAACTATGGGTATTCATATATGAGAAAGGGAATAAAGGGAAAAGAGGTGGGATAAGAATTAACTGAAGAAAAAAAAACCACAGTTGCAGATATTTATCTCAAAAATGAACTAAGTGAATTGTCACTTCAAGGACAACTGACAGCATTTGTTGCCAATGATAAAACTTGGGCTTTTAAAGGAAAATAAAAATTTTGGAAAATGTATATCTGCCACTATGAATCTGGCAGTTTTCCAATATATAAGGTTTTTCTGATACAATGATAGCAATATTAAACAATGTGACTTTTCTAACATAGTATAATGAAATGTGTCAGCATTCAGGAGATCTACACAGTTCAGTCAATCAATATTTTCTAAATGACCAATGCATCCATTCTAAATGCAAGATAGAGCAATGGATTTTAATGTAATGCAGGACAAAGAGATCATTAATATGATTTTCACAGTTCATGTTGCAACTCACCTTTAAGAAATTACCACTTGCCAAGTTTTGGCGAAATATCAAAGAAAATATCCATAATCATTCAAAAAACTTTTAAAATATCCCCTCTCTTCTCTAATTACATAGCTGGGTGACACTGGGTTTTCTTCAAATGCTTCAGTCAAAACAATGTCATACAGCAAAGTGGATAAAGAAGCAGACATAAGAATCTCACCATTTTAACATACTCCCTCTTAAAGAGATTTGCAAAAATAAAAAGGTATTTCATAATATATAGCCAGTTTTCATAATGGACTAAGATATAATTGGGTTTTTCAGGTGAATTAATAAATATTTTTAAATTATCTGTTTTAATTGTTAATATGTCAAATATTGATAGACATATCACACACAAAAGTTTGGAGAGGTAGACCTTTTAAACTTCAGACCATAAAGTTCAAAAACAACTGCCTTGGCCAAAGAAAAAGACATGTGTATGCCTAAAGGAAAAGTTTACCATATCTGTTACTCAGAATGGGCTTGGTTATGCTGTGGTAACAAATGTCTCCAAAATTACAATGTCTTACAACAAGAAAGGTTTATTTATTGTTCACACTATAGGCTCTTGAGGAAACAGTATCTACTTTGGAAATTTGCAGACATTATGGCAGAGGGGAAGGAAGGAAAAGCACAATTTGGTTTCAGACTTTCACCTGGAAGTAACACATGTGTTTCCTGTTCATATGTATTGAATAAGGTAAGTCACAGGGACAAACTTGACTTTGCATGAAAGGGCACTAGATATGGTGAATTGTAATGAAGTGTATCACACCACATTTCAGCAAAAGTCCATTTGAAGAACCCACATCATAGACACATGTGAAAAAAAACTAATTACAGAAATAAAGAAAATAATACAAGTATATATGCAGGGGGAGAAAAGATTGCAAGAAAGAAAGAGAAGAAAAGAATAAAAGAAAAAGGGAAGGAAAGAATGGAGGGAGAGAGGAAAGAAGGGAGGAGAGGGGAGGGGAGGAAGAAAAAAGGAGATGGGGTGGAAACGGGGAGGAAGGTGGGGAGGGGGTGGGGAAGGGGAAGGGGAAGGGAAGGGAATATCAAACTGGGTTCAGTCTTCTCTGCAACTTTAAATGCCAAAAGACAATGGATAGCTACAGAGTTTTAAGGGTAAAATGATGTGACTCAAAAATTGTTTTGGTCCGATTTCAAAGCAGTAGAAAGTCATCTGAGATGTTTAAGGACTCAGAAATATACCACCCTTAAATACAGCTGAGAAATGAGAAAGCTGTGTTATGAATAAAATGTCAGTGAGCCCTGAAACCAGATAAACTAAAATAATGTTAAATATTTATTTGTCATATATGTGATCATAAAATGTAAGGCAAATAACGAAAATTATTTTTGCACAGGTGTATTACTCTGTTATCACACTGCTAATAAACATGTACCTGAAACTGGGTAATTTATAAAGGAGAAAAGGTTTAATTAACTCACAGTTCTGCAGGGCTGGGGAGGCCTCAGGAAACTTACAGTCATGGCAGAAGGGGAACCAAGCATGTCCTTCTTCACATGGCAGCAGGAAGCAGAAGTGCTGAGCAAAAGGAGGAAAAGCCCCTATAAAACCATTAGATCTCATGAGAACTTACTCACTATCACTAGAAAAGCTTGAGGATAACTGCCTCCATGATTCAATTACATCCCACCAGGTCCTTCCATGACACATGAGGATTATGGGAACTACAATTCAAGATTAGATTTGGGACATAGCCAAATCATACCAAAATAGTATATAAAAAATAACAGCTTGGCCAGGCGCGGTGGCTCAAGCCTGTAATCCCAGCACTTTGGGAGGCCGAGGCGGGTGGATCACGAGGTCAAGAGATCGAGACCATCCTGGTCAACATGGTAAAACCCCGTCTCTACTAAAAATACAAAAAATTAGCTGGGCATGGTGGCACGTGCCTGTAATCCCAGCTACTCAGGAGGCTGAGGCAGGAGAATTGCCTGAACCCAGGAGGCGGAGGTTGCGGTGAGCCGAAATCGCGCCATTGCACTCCAGCATGGGTAACAAGAGCGAAACTCTGTCTCAAAAAAAAAAATAAATAAATAATAAATAAAAAATAACAGCTTAATAGTAGCAATCAAGAAATTTCAGATATCTTTCAGATAAACAAAGACTATGAAGTGGGAATTGAATAAGGTATAGTTTTTAAATTTCTATTTCTGAAATTAAATTATATTACTTCCCTCTCGAGTCTGAAAATTGGGGAAATATAGGCTAAAAGCTTTAAATTTTTTTATGCAATTAGTAATCAAAATAAAGATTACATATATTTCTTTCAGATAATATAAAAGATTAAAACAATGAAACTTTCTAATAAAGATATAAAAAAAAAGCTTAACAGAGAAGAAAAAAGGTAAGATTTTGTAATAGTTTGTGAACAACAAATTTATTATCTGAATTTTAAGCCCTTTAAATGGCTTTTAAGATTTTCAATTTTGAAAAATCACAAAAGAAAAGAGAGCAGAGAATAAGAATAATCACAATAAAAATAAAGGTTAAAAAAATTGTTTAAGCAGAGTTAAAAAACAACTTCAGGTAAGTTGAAATATTATAGTTGCATGCAACAAATTCTTTTCTTTTAACATAAAAGACTGAAAAAGCTATGCACATTTTAAGTGGGGAAGGGGAAGGGAAGGGAATATCATAAAACATTGAAAGCAACTACACATATTTATGGAATCTTGAGGCAGAAAATTTATTTGAAAGTCTAACACCTAAGGGAAAGATTTGAACACAGAAATTCTAAGATTTCCTCATGTTAAGGAAAAAATGCACAAATAACATTGAAAGACAACAAACAGAAAATACTTGCAAAGTATATTAAAAAGAATTAAATTGAACACCCAAAAGAAAAGTATGCAAAGGATATAAACAGAAAATTTGCACACATAAAATACTGCTAAATTTTACTAGTGATCAAAGCAAACTTTAAAAATCAGTTATTATTATTTCCTTATTAGATTGGCAAAAATGAAAAAAGTGATAATATTCATTCCTGGTGAAGGTGTGAGCAAACAGATGTGAGAAAACAGAAACAGACTCATACACAGCTAGTGGGAGTATCAATTGTTACCACCTTTCTAACAGGCACTTTGATCTTTCAACTAGATCTTAACATTTCCAAAAATATACTTAAATTTTTACCCAAGAATCCAATTTTTAGAACATTATTGTAAGAAATAATATGCCAAGTGTCCAGTGATACTTATACTTGAAAGTTTATCACAGAGGAGCTTATAATTTTAAAAAGTTGAAAACTACTTGAATATTCAAAAGATGAGTTTTATAAATTAATTAGACTATCATATACACAATGAATTATTATTTAGGCGTTATAATAATGGTGAAGTCTTTCATTTGCTTATCTCAAACTATGCTCTCTTACCAGTGGAAAAAGTTGAATAAGGAGATTGAAACAGTAATTAACAATGTCCCACAAAAGCAAAACCAGGACCTAATGGCTTCATCAGTGAATTCTATCAAACGTTTGAACAATGAATACAAATCTTTCTCAATTTGTTTCAAAACACTAAAGAGGGGGAAGCATTTTCAAACTCATTTTACAAGGCAAGGATTACCCTCATACCAAAGCCAGATAAGGATGTTACAGGAAAAGAAAATTACAGTCCAATATCACTGGCAAGTAGACATGCAAAAATATTCAATAAAATACTAAGAAACTGAATGCAATAGCACATTAAAAGGACCATAAACCATGATCAAGTGGGTGGGATTTATCCCTGGGATGCAAGCATGGTTCAACAGAAATTAATATATGTGATACACCACATTAACAGCATGAAGAGTAAAAATGATACGATAGTGTCAATATATGCAGACAAAACATTTGACAACAACATTCTTTCAATATAAAATTAGAAATAGAAGGAATACACCTCAACATAATAAAGGCCATCTATGAAATGCCCACTGCCAACATCATACTCAACAATTAAAAGCTAAAAGCTTTTCCTCTAAAATCAGAAAAAAGAAAAGAGTGGCCACTCTTACTAGTTCTATTCAATGTAGTACCAGAAGGCCTAGTCAGATAAAAGCCATCCAAATTGGAAAAGAAGAAGCTAAATTGTCTCTGTTTGAGGGTGACATGATCTTATATATAGACATCCCTAAAGACCCTGCAAAAAAATATAAACTGTTAGAAATAATAAATGAATTCAGTGAGGTTACAGAATACAAAATCGACATTCAAAAATCAGTTGCATTTCTGCACAATGACAACAAATTATCTAAAAAAGAAATTAAGAAAGCAATCCCACTTAGAATAGCATCAAAGAATATAAAATACATAGTATTAAATTTAATCAAAAAGGTGAAAAACCTGTATACTAAAAACTATAAAACACTGATGAAAAAAATTGAAGAAGACACATATAAATGGAAAGCTATCCCATGTTCATGTATCAGAAGAATTAATAATGTCGAAATGTCCCTACCACCCAAAGCAATCTACATATTCAACACAATCCCTATCATTCCAATGGCATTTTTCAAGAAATGAAAAAATAATTTTAAAATTCATATTGAAAAACAGAAGATCATCAAATAGCTAAAGTGATACTGAACAGGAACAACAAAGCCAGAAGCATCACACTTCCTAATTTCAACCTGTATTTCAAAGCTGGGCATGGTGATATGAATTTGTAATTTCAGTGACTCAGGAGCCTGAGATGGGAGGATCAATTGAGCCCAGGAGTTTAAGCCCAGGCTTGGCAACACAGAACCCCATCTCTTAAAAAAAAAAAAAAAAAAAAAAAAAAGCCTATATTACAAACTATAGTAATCAAAACAGTACGATACTGGCATAAAAACAGATACATAGACCAATGAAACAAAATAGAAATCCTAGAAATAAACCCATGAACATAAGATCAATCAAGCTTCAACAAAGGTGTCAAAAATATGTAATGTGGAAAGGATAGTCTCTTCAATAAATGGTATTGGGAAAACTGGATATATACAAGTATAAACATGAAATTGGGCTCTTATGTTATGCTGCACAGAAAGAAATCAACTCAAAATGGATTAAAGACAACCTGAAGCCACAAAACTCCCAGAAGAAAACAAAAGAACTTGGTTCTGTCCCTCTCCTCATCTGTCTGTTCTATCTCCTGGGTAAGCAGTTCCTTTACTTCAATACCCTCTGAATGGCAATGACCACCTCAGTGAGCCTCAACATGCTTCAGACTCATAGATCCAAACATATCCTTGGCATCGCACATTTGATATGATCCAAAAAATTATTTCTTTAACCTCTCAGTAAATGATGAATCCATCAAAACAGTAATTTCAATCAAAATTCTAGGGTTTGTTCTTGATTCCTCTATTTCCTATACATCTACGGAAAAAAAAGTTATTTGGGGCTCTACCTGCAAACTCCCTCTCCCTTAGTCCCCTTTTCCTCATTCTTTAGGGCTGTTGCCTGAGTCTCTATCTGGCCAAGTGAGCCCTGCATGGTAACTACTCTCCTCCCTCCACCACCATGATCTAATATCAGGACTTTTCACTTGCTCCTACTTCTGCCTGGAGCTTTCTGTACCTGATGCTTTAATTGCTGACTTCTTTCTGTCATTTGTGTGTAGGATGTATTACCGCCAACCTTGAAGTATCTTTCCTGAACTCATTCTCCTCTGTAGGTATTCTCTATTCTATCACTATTTTATTTTCTTTATCTGAAATCATTGAATTGACTTATATTTTTTTCTTATTGTACATCTTCCTCCTATTGAATGTAAGGTCCTTGATAGCAGGAATCCTGTGTTTCCTTTCACTGTCATGGTATCTTGACACAGAGTAGGGAATGAATGAATGAATGATTTAATTAATGCTTCAAATTACATTTGTTAAGAAACTTACATTAGAACATTTTTGTATTTACAGAAAAATCACAAAGATAATACACAGAATTTCCATATACTCCACACCCAGTTTCCCCTATTATTAATATCTTAATTGGTATGGTATAGTTGTTAAAATTAACCAATACCGATATCATATTTTTCACTAAAATTCAGTTTATTAATATGTGCTTAGTCCTTACCTGATGTCTCATAAGTGGTTAGTCTGTGTCCCACCTAAATCTCATCTTGAATTGTAGATCCCATAACTCCCACATGTTGTGGGAGGACCTGTGGGAGGCAATTGAATCACTGGGGCAGGTCTTTGTCCTGCTGTCCTCGTGATAGTGCATAAGTCTCACAAGAACGGATGGTTTTTTAAAGGGGAGTTCCCCTGCGCATGCTGTCTCTTGCTTGCAAGCATGCAAGACATGACTTTGCTCCTTCTTTGTCTTCCGCCATGACTGTGAGGCCTCCCCAGCCACGTGAAACTGTGAGTCAATTAAGCCTCTTCCCTTTATAAATTACCCTGTCTCCAGTATGTCTTTATTGCAGCATAAGAACAGTCTCTTTTCTTTTCTGGAATGCCATTATGGATACCACACTTCATGTAGTTGTCATGCCTTCTCACCCCTGTTAGCTGTGACTGTTCCTCAGACTTCCCCTGTTTTTGATGACATTGACAGTTGGAGGAGTACTTATCAGGTATTTTGTAGAATGTCCCTTAATTTGCATTTGTCTGATGTTATTCTCATGATTTGACTGTGGTTGTTTGTTTTGGGAGGACGATCATGGCAAAGTGCTGTTCTCATCAGTATGACCTACCACCATCATCACTCATCACTGTGGATGTTAACCTTGATCTCTGGGCTGTGGTAGTTAGTATTCATCAGGTTTCTCCACTATAAAGTGACTTTTATTTCCTGTTTTCACATCGTAATCTTGGGAAGGAAGTCACTGTGTGCAGACCACACTTAAGGAGGGGAATGTTACTCACTGCCTACTTGAAAGCAAAGTATCTGCATAAATTGTTTGGGGTTCTTCCGAATGCGAGATTTGTCTATTCTCTTCCATTTATTTATTTAGTCAATCATTATTTACATTAGTGTGGATTCAGGGATATTTATTTTATACTGTGGGTTATAATCCAATACTACTTTATTTATTTTGCTGCTCAAACTGTTCCAGCTTTGGCCTTTGGGAGCTCCTTTCAGTTGGCTCCTGTGACTCTTTGACATACTCATCTCTCTCTCTCTTTTTTTTTTTTTTTTTTTTAGTATTAATTTATTTTTTAGCCCTACAAGATGCTCCAGGCTTATCTTATATGTTTCCTGCCCCAGACCAAAACTCAGCCATTTCTCTAAGGAGCTCTGCTTCCATTCATCAGGAAATGGTACTAGAAACCAAGATACGGGAACTGGGTATTAAATTACCTTTTTAAAAATATGATTCGATGCTGACAGGATGTGTTAAAACTAGAATTTTTATTTATTGCTGGTGAAGGAGTAAATGATACAATTTTTCTAGGAAAGCAATTTTTCAATGCGTACAGAGCCTTAAAAATTGTTATACAAATTTTGATATTATAGTCGCACATGACACTCTAAAATGCAAATTTTTTTTCATATTACTAATAATAGCACAATATTAGAAAAGCCAAACAATATGGAAAGGGTTAAATTTAAAAATAGGAGTCTTGCTTAAAAAATAAGTTTAAGTCACCTTAAATCATTTGTTGCATTAGGTGGAGAATTAAACAGATACACAAATGTATGGATATCATGGACACATCGGTTTTATGTGAATGAGAAACAGTAATATTATATATATATATAAATACATATATATATATTTGCTTGTGTATGTATCATATAATTTATTTTGAAATATATGTGCTATAATTTATGTGGAAACATTTAAAAATGGAAGGAAAAATTCTAAAATGTTTGTAGTTATGCTCCCTAGATGACAGGATTATATTATGTTGATTCCATTTCTTTATGTTTTTTCTGTTTTCAAGTATTCTTTTAAAGATTGGTACTTATAATCCTAAGAAAACTAAGCACAAAGTAATTTTATCATTTTATATAGTTATGTAAGAGGAACATCTAAACAATTATTGCTGGCTAGTCATAGTTTATAGATGACTGATTTACCCCATTCGCTGAAGGGCACCATGATTTCTTGACAATAAGCCCTTGTTAGCAATAGAGGAGGGGCGCCTTAACCAGGAGCTGTTTCTCCCAAAATCACACAGCAAATCGGTGGCAGTAATCAAACTCTTTACAGCCCGGGGCACTGGAACACACAGGTTGAAAGGCTAGGCAGTCAGACCTCCTCTGGGTTGATTAGCTTTGTCATTCTTCTCTCTTGCTAAGTCTCAGAAACGGATGCACTTTCCTGGGTCATAAGGAGGGGTGGGGAAAGGAGAAGACCAGTCTCAAAGTGTTGCAGGGAGTGGAGCATGTTGAAATTATAAAGTCAGACAAACTTGGCTTTCAGATGATGGCAAGGCGGGTAATTAATTCACATGGGACTTCGAGTTCTGGATTTGTTTTTCTCTTATGTGAATCTGGGTTTGTTTTGGTGAAGTAAGTAATAATTTTGTGTCGTTTTCCCCAGCTACAGAGCTAGGTCACATGACCCAAAGTTTTACCAAAAGCAGCACTTTTATTCTGTAAAGTTGCCAAGGCAACACCAGCTGCTTATGACATCATGTGACTGAGGGGACACAGACTGATTTTAGAAGCCTAAAATTATCACTCAATCTGCTCACCAAAATTTTGAAACAGCCAAGACGGCCCCAAGCCCAAGGAAAAGCTTCAGAAACACTTCTGTGAAAACGATGATGGCAATGAATTATGCATTGTTCTCTAAAGTCTGGTACCACGGCCTCAAATCACATATGAAAACATACTCAAGATCAACATAAGCTGGGCAGGCAGGACACACCTGCTAATCTGTTTTCAATTAAAGTTTTCCCATCACCACGATGGATAAAAGCCATTTTTAGCTTTCGTTAAATGAACTTAAAGATTTAAAATCTATTTTTATATATGTCAAAATTACATCTCAAATCGTTCTAATTCAAGATATACTGAAGATAAAAATTAGGAATAATATTTTGGTTTTTTGTTAGAATATATAATTATACAGTAATTAGAAACATATTCACATAATTGTTTCAATATTTTTATAATAATAAACAACAGCCCATGGACCATACTAAAAGTCTAAATTTTATGGGTTCCCAGAGAGAATGAATTACGTAGACAGATTCAAGAGAACCATAATATAATTCAGAATTGATCATTTTTCAGGCATTTAGAAGCAGGGAAACTGGTCTCAACCTTATATTAACCCCTCCCAAAAGAACAAATACATTAGAATTGAAAGTAAAAATTGGACTAACTGTATTATGTTGCCCAGGCTTCACCCCTTTTTGCTCTCAAAAAACTCACTTTTAAATAAAGATGGTTGCATTGCAATTTATACTTACACTGGCAAAATGACTGATATTATTCCTAAAGGAAAATATCCAGAGTATAAACACTGTTTGTAAAAAGGAAGACTTCCCAGCTCTTTGTAGTTTATTTCACAATCATGAATAGTTGAGCACCTACTATGTGCAGGCCAGTTTGCACTATACTAGGTTCTATGGAAATATCGAGGTGGATTAAATGTCATCCTTTCCTCCAAGGAGATAAAATAAAGATACACGTAACTAAACGAAGATATAAATAACTAAAACTAAAAGCAAAAGAGCCGTGGGAACACAGAAGCAGCAAAGATCCCTCCTGGCTGGAAGGACCAGGGAGACTTCACAGAAAAGTCGGCATTTTGAAATTGAGCCCTGAAGGATGGGTAAGTCTTTAACAAGTTGAGTAGAGAAGATCATGCTAAGAAGAAAACACAGCTTGGGCAAAGGTCAAAGGAGGTAAGGCTCTCGCCTTGGGTAGGAGCATGGGTGGAAGGCAAAGAAGCAAATTATATTTAGGAAACTGATGGAGTATAAGAGTAAAACATAGATTGAGACCATGTCCTAGCAGAAGCTGATACCATTCTGAGGACACTGGACTTGATTCTGAGAATAGAAGGAAGTCACTGAAGATTCTACGCAGAAGAATGACATGTACTGTAGAAAAATTTATTTGGGGACTGTCCACTGAATGAAGGATGACACAGGGGCAGGTTGCTTTGAAATGGTATCAGGGGCCCATGGAAACGATGGCGGTAAGTGGCTATTGGGATGGGAGCTGGGCGAGGAGAATGAGCAAACAGATGGGCGTAAAGCACACGTGAGGGCGTGATTGGCAAGACAGGGTAGCCAGCTGCATGTGTGTAGGCAGAAGGGAGTATTTAGAGACAGTCCCTTGAAATGTGTTCTCAGAAGTAGAATTGCTAATTTAAACGCAATTCGATCTAAATCAAAACGTCTTCACCTGATATATAAAATCAGTCTCTCCCATTTGGGGATATCTAATAGGGAAGAACACGGGATCATGGAATTTCATGCAGCGACCTTCACCATTACATCATCTCTCTTTTTCTGCTTTTCACATGGCAAGTAATTAAGCACTAAAAGCAGGAAGGTAAACTGAGGCTGGTGCCAAATGAACTGTCATTCCAGAGGAAAGTGTATGAGGGGCACATGTTTCCTCATCTTCTGGTTCGAAGCATGGGTCTCTCATTTCCACACCCAGTTCTGACAGCGCCCGACACTGACAAAGATTCTTTACTTGACCAAACTCCTGCCAGGCTCTTCGGAGCCCTCTTCTTGACAAGGCCTCAACCTGACCTATAAAGAGATTGAACATAGTTTCTAAACGCTCGAGGCTATTAGAATGACCTAGAGTACCTGCCTGAGAAAGCTCAAGGCTGCCAAAGGAATGGACTGATTGTCCCAGCCATCACCAGAAGGTAGGGACCCTGTCTCCTAGGCTCTGAGCAAGGGTAGGAGCCTGACTTAAGACAAATGCCAGTTAGCAAACCCAGATGGGTTTCACATGGACTAAGCCCAATGCCCCTTCCTGCTTTTTGTAATTGCTCACTTCCATGAATCCACTGAGGTCCCACACTGCCCTCTCCATATGCCCTCAATTCTCCCTTTGAAACACCCAGTCACCTCCAAATAAACCAAAGCTGAGGTCAGTTCACATGGGACTCTTTCCGGTGGCAATAGTGTACCACAGGTTACAATCTGCACTTGCCACTTTAACCAGCGTCCAGCTTTGGTTATCTTTGACATCTCTCAGAGGCTTTGCCTCCACCTCCCCTGCCTAGTGCTTCAGGCCCATCCCTCAAAGCCCCAGAATCATGGGAAAAAAGCCATAGCAATGAACTGTGATTCAACAAACTCAGACCTAGATGGTACAATGTCAGTATGTCTTCAAAAAAACAAACAAAACAAAAAAGTATTCTAGTGCTTAAACAAAGTTTTCAGATTTTCTTGATTGAAGATTTTCTCGGAGTGTTTATAGTGCTATCATACGCTGTTAATTTCCAAAAGGGAGATACAGTATATGCTATTTTCCAAACTTGTTTGACTTTTGTAAAACCCGCTTTTCTCAGGACTTCTTGAAGGTCTATGGATTAATAGGAAAAGTATTAGGAACACTGTGCCCCACATGACCACTTCCTCCTCCCTTCTACCCAACATGTTCCCTTATCCTATCCATTCCTCTGAAACGTTGAAGTTCACTCACTATAGCAAAGCACTATGTTGAAGTTCACTCAATAGCAAAGCACTATGCTAGTATTTTTGAAACTAAGGTGGTCACTGCTCTCTGTCCCGTTTCTATCTCTTTTATAAACCAAGATTAATGAATCGTTAGCTTTCAAACCACTTTCCCAACAGAACCTTTATTCTGCAAATTGTTCTGTAGTAAACACATGCATATTTAGAAAGATGTATATAGCATGTATCAAGAACAGCGTATGTTTTACACTAAAGCTGAATCCACCTCAAGATCATCAGCTATTCATTATGAATAGGTAAGTAAAGAAGATAAATCAATGTTAAATATCTATGGAAGCAAAAATCTAGAATAATCTGGGTTTAAGCTAAACTATACACATGATGGCTCAGAATGTAGCCATTGGAAAACGAGAACCTGAAAATGCAAAGCCACTTTAATTTTAACACATTATTTTGGAAGTTAGTTTTCAGAAACTAAGTTGTACACCTCCTTAGCAGTCAGTAAACATATTTTTTCTTTATGAAACCCCGCTATAAATGGCTAGTGTGGATAAAATGAAAGCATTTGGTGGACGTCTGTCTCTCTTGGGTTTTCTGCTTAACTGAGGAATATATTATAGACAGAGATTTCCTGAGACATTATAAATACCATCTTGATTAAGACATAAAGTTTCCTGGTTACACATCATGGAAATGGACTTTTGACTCAGACTGTCACTAGTGATGGCCAATGTGTTTAGGGCAAAGCTTTGTTTGCAGAAAGAGCCATAATTTGAGCCTAAAGTTTGCATGTTGTTAGAAACTTTATGTGAAATTTGAGGTTAAGGGACAAGGGTTAGAATCTGCATGTTAGGCTGGTTTCCCACAGTGCACCCACAAGGCTGCTGTGGACAAACGCCTCAGAATCTGGCTTCCTGGGGTCTAGGTGGAGCTGAGCGATATATACATGCCCAGTACCAAGTGGGTCCACCAAGCTTCCACAACTAGAACCCTATGTAGACAAACCCCTCAGCTTCCAGAGACTAAATGCTAGAAAGCTTAAGCATTCCATGAAATAAAACTAGCAACTGTAGCTTGGAAAGTAAGACAGCCAAAAGCTCAAGAGTAGAGAGCATAATGTGTCCTAATGGGCCAACTCACAGCTCCAGCTCTTAGATTCTATGGAACAGGATAGAATTCTATGAGCTGGAAAAGATTGCTGAAAGGTAAAGACACAAAAGGAATGAGAATGACCTGGAAAACACAGAACCCAAGAGGGCTTGGATCTAGAAAGGATTGCCCAGTAATCCAGGCCTTCCCAAGCAGACAGTTTGCTTCTCCCCCTTCCAGAGTTCATCATGACCACAAGTTCTCCTGCTAGCTATCATGCCCTGCTCCTGTTTTCTTATCATCATCTGTGCCCTGAGCACAACCATTGTTGGCATTTGACTACCATGCATTCTGGCCGAGGAGTTCCTGAACATGTCAGAGGTTGTCACAGATCAGTCTTCCCTTCTTCTGATCATAGAATGATGGTTCCACCATTCTCCCAGATCAGGGCCTAGGAGTGAATTCCAGAGTTTCCAACTCCTTCTTCTGCAAATACAGTTAGTGACCCCCCTACCTCTCCCTACTGTTCCCTGCCATCATACTTTGGCCCCGAGCTGGGCTGACTCTCAGGATGAGAAACATCACAGCATGGAGACATTTCTGAATTGACCGAAGAGTTAGTCCTCCAAAATGTCCTGCTGATACTTTAGGGAAGCCACAAAAAAAAAAAACCACTATGACAACAGAATATGTTTCTGAGACCCATTCATGTTGCTGGCAAAAGCTATAATTCATTCATATTTATCTGTGTAGAAATATAATTTTACAGCAAGAAACAGAAAGAAATTCTGTCCTCAATCTTTAAAGTGAATCAGAATTATCTGAAAGGCTTTTTAAAAAGTAAGTTCTGAGTTCTGAGCCCCACCCTCAGAGTTCTGATTCGCTGGGTCCAAAGTGAGATTGAAGAAGTTGCATTTCTAACAAGTTCCCAGGTGACGCGGATGTTTCTGGTCCATGGTCCATGCTTTAAGAACAACCTCTGCAGAGTATTTCGTTGTGTGACTATACAACACCTTATTTATTTTATTGTAATGGACACCTTGGCTGTTTTCATTTGGGAGCTATTATGGTGTTTCCATGAATATCCTTGTACATGTCCTTTGGTTCACACATGTAACATATCACTGTTGGGTCCTCAAGAATTGCCAGGTTGCATATGTTCATCTTTGACAGATACTACCAAGTAGTCTAATTCATTTTCACTCCCACAGGCAATAAATATTCAAAAGTTTCTGTAACTCAGGATTGCCACCAACATTTAGGCATATGAAGCTTTGACGTTTTTGCCAGTCTGGTGACTGTATGTGTGGTTTTCATTGCCGTTTTAATGATGACTAATAAGGTGGAGGCTTTTAATATGTTTATAGGACATTAGAATTTCTTTTTATATGCAGTGCCTCTTTAAGTTTTTAACCCATTTCCTAACTGACTTGAATGGGTTCCTTATACATTTCAGACACTAGGTCTTTGTCAGTTATATGTGTTGTGAACATTTTCTTGCATTGTGTAGCTTGTCTTTTCACTCTTTAGAGGATCTTTTTATGAATAGCATTTTCTTGGTTTTAATGGAGCCTATTTCAATGTTTCTCAGACTACCCATGGTAAGGGACCTATTTTTTTTTCTTCAAAATCAATTAGGACTGATATTTTTGAAAATGAAAAAAAAAAAAAAAGCTTAATGTAAACATGAATAAAATTAAAGGTATTCAAAAACCTTAAGCATTTTATTATCAAGTAATGTGTTCAAGAGACCTATCCCTAAGCCTCACCCAATTTTCTGACAATCCTGTGCTCGAGAATAAAGTAAAACTTAGGAATCAGAGTGGAGATGTTGACATTTCTACTTACCAATTAACTCAAACAAAAGAACGTCAAACTACCAAGTATTTTCATTGCAGAATAAAGGTCACAATAGACATCCTTACCTTGCTCCCCTACTCTTTAATTTCCTCCCACTCTGTTTTTGACCTTCATTCTATTTCTGTTCCCATTCATAAGCCTCTGTCTTCCTTAAAAAACATACTTCCTTAAAAAAGTCATGATGTGGTAAACGTACCTGCACACACAATACTTAATAATAAAAAAACAAGTTTTTAAGCTTTTAAAGTACTTTCAAAATTTCCCTGGAATTTTTTTCTTAAATCTAAGACAAAATGTCATGTAGACTAGGTGAGTGTTATATTCACAGTACAGCTAGATTTTAGCAGAGCATTCAAACACTCTTTTGTAGGATATAGTTACAGATGAGATGCTGCAATAAGAAAAGGAAGATTGCACTGTTAGGTCATAGAAAAGGGAATCTTTGAGCAATATTATTATATAAAAAGAAATTAAGATGTGATGACTGACTTAATTGATATTACCTTTATCTTCTCCTTTGTTAAGAGGACTTCAAAGAATGATTTTGTGGTTTATGGCTTCTGTATCTATCTCCCCCTGACTGTGAGCTTCTTGAGGGCAGGAATTCTTTCTTATTCACCTTTGTAGTAGATTTTTTTTATAGATAATATTTAACAGATTCAGACATTTTCTTCTATTTCTAGTTTGTTAAAAGTTGGCCATGGGAGAGAAAAGCAAGATGGCAGAATGGGACTGTCCAGTGACCAACTATCCACACACAAAAATACCTTTATAAAAGCTAAGGAAACCAGGTCAGAGATCATAGTACCTGGTGATAGCATAATAATTTTTAAAAATGCATTAAAGACATAGGAAGGACAGTTTTACAGTACCCACATCACCCCTCCTCCATATCTAGGCAGCACAGCAGAGAGAGACATATTATTCGCTTGGAGAAAGATAGGAAAGTAAACATAAAACTTTGCCTTGGACCCCAAGACCAGCCCTGCCACAGCAAAACCCAACACCAGGCAGTCCCTATGGCCCCTGTCTCTAGGCCAGTGACTGAAACTATAGATCCACTCCAACACAGGATAGGAACCTATAGCCCCTTCCAGATAAACTCAAGTCCTGGCTTGCATCAATGCTAGCCAACTACAGTGGTCTTGGGCTCTGAATAACCCACAGTAACAGGGCTCAGCAGCCCAGGGCTGTAGACATGCCCCAGTGTTGCACTAGTCTCAGTGGCTGTGGGCTTTGGGTGAGCTCAGTGTTGTGCCAGCCTTGGCAGTCACATGATTCCAGCTCAGAAGTACACTTAGCATGGCAGTTCAGGTCTTAGGGCACCCCCCTGCTTAGCACAGCCACAGCTGCAGCAGTCATGGGCTTAGGGACTATACCAGATTATCTGCCCAGAATCTCTGAACCAACTTACTGCTAAAGGGCATTTCCAGATAAAGCCAGACTGTGACGACTGGAATAAGCACCTACCTCAATGCACAGAAATCAATACATAACCATAAGGAACAACCAGGGAAATGTGACCTCACCAAATAGACAAAATAACGTGCCAGTTACTGACCTTAAAGAGATGGAGATGTATTCATTGCCTGGAAAATAATTTAAAATAGCTATTTTAAAGATGCTAGTGAACATCAAAAAATACAGAGAAACAACTCAATGAAATTAGGAAAACAACGAGTGACTAGAATGAGAAGCTTAATAAAGAGATTAAAATAATTTTTAAAGATCAAACAGAAATCCTGGAACTAAAAAATACAGTGAACAAAATGAAAACTGCAATTGCACCAACAGCAGAATTAAGCAAAAGAAAGAATCTATAAACTTGAAAGCAGGTTATTTGGAAATAAATGGAGAAAAAGAAAAAGAAGAACATTTATGGGATAGCATCAAAAGAGCAAATATACAGGTCATTGTGTTCAAGAGGGAGTAGGAAAGGATAAAGAGGTAGAAATCTTATTTAAAGAAATAATACCAGAAAACTTCAAACCTGGAGAAAGATACAAATATCCAGGAACATAAAGGTCAAACACCTCCCATCAGATTTAATTCAAATAAGATTATCCTAAGACATAACTAAAAGGCCAAAGATCAAAGAAAAAGGGAGGATCCTGAAAGTAACAACAGAAAAGAAGCAAATAACGTATAAGGGAGTTCCAATCCTCCTAGCAGCAGCAGAAACTGGACAGGCCAGGAGACAATAGGATACTATTTTTGAAGTGTTAAAGGAAAAAAACCTGCCACCCAAAAATACTGTACCCAGCCAAGCTATCATTCAGAAATGAGGACAGATAAAGATGTTTCTAGACAAACAAAAGCTGAGGAAGTTCATCACTACCACACCTGTCTTAGAAGAAACCTTAATGGTAGTCTTCAGACTGAAAGAAAAGGTTGCTGATGAGTAACATGGAAACATCTAAAAGTATAAAACTCAGTAGTAAAAGTAACTACACAATTAAATTCAGAATATCCTAATATTGTAATGATGGTGTATAAATCACTTAAATTTTTAGTATAAAGGTTAAAAGACAAAACTATTAAAAACAAAAATAATTATAATAATTTCTTGAGGGATATGCAATATAAAAAGATATAAACTGTGTCATCAAAAATTCAAATGGAATACCTGGAACCAACCCAAATGCCCATCAATGATAGACTGGACAAAAAAAATGTTACATATACACCATGGAATACTACACAGCCATAAAAAAACAATGAGTTCGTGTCCTTTGTAGGGACTTGGATGAATCTGGAAACCATCATTCTCAGCAGTCTGACACAAGAACAGAAAACCAAACACAACATGTTCTCACTCATAGGCAGGTGTTGAACAATGAGAACACGGGGACTCAGGAAGAGGAACATCACATACTGAGGGCAGTTGGGGGGTGGCTAGAGGAGAGAGCGAGGGTTGGGGAGGGTGGGGAGGGATAACATGGGGAGAAATGCTGAATATAGATGAAGGGGGAATAGAGGCAGCAAACCACCTGGTTATGTGTACACCTGAACAACCCTGTATGACCTGCATGTGTACCCCAGAGCCTAAAGTAAAATTAAAAAAAAAAAAAATTCAAATGGAGAGTGGAGTTAAAGTGTAGAAGATTTGTTTTTTGCAATCAAAGTTAAGTTGTTATCAGCTTAAAATAACCTATTGTAAGACGTTTTTCTAAGCTTGTGATCATCACAAAGCAAAACCTATAACAGATACACTAAAAGTAAAAAGCAAGGAATCAAACACACTACTAAAGAAAATTTAACTATGAAGGATGGCAGTAACAACAGAAGAAAACATTTACAAAATAACTAGAAAACAACTAAATGACAGTAGTAAGTTCTAACCTATCAATAATTACCTTAAATATAAATGGATTGAATTCTCAAATCAAAGAACAGAGTGGCTGAATGAATTTTTTTAAAAAGACCCATAAGTGTGCTGCCTACAAAAGACTCATTTTACCTGTAAGTGAAGGACACACACAGACTGAAAGTGAAGGAATTAAAAAGGACATTTGATTCAAATAGAAAATAGAAGAGCAAAAGAGTAGAAGGAGCTATACTTACACCAGATAAATAGATTTTAAGTTAAAATCTGTAAGAGTCAAAGAAGGTAGGTATATAATGATAAAGGAATCAATTCAGCAAGAGGATATAATAATTCTAACTACTGCACCCAACATCAGGGCACTGAGATCTATAAAGCAGACATTACTCTGAAGGGAGAGACAGACTGTAACACAATAATAGTAGGGGTCTTCAACACTCCTATTTTAGCAATGAAAAGATCATCTGACAGAAAATCAACAGAGAAATACCAGATTTAAACTGCACTTAGACCAAATAGACCTAACAGACATATACAGAACATTCCATCCAACAGCTGCAGAATATACATTCTTCACAACAGCACATGGAACATTCTCCAAGACAGGTCATATATTAGGTCACAAAACAAGTCTTAACAAATTTAAGAAGACCAAAATCAAATGTCAGGTATTCTTTCTGACTACAATGGTATAAAACTAAAAATCAATAATAGAAGGAACTTTTAAAAATTAACGAATACAGGGAAATTAAACAACATGCTCCTAGAAAAGCAGTGGGTCAATTAAAAAATTGAAAGGAAAATTTTTAAATATCTTGAGACTAATGAAAATGGAAACACAATGTATCAAAACCTGGGGCATACAGCATCAGCAGTTCTATGAGGAAAGTTTATAGCAACAAATGCCAACAACAAAAAGGAAGACCTCATACAGCCTAACATTGCACCTCAAGGAACTACAAAAGTATGGACAAACTAAACTGAAAATTAGTAGAAGGAAAGATATAATAAAAATCAGAGCAGAAAGAAATGAAATAGAGAATAGAAAAAATAATACAAAAGATAAACAAAAGGAAGACTTGGTTTTTTTTAAGATTAACAAAATGAACAAACCTTTAGCTAGGCTGAGAAAAAAAGAAAGAAGACTCAAATAAATAAAATTAGAGATGAAAAAAGACATTACAATTGATACTACAGAAATACAACAGATTGTAAGAGGCTATTATGAATAATTGTATGCCAAAAAATTTGATAACTTAGAAAAAATGGATAAATTCCTAGACACCTACAACCTACTATAACTGAATTATGAAGATACAGATCTGAACAGACCAATACCCAATAAGGAGACTGAATCAATAATAAAATGTCTCTTACCAAAGAAAAGTCCAGAATCTGATTGTTTTGTTGATTAATTCTACCAAATATTTAAAGAAAAGCTAATATCAATTATTTTCAAACTCTTCCCAAAACCTGAAGAGGCTCTTCTTCTAAAGTCATTTTATAAGGACAGCACCCTAACATCAAAACGAGACAAGGACACGGACACACACGCACACACACACACACACACACACACACACGAAAACTACAGGCCAATATCCCTGATGAACACAAAAGCAAAAATCCCCAGCAACATGTTAGAAAACCAAATTGAACAAGACATTAAAAAGATCACTCATCATGATCAAGTGTGATTATATCCCAGGGATATAAGGATGATTCAATAAATGTAATATATCACATTAATAGAGTGAAGGACAAATAAGATAATTTCAATACATGTAAAAAAAAAAAAAGTGTGTGACAAAATTCAACCATCTCTTCATGACAAAAACCCTGAACAAGTTAGGTATAGGAATGTACCTCAATGCAATAAAGGTCATCTATGACAAACCCACAGCTAACATAATACTGAATGGGGAAAATTTGAAAGCTTTTTCTCTAAGATATGGAACAACACATGAATGCCCACTTTCACCACTTCTATTCAACATAGTATGGGAAATCCTAGCCAGAGCAATTAGGCAAGAGAAAGAATTAAAAGGCATCAAAATTGGAAAACAGGAAATCAAATTGTCCCTCGTTGTAGACAGCATGATCACATACCTAGAAAACCCTAAAGACTCCACCAAAAACACTGTTAGAACTAATAAACAACTTCAATAAAGTTGCAGGATACAAAATTAACACACAATATGAGTAATGTTTCCATATACCCATAGTGAACTCTCTGAAAAACAAATCAAGAAAACAATCCCACTTAAAATGGTCCCCAAAAAAGATACCTAGAAATAAACTTAACCAAAGAGATTGAATGTTCTCTATAATGAAAACTACAAAATGCTGAAGAAAGAAATTGAAAAGGATACAAATAAATGAAAGGATATTCCATGTTCATAGATATACCATGTTCAAGAATTAATATTGTTAAAATGTCCACACTATCCAAAGCAGTCTACAGGTTCAGTGCAAGCCTTGTCAAAACAAGACTATTCTTTAAAAAAAATATAGAAAAAAAATTCTAAAATTCACAGGGAACCACAAAAGACCCCAGATAGCCACAGCAATCTTGAATAAGAAGAACAAAGATGGAGGCATTGTACCACCTGACTTCAAAATACACTGCAAAGCTACAGTAACCAAAACAGCATGGTACTGGCATAAAAACAGAGACAGAATAAAGAGCCTAGAAATAAATCCAAACTTTTACAGCCAACTGACTTTCACAAAGGTGTTATTTATTGGGAAAACTGTAAATATACATGTGGTAAATTAAGATTCATTTTATTTTGTGCTTTCTACTATTTTTTTCATTTTCACTTTCTTTTGTTAACTATTATTATCATTCCTTTCTTACACTCTTGTGGATTAATTTTATTTTTTACTTTATCTTTTCCTTTACTAGTTTCCTTTACTAGAGAACATGCAATGGGGAAAGGACCATCCCTTTAATAAATAGCTTTGGGAAAACTGGATATACACATGTGGAATAAAATTAGACCCTTATTTCTTACCATATATGATACCAACTCCAAATTGGATTAAAGACTTACATAGGCTGGGTGCAGTGGCTGATGCCTGTAATCTCAGCACTTTTGAGAGGCCAAGGCGGTGGATCACTTGAGGTCAGGAATTGGAGACCAGCCTGGCCAGCATAGCAAAATCCCATCTCTACTAAAAGTACAAAAATTATCTGGGCTTGGTGGTGCATACCTACAATCCCAGCTACTCAGGAGGCTGAGGCAGGAGAATCACTTAAACCCAGGAGGAGGAAGCTGCAGTGAGCTGAGATTGCACCATTGCCCTCCAGCCTGGGTGACAGAGTGAAACTCTTTCTCAAAATGTAAAAAAAAAATAAAAAGAGACTTAAATATAAGACCTGAAATTATAGAACTACTAGAAGAAAACACAGGGGATAAAACTCTGTGACACTGGTCTGGGTGATGATTTTTTTTTAATATGGCCTCAAAAACAGAGGCAACAAAAGCAAAAATAGACAAATGGGATTGCATGAAACTAAAAAACTTCCACACAGTAAAGACAACAATCAACAGAGTAAAGAGACAACCTACAGAATGAGAGAAAATATCTAGAAACTATACATCTGATAAGGAGTTAATATCCAAGATATTTAAGGAACTCAGATAAGTCAGTAATAGCAAGAAAACAAATAACCTGATTTTAAAAATGGGCAAAAGACCTGAATAGACATTTTTCAAAAGAAAACATACAAATGACCAACACGCATATGAAAAAGTCTTAATATCACTAATCATCAGGAAAATGCAAATTAACCACAAGGAGATATCACTTCACTCCTGTTTGAATGGCTGTTGTCTGGCTGGGTATGGTGGCTCACACCTGTAATTTCAGCACTTTGGGAGGCTGAGGCCAAGGTCAGGAGTTTGAGACCAGCCTGACCAACATGGTGAAACCCAGTCTCTATTAAAAATACAAAAAAAAAAAAAAAAAAAAATTAGCGGGCTGTGGTGGTGGGCTCCTGTAATCCCAGCTACTTGGAAGGCTGAGGCAGAAGAAGCACTAGAACCTAAGAGGAGGTTGCAGTGAGCCAAAATCATGCCACTGCACTCCAGCCATGCAACAGAGTGAGACTCCGTCTCAAAGAAAAAATATAATGGCTGTTGTCAAAAAGACAAAAGATAACAAGTTAGTGAGGATGTAAAGAAAAGGGAACTTTACACAATATTGGTGGAAATGGAAATGTGTACAGCCAGCATGGAAAACACTATGGTGATTCCTCCAAATGTTAAAAATAGAACTGTAATATGACTTGTACTTTTTTATCATTACATATGGATCTTCTTTGTCTCTAATAATGTTTTTTACCTGAAAATTTATTTTGTTTGATATGGCTACACCTAGACATGGTTTGTCTGATATAGCTATACCTATGTGGTTAATGTTTACCTGAAATATATTTTTTCCATTCTTTTACTTTAATCTTTTAAGTGTGTGGCTTGTAAGCAAAAAACGGCTAATCTATCCTTTATTATATATATACTTCTGTTTTTGAGATAGGCTCTCACTCTGCACGCAGGCTGGAGTGCAGTGGCACAATCACAGCTTACCTCCTATCCTTCCACCCCAGTTTTCCAAGTAGCTGGGACAACAGGCATGCAGCACCACATCTGGCTAATTCTTTTGATTTTTGTAAAGATGAGGTCTCACTATGTTGCCCAGATTGTTCTTGACCTACTGAGTTCAAGGAATCCTTTCATCTTAGCCTTTCAAAGTGCTGAGATTGCAGGTGTGAGCCACCGTGCCTAACCTAATCTGTCTTTTAAATTTCATGTGGCAGTATTCACTCTTAACTCAGTAATCTATTTCATTCACATTTATTGGAATAAATGGTGAATGAAGATTCATTTTATTTTGTGCTTTCTACTATTTTTTGCATTTTCACTTCCGTTTATTATGACACCTTTCTTGCATTCTTGTGGATTTATTTTACTTTTTACTTTATTTTTTCCTTTATTAGTTTGAAAGCTTTGCACTCAATTCCTATTCTTTTGATGATTACTCTAGAAGTTGTAACATGCACATATAATTTAGTAAAATCTTATGATACTCAATACCCACCTCTTAAACAGACTAACAACTTTAGTATATTTTAACTCCGATTAATCCCATCTGGTAGTTTAGTGTTATCTTGTCTTTATTCAAATTAGTAGTTATTTTTGTTAAGTGTCTAATGTTTGTTTTGCCCTGACCACTCTTAATTCCTGCATTTTCTTGCTTTTGGCATCTGAAGAGTACTCCTACTTTCTTGCTAATTTAGCACTTAAATAAGTTTTAAATATAGCATATGAGATGTATTGCAGCAGAAGGCTTTTATGGATGTATCTAGGATACCAAACTACTTGTAATGGACATCTCCTATTCATCTTTGTAATCCTTTTGCCTCATTCACTCTCTGGTATGTAGTGGGTGCTTAAGTAATCATCACAGAATGAAGAGAAAAAGAGTTTTAGCCTGTGGCCTTGAGAAACTGTAGCTACCACTGAGGGAAACAGGGAAGCTTAGCAGCAAAAATAAACTGGACTTAAAACCAGAAGGTTCTAGATGTATTGAGTTTGAAGTTGACTGTGGAGTTTCCAAGAAGCAATGTCCAACTGTAAGTTAAAGACATTATAAAATCTTACATATGGAACCTAAATAGTCATAATGTTCAAATTAGTATCCACCACAGGAATCCTAATGATAAAGATCATTACACCCTATACCTTAACACCAAAAAAATACAGTCTGCACCCATTAATGCTAGAGTTGGACATCTTTAACCTTAGAAAATTCTACCTTAAGTATCAAAGTCTATCCTTTTTGTATTTAAACTCTTTTTTGTCTAACTTCTAAATTAGTGCAGATTATGTCAACTCTCTTTCCTGGTGATAATTCTTCAATGTGAGTTCTCGCTGACCTACTCCACTAGGGGCTCTCTTTATACCCTCCCATATTTTCTAGAACCTTCCATTTATACAAATATTCACCAGCTGGTGATGTTAACATTGAAAGCAGGAGTAATTTCACTAATGGGGGCTTATATACGTAAGTGGCTTATGTATACACCCTATATATGTGGGCTGACAGAGTCACTCATTTAATGCAGATCCTTTTACTAAAGCCTAGTAATTCAGGATTGAGGGAGCCTTACCTTGTAGCTTGAAAGAAGTAGCTGAACCTGAGACAATACTGACATAGACTTGAACCTATGTTGAAAAAGTTTTAGGGAAATGGCTGAACAACATATCATTGACACGTGCACATCCCTCTATAATTTACTAAAAGTTTTTATGCACATTACTTTACAAGGGAAGTAGAATCATGATCCATAGTGTTCAGATGAAGAAAATGTCTTAGAGTGTAGATTACCCAAGGTCCCAAAGCATGAGGGAAAAACCTAGAGCTTGAATCCAGATCATCTAGTTGTCAACCACGTCATTAGTCACTTACCCATTATAGATTGTTAGAGTAGCTAGAGTCATTCCAGGAAGATAGCTTTAGATCTTTGGGCCTCATTTCAAAGACAATGATGAAACCACTCTCCTCCTACCTGTCCATACCTTGACCCCCTTAATGGAAGCCTTTTCTGTGGTAAGCAGATAATGCCTCCAAAGATGTCTATGCCCTAAACCTGTGAATGTATTACCTAACATGGCAAAAGAGAATTAGGTTACAGATGCAATCAGAGTTGCTAATCAGATGATTTTGAAATGAGGAGATTATTCTGGATTATCCAGATGGGCCCACTCTAATCACATGAGTCCTTAAAAGTGGAAGAAAAAGCTGAAGAGAAACCTGCAAAATGACAGCATGAAAAAGACTCAACCCACCCATGATGGATTCAAATATGGAGGAAGGAAACCACAAATCAAGGAATACAGGTGGCTTCTGGAAGCTGGAAAAAGCAAGGAAACAAATTCTCCACTAGAGCCTCCAGAAAGGAACACAGCGCTGGCGACACTTTGATTTTAGCCCAGTGTGGCCAAAGCCCAGTGTCACACTTCTGACCTAGAGAAACGTAAGACAATCAATTTGTATTGTTGTAAGCCACTGTTGTAATTAGAAAATAATACGCCACCTCTTAACATTAGTTTTCCTAAAGATTATTTGATCTTCAAATTTTATATTTACTTAGGAACACTTTTTAAGATTCAAAAAATATCTACAAGCTGATGCCTCCAAAATCAGCATCTTTAGCCTCGACATTCTCCCCAAGCTTCAAATGTCTACATCCAACTGCTTATGGGGTGTTTCCATTTCCATGCCCCATGTTTCTACAAACTCAGTGCATCTTGATAGAACTCAACTTCATTCCTTCCAATCCTGCTCCTCCTTGTATAATATACTCCCTTATCTGAATTAGGGGTTGCCTACCTAAACACCCACACCGGAAACTCAGGAGTCCTGTTTCATGGGTCCCTCAATTCTCCCTGTCTTCCACCAGTCAGTTGATCATTGCATGTTCTTTTTACCTCCGAAGTTATTTTTTCCTATTTTTTCCTCTGCTGTCCATCCCAGCGACTTACCATTGTCCTATTCTCACCCTCAGTATCTTTATTGTAACATTCCCTTCTCTGGTCTCATTGCCTTTCAACTGGTCCCCCTGAAATCCAACCTCCACAGAGTTGAAAGTGATAACACCTAAAGTTTAAATCTGACCAGATCACTCTATTACTTAAAAATGTTCAGGCTGGGTGCAGTGGCTCATGCCTGTAATCCCAGCACTTTGGGAAGCTGAGATGGGAAGCTCTCTTGAGCCCAGAAGCTAGAGACCGGCCTAAGCAACATAAGAAGACTTTATCACTACACAAAAAATAAAAATAAAAATAAATTAGCTGGGCATGGTGGTGGTAGTCCCAGCTACTCAGGAGGCTGGGGTGGGCGGCTCAGGTGGAAGGATTGCTTCAGCCCAGGAGGTCGAGGCTGCAGTGTGCCATGATCACAACAATGCACTTAGCCTGGGCGACAGAGTGATCAAAAGAATAAAACATAAAGAAATAAAGTTAAAATGTCCAAAGCCCACACTTCTTCACACGGCCTTTGTGCAAGACGTCTTCTGGCCTAGCCTCTTACTCTCACTTTTGGGCCATCTCCTGCCATTCTCTGCTGTCCCTTCTCCCTGCCCTTAGAGCCTCTGCTATGTGAAATGGCTCTGTAGCATGTTAGAGCTGTGAAAGTAATTTTGCAAATAGTATCTCATTTCTCAAAATAAGTAACGAGAGAGATAGAAAAAATAAAAACCTTGTGTTATTCTCATTTTACAAATTAAAAGGCTGAAGTTCAAAAAAGCTAGGTGATTGCTGAGGGCATACAGCCAGGAGGAAGTGGAAGAAGACAAGAATCTCCTCCCTCCCCATACCTTTGGGCACATTGACCAGTGCTTGTTTTAACTGTTTTAAATGACAGCACAAGGGAACAGACTCTACCAATTAGAATATGAAAGTAGAGGCTGACACAGTGGTTCATGCCTACATCCCAGCACTTTGGGAGGCCGAGGCAGGTGGGTCACTTGAGGCCAGGAGTTGGAGACCAGCCTGGCCAACATGGTGAAATCCCTCTCTACTGAAAATACAAAAACTAGTCGGGCATGGTGGCACGTGCCTGTAATCCCAACTACTCAGGAGGCTGAGGCAGGAGAATCGCTTGAACTCAGGAGCTGAGGTTGCAGTGAGCCAAGATCACTCCAGCCTGGGTGACAGAGTGAGATTCTGTCTCAAAAAAAAAAAAAAAAAAAAAAAAAAGAATACGAAGGCAGAGAATGAGGGGAACATGACACGTTGAAGGTTTGTTTAGTTTTTCTGTTTTTGAAACACTGTGATTATTTCTTACTGTTCCAGTTCTAAATGATGTTCAAGCCTCCAGATGTGTTAAAGGACAGATGTTATAGCCTGCCGAACTTTTGGTCCCTTGAAGATGAAAACTTCTGCTTCCTGAAACTCTCAACTACCAAAAGTAATTGTGTGGCGCTGAATAAATCGTCACTGAGGCAGTCAGCACATAGGCACGGCAGTGTCTTAGATGTCATAGAATAAGAGCGATTACACCAAACGTGTTGCTACCAAGTTCTTTCTCAATGGAGAAAGCTTCTGCTAGAAAATATACATATACATCCTTATTTTCTACCCCTTATTTCAAGATAAGAAGTAGAGCACATTAATAAATGGTCTGGTCATACAGAAAATAATATTTATTACATGATCTAGCCAAATGTCCCTGGCAGGGTCCCCCAGGCAACCGTTGTCCACCCCAGGAATCCCGGGCTCTTTTGTGTACTTTGGCTGTCACAGAGTCCTCTCCAAGGCTTTTACTCTTACTCTCTCCTGGACACATCAAGAGGGTTTAATTCTCACTCTAAAAGCAATGAATTTGGCATCAGATGGACAAGTGTGCAATTCCAGAAATCCCGTCCAACCCTTCGTCAGTGCAGCCATGGGACTTTCCTGGGGCACCTCACATCTCACCTACCAGAAAGAAGTCACTGACCACAACACTCCCAGGACCTCCTAGAGCCTCTGCCTCCACGCCACAGCAGCGATTTAAGCTGCTTCTTCCTGCTTCTAAGCCAGAGTCACACTTAAAGGCCACATGTTCCTGTCCCAGCCCTGAGACCCAGCCAGTCTGCGCTCTCGTCCAGTTTCATGGCTCTCCCGTTTAACCACTGCTGGAATCTCGTCTTCCGGGTTCCAGTCTCAGAGGCAGTCAGGGAGCCCCAACGGGGCTGCCGAGGGAACTTAAGTGCGCGCCATTATACGGGCCTGCAGCTCCTCCTCAGCAGGGAGTCCCTCCACCCCCCTTGCTCATGGTGCTTCCCGGGTCTGCAAGGACTGCGAGCCCACAATTAGAGACGGCATCGACGCAGCCTCCAGGAGCAAGCGGCAGGCACACGCTCCTCCCTTACCTGTCCTGTCGCCAGGCGGAAGTGCAGGGCCGAGATCCCGGCTCACGGCAACTTCCGGTTTCCGGTTCAGGCAATTCTGCCTCAGCCTCCCGAGTAGCTGGGATCACACGCATGCGCCACCACGCCCGGCTCTTTTTTTTTTTTTTTTTTTTTTTTTTTGTATTTTTAGGAGAGACGGGGTTTCACCATGTTGGCGAGGATGGTCTCTATCTCTTGACCTCGTGATCTGCCCGCCTCGGCCTCCCAAAGTGCTGGGATTACAGGCGTGAGCCACCGCGCCCGGCCACCTATCCTCTTTTATCCTCAGAGGACTGGGTTCAGCCTTGGGTCCGGGTTCTCTGCGTTCCTTCACCTTAGTCACGATGAACGCTCTTGAATAGAGTAGGAAGCAAGTGGTGACCACCACCCCGTATTTTTCTGCTAGGCAGAAAAACTTCACGACAGTTTTACAGGATTCAAACACCCTATCCCGTGGGGTTAGAAATTTCTAAATGTGCCCTTTTCATGGGCTTAGAAAATTCCTTTTCTTCAGTCTTTCATATGATTTTATTTTCTTCCTTCAGCCATAATAATATGATATCCAGATTTTGTCTTAACTGGTGGGTCTGTAAACACAGGCTTACCCATCCACTTACAGGCAAGGCAAATGCTGCTTCTTGAAATGGCCCCGCCATGGACCCTGTGGTCATCTAGCCCAAGTCTCCCCCTTGTCTGGCTTTATTTTCCCCATGTCGTGTGGCTACTTCATTGAATCTCATCCCAGACTTTCAATTTTCCATGGCTTCCATGATTTTGCCATGTTTTTCACATAGAATGTGTCTGACCTTTACCGCATTGCCACCACCTTTGGGACCTTGAGCTTCTTGTCAGCACTGTCACTCCCAGAGGCTGCTGCCCCTTCCCCCCTTTTCCAGAACTACTTTTTCCTTTGGGCGGCATCTTGGAAACTTGCTGTTGAACGCCCCAGGCTTAGAAATTTCTAACCCCATGGGAAGGGTTTTCGAATCCCGTGAAAATGTCACTGGAATCTGAAACATGGAATTGCCGTATTTTGCAGGCTCAGTAAGATCTCATCACAATGAGGTCTTCCAGAATCTACCTCTGAATCCCCCTAACACATTTCTCTCTTCTTTTACTCTCTAGAGCCAAGGGTAACTTCAAGCGGAACAGTATTAATTGTGGGAGTCCCCCGCTGAGACCGAAGCACAACTGGAAGAAAGAGAAAGTAAAAAAGAAATTGCTGGTTGCAGAGAAGCTGCTCCCGAAGGGGTTCTGTGGACTGCTTGACTGCCCCTGCATATGACTCGTTAGCATCTCACCCTCGCTTCCATCCTTAACCCTGCCCTCTTCTCTCTGAGAGCCTCACCTCCAGTTCCCTTAAGAGTACTACCTCTTTCTAGGGAACTGCAATGACATTATTTCTGCATTCATCTCATCTTCACCCCAGTTTCATTCCGCCTGTTGACGACTGTTCCCCACACCTGTGCCTTGGGCATCCTCCCTGCTCCACCTGCTGGGAGCTTTGTTCATCAGTCTTTTACATCTCTGCCTTAGCCTGAAATCTCTCCCTCCCTCCTGGCCCTTTCCCCTCAGTAAATAAACATGTCTGTCTGTATCTCCCTTTTTTTTTTTTTTTTTTGAGATGGAGTATCACTCTGTAGCCAGGCTGGAGTGCAGTGGTGCGATCTTGGCTCACTGTAACCTCTGCCTCCTGGGTTCAAGCGATTCTCCTGCCTCCTGAGTAGCTGGGACTGCAGGTGCGCGCCACCACCTGTAGTCATGTCAGCCAGGATGGTCTCGATCTCTTGACCTTGTGATCCACCTGCCTCGGCCTCCCAAAGCGCTGGGATTACAGGGCTGAGCCAACGCGCCGAGCCATATCTCCCTTTAAAAAAAAAAAAAAAGGCCGGGCGCGGTGGCTCACGCCTGTAATCCCAGCACTTTTTGGGAGGCCGAGGTGGGTGGATCACGAGGTCAAGAGCTCGAGACCATCCTAGTCAACATGGTGAAACCCCGTCTCTACTAAAAATACAAAAAATTAGCTGGGCATGGTGGCGCGTGCTTGTAATCCCAGCTACTCAGGAGGCTGAGGCAGGAGAATTGCCTGAACCCAGGAGGCGGAGGTTGCGGTGAGCCGAGATCGCGCCATTGCACTCCAGCCTGGGTAACATGAGTGAAACTCCGTCTGAAAAAAAAAAAAAAAAAAAAAAAAAATCCTACCTTAATCCTGTGTGGTAGACAGAATATTGCACCCCTCCGGCAAAACATAACCACATCCTACTCCCTGGAACGGATGAATATGTTACCTTACATGGCAAAAGAGACTTTGCAGATGTGATTAAGCTAAAGGTCTTGAGGTAGGGAGATGATCCTGAATTATCCAGGTGGATCCGATGTAATCGCAAGAGTCCTTAGATGAGGGAAACAGGAGGGCCTGAGTCAGAGAAGGAGAAGGAGATGGGAACACAGAAACACAGATCAGAGCCGCCATTGCTGGAAAGGGGCCGTGAGCCGTGGAACACAGATGGTCTCTGCAAGGTGGAAGAGGCAAGGAAAAGGTTCTCTTTTAGAGCCCTCAAAAAAAAAAAAAAAAAAAAAAAACACACACACAGCCTTGGTGACACCTTAATTTTAACACCATAAAACCCCATTTTTGAACTTCTGATATCCCACAACTGTAAGACAATTATGTTTCTATTGCTTTAAGCCACTACGTTTGTATGATCTGTTAAGGCGGAAAGTGGAAATTAATATACCCTGCATCCCTCTTTAGCTAATGTTCAAAACCTGTCCTCTCTTTCTCCTGCAAACCTCTTTATCAGCTCAACTTCTTTCCCATTAATTCTCCAAATCACTGTAATCTCTGCCCAGACTGCACCCAGCATATTTTCCTACCAGTTCTCATTCTGGAATATTCCAATGTCTAGAATTTCATCTACCTGTATCCTCATCGTTTTAGCTATAGCCTGGGTGTGGTGACTCACACCTGTAATCCCAGCACTTTGGGAGGCCAAAGGCAGGCAGATGGCTCGAGCTCAGGAATTCAAGACCAGCCTGTGCAACATGGCGAAACCTCATCTCTATCAAAAATACAAAACGTTAGCCAGGCATGGTGGTGCACACCTGTGGTCTCAGCTACTCAGGAGATGGAAGTGGGATTATTCCCTGAGCTCAGGAGGCAGAGATTGCAGCGAGCTGAGATCAGATTGTGCCATTGCACTCCAGCCTAGGCCACAGAGTGAGACACCGTTTCGAAAAAAAAGTACGTAATAAACATAAAATTTTCTCTTAAAACAAAAAAGACCGACACGAGCCCTAGCGACCAGAAAACATCGGAATTCATGAATAGCAGACCTGCCTCTGCTCTTGGGGGTTTTCTTCTTTCTATGGATGAAAATCTCTGTGTCGGTGGATTTCTTGGAAGAAGGAAGAACATAGAAACAGCTGGTAAAAGTTATTTTCCTCATTGCTCATGTCCTTTCACATCCCCTTGTGCCCTCTGTCAGCCCTGGCGCCTCATCCTGCACAAAGCTCAGCCCCCCATTCCTTCACCCCACCCACAGTCCCTCATCCTAAAGCCATCCTCCAGCCTCCTGCTGTCCATCAGAATCTGCACCTCTCAGCCATTCACAGCATGGCTCACCCTGACCTCCTGAGGACTTCAACATGTCATCCAGGTTCTGGCTCCTCTTCTTTTCCCAGGGTCAAGGTGTCCCTCTGAGTCTGTCCTGGTCTCTGAGGTCGCTGTTCTGTCTCTTCCCAGTACACTATCTCCTGGGACCCACACTGGCGGTGTCATGTGGGTGGATGAGGCAGATGGTGCCTTGAAATGTCTTGAATGTCATTGAGTAGAGACTGCTCCCATAGACACCCAGATCCCTGTTTTTCCTATTTGCTATATGAAACTGAAGAGTCTGGGTGAGTCTGTAGGCATTGTCCCCTCTGTTGAAAGAACCGCCTGCCTCTTATCTCCGCCTCAGCAACCGTTGTGTCTGCTTGTCCCCCTTTCTTTTTACACATATCATTTTTGGCGTCTAGTTTTCTCAGCTTGGCTGACACTTGATGCTACCACATCGCCAATATTTTTTTTTTTCTATTTGGGCTCCAAGGTTCTGAGGATGAGAGTCTTGACTCTGACTCCTCCTTGAAGGCTCAGCAGCTAAAAGTATCCTCCACCCCATGCAAGTGTGCCCTAGAATGGCCTCCTAGGAGACAGACAGCAGCTGGTCATGCAGCGGAAGTGCCACGCTGTGTGCCGACCAGCCACTTCAGGGTCTCTTCTCTCTTCCCTGATTAAGAACAAGCTCACATGTTTCAGCCACTACCTCCTCCACCAAAGACCTGATGGGATTGACAAAAAGCAACAACCGATAAACAAGAGCAAGCTTTAGCATTTTAAAAATCCGCTCGCCAGAGTCTATTTTACATTTTCTTTTTCTTTTTTTTTTTTTGTTTGAAGACAGGGTTTCACCATGTTGGTCAGGCTGGTCTTTTTTTTTCACCTGAACTCCCGACCTCAGGTGATCCACCCGCCTTGGTCTCCAAAGTGCTTGGATTATAGGCATGAGCCACGACACCCAGCCTATTTTACATTTTCAATAGAAGGGTGACAAGATAAAAGTGAGAGACTCTTGTATGTGTATGCATCAAGCCCAGAAGATCAAACAATTCAAATACAAATTCCAGAAAGATCTGTTAAGATCTATCCAGAAAGATCTAGACATTAAGAGACTCTAGTAATTAAATTTAATTGGAACCAGATTTATAAAACAGGGAGAAACGTATTCAAAAATGAAAGGAAATTTTCCCCAACTGCAGGGAAGCACTGATTTTCAAATTAAAAGGCCCCACAAAGTGCTGGGCCAGGGTGACTGAGAAATGACCCACACCCAGACTCATCATTGCAACATTTCAGAACACCAAAAATGAAGCAAAGAAGTCTGAAACTTCCAGACTCTAGAGAAAATCACAAGAATCACTTGAACCCAGGAGGCAGAGGTTGCAGTGAGGCAGTGAGCCAAGATTGTGCCACTGCACTCCGGCCTCAGCAATAGAACCAGAT
Source organism: Sapajus apella (assembly GCF_009761245.1). Lineage (NCBI taxonomy): Eukaryota > Metazoa > Chordata > Mammalia > Primates > Cebidae > Sapajus > Sapajus apella. Next base: position 2,262,123 of record NW_022437087.1, on the reverse strand, counting down.
TCCGCCTCCAAAAAAAAAAAAAAAAAAAAGAAAGAAAGAAAGAAGAATTAAATATAAGATTCCCATCAGTAATACTGGTTGGCAGTAGAACACCCTGCTCCCCAATGGAGCAGTTTCTTTAAAAGTTTAGATAACTGATTAGTCAGAAGAAATGAGATCCAGGAAACAGTAGCTCCAACCCAGCCCAGCCATAAAGGGATGTCCCATTATGACACTAATGCAACAGGCCCAGAAAAAAAAAAAAAAAAAAAAAAAAAAAAAAACTGCAGACTGCAACAGACTGGCTGAAATACATTTACATTATAAAGTCAGTGTTCTCCCTTCTGTCCACAAATATCTATTGCACACCTATTATGCAGCCAGCAAGGTACAGAGGATATGGCAATGAGAGAAACAGACTGTCCCTGCCCTCATGGAGCTTACAGTCTAGCCGAGAGGATACTCTTGGTTGGTCCCAGATTTTCTTCCAGATATGCAGTCTGGCTGTTTTCTGGCTGCATCCCAGAGCTGCAGCTTCTTGGCATCTCAGTGAAGCCATATGAGACTCAGCTGCTCTCAGCTGCTGGTCATTCAGTGGGAAAAGGGATTCCAGGGATGGCATTCCCCTTCTGACCCATGGCCCATCCTTCTGCCTTCCAAGCCAAGATAGTGTTTCCTCTCATCCTTCACCAGCCCACTGCTTCTTAGAAGGGGAACCACAGTGAGTGACCAGTGCCCTTCTCCAGGCTGGTCCCCTCTGTACTCCACTGGCAGAAGTGGAGTACACACTCCTCCAAAGTGTGGCCTGTAGATGACCTCTTCCCTGAGGCAGATGCTTCCCAATTTTGTGTCTTTTTTGATTTTCAATCCAAATGCAATGAAAGTAAAGTAAAATGGAGAAAGTAATTCGATGCATATGATAAAGCTGCTATTTTACCCAGAATCAGGATGAGCTGAGAGATTAAGGAGAGAAAGAAAGAAAATTGGAAGTTAATTGCTATTTAATAGCAGAATAAGGAACTGAGAATGGCTTGCTTTACTTATTATCAGTCCTCCCTGAATTACAAAATAAACAGGAAAAAACTTAGTATTTTCTCTATGCAGAACAAAGGGTGACATTAAAAGGCTCTAGTAATTAAATTTAATTGGAACCAGATTTATAAAACAGGCTGTGAGCTGTTGAGGACAAGGACTCTGTCTTATTCACCTTCGTCTTCCAGTAAAGGCTGGCTATTGTCACTGTTGTTGATGTTGTTATCTAATTACTATGTGTCACAGAATATAGAAATAATTGCATCAAAGGATGCACAGAAAAGGATTTTATTTTTATTGATAAATATTAGATTTTTCTAAGCTAAATCATGGCTAAACAGAAAGAACATGTACTGCCTTTTTTCATTTTCTGGGACGGAGTCTAGCTCTGTCACCCAGGCTGGAGTGCAGTGACGTGATCTCGGCTCACTGCAACGTCCGCCTCCCAGAGTCAAGCAATTCTCCTACCTCAGCCTCCTGAGCAGTTGGGACTACAGGCATGTGCCAACATGCCCAGCTAATTTTTGTATTCTTAGTAAAGACAGGGTTTCACCATATCAGGCTAATCTCGAACTCCTGACTTTGTGATTCACCTGCCTTGGCCTCCCAAAGTGCTGGGATTACAGGTGTGAGCCACTGCGCCCGGCCCATCTACTGCTTTTTAAGGGATAGCTTTATATAGTAGGGTCTCTATGTAAGCACCAGGAATAATATTTGTGTGAAGGCTCTTACAAGAATTTGTCATTTCAAAAAGCTTTTTCTCCTCCTTGATCATCTGCACATCACACTATCGATCCATGAAAAACAAAACTGCGTCTCTTTAAGCACATTCACCTGCCCCTCTTGCAGACTGACCTCCTCCATCGAGGCAAATGAATGCTTTGTTGGAAAAACCAGAAGCATGTCCACATAGTCACAGGCAGGATGTCCAGAGCGCAGAGGGTGAAGATGCCTCTGTGGCGTGGCCTGAGTGGCAGGGAAGCCCCAAGGAGGAGGAGCAAGGAAAGGGGAAGCCGGGAGGACAGAGTAAAGGGCCAAGGGAAAATGGGAACAACGTAAGGAAAAGGAGAGCCTTGTGGAGGGAGAGGATGCAGCTTGGAACAAGAGAAAGGGAAGCAAGAGTGAGAAACAGCAACAACAAAAAAGCAACTGAAAACCTAAGAGAGAAGACATGCCTTTGTCGGCGGATGCTGGGCAGTGTCACGTGGCCGTGTGTCCGGGGAGAAGTGGGCTTGGTGAACAACCAGCAGTGTCAGCCACAAGCCACCCCTCTGGGCACAGCATATCTTTTTCTCCCTTCTTAGGACACAGAAAACAAGGGGATGTTTTCTGGGCCAAGAGGATGCTGAGGCAGGAGTCACCCTCCGTGCTTGGGTCAGAGTAACAGGAAGATGCAGGAGAAGGCTTGTGGGGAGCGAAATGGACAGTAAGTTCGCTTCCTCCAGTTCCAAATTTTTCCTGAGGCAGGGACAGTGTTATATGCATTTTCAATCACGTAAGCACGCATAATATATGCCTAATATAGGACAGAAGAAAATAAGACTAATAATTCTAAAACTAGCATTTATGGAGGTACCATGATTGGCCATGCCTTCTGCCAGGCACAATGCACGGGTTATTTCACTGAATCCTCCTAACCAGCCTGTGAAAGGGAGGTTTTTCTGTTCCTCTGTTACAAATGGGAAAAATCATTCTGAAGGGGATTAAAGAGCTTTCTTCATGGTCGAACATAAAGTGATGTGTGTGTCTAGATAGAACAAGACCTAAAAACTTACAGAGTTTTCAAAGTCTGACAACAGTTTGATGAGTCTTATTACATTTGCTTTAAACATTTACCCAGTACGGGAGGCTGAGGCAGGAGAATCTCCTGAAACCAGAAGGTGGATGTTGCAGTGAGCCGAGATCGCGCCACTGCACTCCAGCCTGACAAAAGAGCAAAACTCCGTCTCAAACAAAAACAAAACAAAACACATTTACCGAATAAAATAGTCAGATTATTTATTAATACTCTCATAGGACAAATGAATAAACAGGCGTTCAAGTCACACAGCCAAAAAAAAAAAAAGTGACGGAATTGTGGCTATGGCCAAATCTTCCAATTCTCTGATAAATTATTTTCCACACTTCTTCAAGCTGACGGAAAAGAGGTGAAATTGACTATGGAAGTGAGCATGGTTCTGAAAGGAGCAGAGACTCACCAGTGAATGAGGGAAAGCAAACATTGTTCCTTTGCAGTTATGTGAGTTCAGATCACTCTGCTGCTGAAACAGATAAACCCCCCAAATCTCAGCAGAGTACTAACAGGATTCCTTTTCATGTGAAGTCCGAAAGGTGCTCTCGGCCATCAGGTAGCTTTCCTTCAAGTGGGGATCCGGGGCCCAGGGTCTCCTCCTGTGGCTCTGCCAGCTTCAACACGTGGTTTCCATGGCTGCCAGGACTGGGAGGAGACAGGATGGGTGGGAAGGTTTTATGGCTGAGCCTGGGAGTAGACCTCTTACCTTCACCCAGATTCCAATGGCTGAAAACTCGGACATGCCTGTGGCAAGGGATCCTGGGCAGTGTCGTGTGGCCATGTGTCCAGGGAAAAGTGGGCCCGGTGAACAACTGGCAGTGTCTGCCACAGGCCATCCCTCAGGGCACAGAATATCTGTTTCTCCCTTCTCAGGATACAGAAAACAGACTCAAGCTCATGCCAGTCCCAACAACCAGCTCACAGCCCAAGATCCCTGGGTCTAGGTGTGGCTCCTTGTGGTGCCACAGGACAGACTCTCTGCCCTCCACAAATACGACAGTCAAACTGTGGTGGGGTAGGAACCGGAAATCCACAGTAAGTCCCAGCCAGGCCTGGGAAGAAGGGGAGACCCTCAGTGTCGTAAATCCAAAGCAGTGATGCAGTCCTGCCTGGCCCCTTCCCCTGGCCTTACAGGAAGTTCCCTTACTTAACCCTGATTCTGCCTCAGGGAAACATTGCACGTCCATTGTTCTCACCACCACCTGCTCAGCCTTCTGGGAGGGTTTTCCTCGCCCGCTAACCCGCTACTCTCCAGGTCACAGTTGAAGGGGGTACGGGTGAGTATGAGGTCCTGCGTTCACAGCCCACCTCCACTTGTGCAAGGCTTGTATAGTGGGGATTATTTTAAGTCTCCGTCAAAACCTTTTTAAATGCAGGCTACCGGTTTCCTTGGCAATCCGGTGATCTCAAAAACTTGGCAGGTTTCTGATGTATTTTCTTCTAGGTAGTTCCATGTGCCAGGAATCATACCCCAAATTCTTTCTTAGACACAATTTTCAAGCCTGATGTCTTTATTGCCTCTTCACCTCCATTCCATCTCTCCACCTAATGCTCCTACCTTGAGGCCACTGCAAACAACAGGTAATAAGAGCACTCCTTTCATCTGATCTTCACTACAGGACTCAGTGGCTGTGTTTCACTGATACTGGCCGTGGTTTTTAATACGTGTTGTCTAAAAGCACTGGCTTTTCTCTATATTCTTTTTCATTTATGCTTGCTAATTGGCCAAACATTTCCTGAGAGTATTTGTATTCATAGTATAATACAAAAAGTAAAAACCAACACATTTTTTTCTAGAGCCACAGTTCTATTCAATATGTAGTCTGCCTTTAAAATGATCAAAGGTGATAGTTTTACCAAATGTCTTGGCACTGCTTAACGCAGGTGTCCATCTTTCCGTCATCTGTTAGCAATTCTCTCACTCCATGACTAGACGGCATGTCAACACCACACATTTTGAGTTCAGTTACAGAAAAACCTCACTTCAAGGTACCAAATACCAGTTTCTCAACGAGGTACCACCAGCTGTAATACAGCAGGTAAAGCACAAAATCTCAATCGCATCCCATAATGTTAGTACATTTCTGGCTCATATGAATCCAAAATAGGTGTTTGTGATCAGCAAGTAACTCGTCTCTAGTGGTGATTCAGGTGCCCCGAATCCCTCCATCTTGTAGTTTTACCTTCTCCAAGGTTAGTACAAAAGGTCAAGAATGTATGGGAGCCCAGAACATAAAGCAAGTCCCTTTCACTCGCATTCTGTTGGCTAGAACTTGATGACATGGCCACATGCAAAGGAGGCTGGGAAGTGTCATCTAGCTGTATTCCCAGGAACAAGAGAAAATGTATGTGGTAATTAGCTAGCTCTGCCACATACATCCAGTTCCCAAATTCTAATTTAGCATTCTCTGCTGGTTTCTAGATATAGAAAAAGCCAAAATAATTAAGGACTATTTAAAGCAATTTTGCTTCAGACATTTATTGAGCATATACTATATGCAAATCAGTGGGCTAGATAGGGTGTGAAATCTGTTTGGAACAATGTATGTGAGTGGAAGATTCTCTGAAAGAACTCTTCTATTATTTGTTACTGCCTTCTTTCCAAAAGCAGGAATAAAAGACACATATTGTGTTCCCTGGGACTTATTTCAGGATGGAAGATGAAAGCGATTGTTTTGACTGAAGCCCCCTTTTAGTGGGGGAAAAAATGAATGCTCTTGCTAAATGTTCCTAAGATCATTTCCATTTCCAAAAGAGCACTGCCCACCCCAGAAATGGCGTCTCTCTCTCTCAACTTCTGGGCATCAGGACTTTCCGTCCTGATTTTCAAGGAAAGGAAGATATCTCCCTGCCTGTCCTCTACTCTCTATCACACCAGGAAGGTTCAAACATGGCAGCCAGCAGACGACTGGCACTGAAGTTTCCCTATGCCCACTCCTCTCTGTTTCAATAGAAACCCAATGCCTTCCAAGATGGCTTCTCTGAGTCACTTCAGATTCTGTTCCCAAGGCCCGGGCCGCTAATACTGAAAGCTCTAGGGCTTCCTAGCACACCTGGCAACTATAACCTGGGCATTCTTTGCCCTCCCACTAGGCTGGAGCCAACCGAAAGGAAGGCATGCTCCTACCCCTCCCTCTGGGATTCAGATGGCCCCTTTACTCCAATACCCAACCAGCCCCCCTTCTCTCCTGTCCCTTCAGGCATGGCTTGTTTCATTCTAGACCTCACATCTCAGAACTAATCAAGCCATCCCAAATTAAAAGGAAACCTCAAATATGATCACGTTCCTGTCCAAAGCCAGCCAAACCCACAAAATGTTCTAAGCCATTGGTAAGCCTTCTCATCCCAGAAGCTCCTTGGGGGTTCCCTTTAGGGGATTCCAGGGAACACCAAGTCAAAGCAGTGCCCAGGGAGACTGATGAGGTCATAAACCAATATCTGTATGAAGAGATTCCTCCTTTGCTACTGCTTTGCAGGCTGTCCCTGGGCCTTTTCTTTTTATTTGTTTTTTTTATTTTTTTTAATCATTTATTTCCCTGGGCCTTTTCTATGACAGGCTGAGCTCATTGAGGCACCTCTGGATTTGGTTCTGGTCTTTAAGCTCCTCCCAACTCTGAGCCATCTTTGCCTCAGTGACCAGAGGGCAATCAGGATTGGAGTTGGGAGCAAAGGACCATCACAGTGGGCTTCCTCCTCTAGCCCCATGTTTCCCTGCAAGAGGAAGCAGGCAGCCTCCAGAAGCCAGTGGAGAGAGCGCTGACAGCGCCCAGCAGGGCTCCACTGTGCAAAGAGGCATCCACCCTCTAATTAATTAACTAATTCATCTAATCAATCCACAAACATATGCTGATGCTTTCTCTCTGCCAGTCCCTGTGCTGGGCAATGGAGACAGGATGACTCACACAGCCTCCTCCAACACCTCATCCCGGGGAATTTTCCTACCAGGAGCCTCTTGGTTCATTCTAGCACAATCCCTTTGCTGAAGTGTTTGATGTCCAATGTCCCCTTCACAGGACATTGGACATCAAATAGAGATAAAAATTTTAATGTATTTTCCCCCCTGGAGGTATGGGTGAGAGACTTAAATGAAAACAATCCTCTTCAAGCCAAATAGCCTTGACTCTGTGAACTTGAATATTTTCCTGGATTGGGCTCTCCTCAACTCCTTGCATGGCTCTCAGAAGACAGATTCCACTCCCTGCATGGAGATTGCTGGGAAGAAATGGAAACATGATGGAATTTGGATAAAGGGCTATAGACCCATTTTTCCTACCCAGTAAGATATCCACATGGCCTGGCGACTGTTCTGGCTCTTCACGTTGCAGAGAATTGGGTCAAAGATCAGCCCTACACAAACATAAACACCACACACACATACAATACACACACACACACACACACACACACACACTGCTAATGCTCCTAGGGCTTCTCCTCTCCATTTATTTCTCATCAAGATGTCCCTCCCACAAGACAGTGAGGCTCACACTCAGATGCTGAAGGCTTTGCCTTCCATAGGAGGCCCTGGTTCCACCAGTTCTCCTGGGCATAGGTGTCCCTTTAAGGTCAGCTCTTCTAAGCCTCCTCTGAGAACATCTGTGCCTGGGGTCAGTCTTGCCCTGCAATCCGGAGAGGGGTTGTATGCTAGATTCAAGTGCCTCCAGTGGGAATTTCTGAAGAGGATGCAATGCTCCCCTACTGAAATCTCTTTCAAAGTTGAAGAGTCTCATCCTCGGTCCTTAGGTATTAGTTCTTATCTTGAGAGCAGGGAATTCCTTTTCTTCCTTCCAAGCCTCCAGGTTTTTTCCGTTTTTGCAGCCTGTCCAGCTGTTCTTCCAGCCTGAGCAGCTGCCGTCTCTACTCACCCGACCGCTCTTGCGGGTCTCAACATGTTTCTTCCTTTGCCTCCTCTCCCATCTTGGCAGCAGGCCCAGTAAAAGGAGACACCAGTAGTAACCAGCTACTCAAGCTGGGGTCACTGCCTGGGCTTTCCTCCTACCCCCGCTCAGGGACAAGCTCTGCTGTTCAGATTCTGTCTCATCTTCAGAAGTCCCATTAGAACTGACCAGGGGCCTTGTGTTAGTTTCGCCGGTTAGAAAACCAATGCTGCTGTCTCCTGAAAGCTGTAAAATTTGGTATGAGGAAAAGGGTTCGTCGATGAGCATAAACATGATCTCTGCTTCCCATTCAATTGCCTTCATCTGCTTCTTCAGTGCCCCGCAGGCACAGCTCGTTAGCTTTGAGGGAGACCCACAGCTACCTACCAGGCTCTCCTGGGCCTGGTGGGATTCTTGGTTTGGAGGATCTAGCCAAGAATATCTTTCCTCTTCCACTAATGGAAAGCGCCATGAGGTCTCCGGATCTCCGTCCTTATTTATAATCTAAGGCAGATTCCGCACCAGGGCAATTTCCACCCACGCCACACCCCTCAGGAACATTCGGCAATGTCTGGAGGCATTCTTAGTTTCATAGGGGGGAGGAGGGATGAGGCGGCGTCTAGAGGCAGAGGCCAAGCCTGCTGCTAGGCATCCCACAGCACACAGAAAAGCCCCTGACAGGGAAGAATAACCCGTCCTCAAAGCTCAGTCCTGGAGAGGTCGAGAAACCATGCCCTAAGGGTTTTGGTCTTACAGAATCCATGAAGTTATCGCCAAAATGGCAGTCTATGAAGTCGCGTCAATTTCTTCCCACCCTCACCCCAGAGGCTTCCCCTCCCCTGATTTGAACTTCAGGGAAATATTCAATGACAGTGTTTGATTTCAAAAAGGCCAGTAATAGTCATAGCCTAATGATAAAATTTTATTCACTTTAAAAAAAAACCTTCCTTATATGTAGGTTGCCATCTTTTGTACATTTTGCATTCGTAGAGCACACGTCAGTTTAAACTTTTTAACATTTCAACTCATTTGTTGAATGTTGGATGAAGCCATCCTTTGAGACTTGGGGAAAAAATGTTTTACGAAAACTTCATGATGCAGTTTTATCTCAATGGAGGAATATGTGATTTTCCTTAGTAATTTTGTAGCGAAGTAGAAGAAATGCTGACCTCTTTGAAGGTAAGCTGTTCCACATCTGCAACAGTGCTTAAAGAATGAGAGTGAATCTTATCTTTCTGTAAAGGCTTTTGACGAGCTATAGAGGTGTTCTCCTTTCCCCTTGACAATAGTAGAACAGGTTAATTATAGACCGCAAAGTAGTGAAATTGCCTTTCTCCAAACATTTCCTCTCAGGCCAAAGTTCTTGAATTCAGATCAGCCTCTAGAATGACGCTGAATAACTGACATCTACTGTATCTGAAAACTTTGACGTCAGAAGCCAATGGCTCGGTCAAAAGCAGAGCCCAGGAAATGCAAAGGGAGGAAGAGTTTGTGCGGGTGGCATGCGTGCTTGTGGTGGCCTGGAGCAGGTGCTCGGGCGTGTTGGGAGAGCAGGGGCTCTGAAGGGAGAGAGGGGTGTCTATCAGGAGAGGAAAGGAAGGCAGCAGGAAGAATAAAAGGGCCAGGGAATGGTGATGGTCACAGAGGAGAGTTCCAGAAAAGAGACGGGACAGAAGGACAAACAAACCAGGGGACAGACAAAGAAGAGGGGACACCGAGGGTCACAGGGCTGAGAGAACAGGAGAGACATATGAGAAACAAACAGTGGCAGCATGCTCATTTGAAATCAGAATTAGAAATTCCACACTCTCCAGTTACGCAAAGCAGTTTTGTTTTTTTTTTTTTATAAGACTTTCGCTCTTGTTGCCCAGGCTGGGGTGCAATGGCGTGATCTTGACTCACTGCAACCTCTGCCTCCCGAGTTCAAGCGATTCTCCTGCCTCAGCCTCCCGAGTAGCTGGGATTACAGGTGCCCGCCACCATGCCCAGCTAATTTTTTGTATTTTTAGTGGAGATGGGGTTTCGCCATGTTGGCCAGGCTGGTCTCAAACTCCAGGCCTCAAGTGATCCACTCACCTCAGTTTCCAAAAGTGCTGGGATTACAAGCGTGAGCCACCGCACCTGGCCCAGATTTTTTTTTTTTTTAATCAGAAAAAGATGAAGTTTTTCCTTGAGAGTTTCTTGATCCCTGAGTGCTGGGTGGATGGGAGAGACAGAGAAGGGTAAGGGAGACTGGGAGCCCAGGCTGAAGGGCCTTCCCAGGCGCACTCTTCGGCCTGAGTCCATCCTTGCTTCCGCAGGGTTAGGGTTCTTGCCTCCAAGCTCCAGCAGCTAATCGACTCAGTGATAGCTGTCCTCAGCAGGCTAGGGCTGACTGTAGGTGAGACACTCACAAAGCTGGGCTTGTTCATGGTGATTTGCAGAAGGCCTGGTAGCAGTCCCTCACTACCAGAAGCAGGGGACCACAACTGCTACAACGTCAGAAGGGTAGCCAACGGGGCTTGACCCACAGGGAGCTGTGAAGATGGTTTATACAACATGGCACCCCGAAGGGCGAAACAGACAGGAACCAACAAGGGTACTGTTTTGACATCTATAGTCAGAATAAGTCAAGAATGAAGGAGAAGGAAGCCGATGGAGATCACTCCAATAAAAACGTCATGATTCTTCATTCAGTTCCCAGACCTGGAGCCAAATTTCAGATCCACGTAATCAGCGGAGTCCTGGCTAACGTCTAGCTTACAATTGGTCCACTGGGTCACTGGATACAACTGGTGGCCATTTTCCCAGTTCTAGAGTACATAGTTGGGGTTGATGCACTTGTCATTTGGGGTAACCCCTGTAATAGTTTCCTGTAATGCTGTAACAAACCACCACAAACGTAAGTGGCTTAAAATAACAAAAAAAGTATCATCTTATGGTTCTGGAGGTTAGAAGTTCAAAATGGATTTTACTGGGCTAAAATCAAGATGTTAGCAATGCGGTGTTCCTTCTGGAGAGTCTAGGGAAGAATCTCTTGCAGGGTTTCTGTTTGTTTGCCTTTTTTAGCTTTTAGAGGTCACCCACATTCCTTGGCTTATGGCCTCTTCCTCTGTCTTCAAAGCTAGCAATTGCAAATGCAGAGGTTGTCTGCATCCATCATCACATCTCCTCTGACTCTCCTGCTTCCCTGTTTCCCTCATATGAACCTTGTGATTATTATGGGTCCACCAGACAACCCAGAATAATCTCCCTTTATCAAGGGCCTTAACTTACATCCGCAGTCCTTTTTGCTGTGTAAGTAGCATATTCACAGGTTTTGGGAATTAGAACATGAGTATCTAGAAGGAGCCATCCTTCTGCCTGTCACAACCCGACATGGGGCTCTTGGCCTTCTTCAGGCTTGGACTGTAGACAAGAGGTCTGGGGTTGCCGCAGCCATCCTTTGACCCTGAGGCACCAAGCATTTAACAAATGACAGAGCAGAAAGATGGAGAGAGTGGTGGTTCCTGATTGTGTCTCTGAGAAACCAGATCAGCCCCGATCTGCTTACTTTGGGACTGCCTATGTGATAAGCCAGTCAAACTCTGCTTCAGCCACGATAGGAGGTTTTCATTCATTTTGATCTCTTCTTTGGAGTGGAATTGCTGAAATCTGACTGGCACTTGGCCCTAAATAGTATTAATAGATACTGAGCTATTGAAATGAAAGTTTTATGACAATAACACATTGATGTATGTGCTCCTGCAAAGGGATTTAAAATGCTACTAATAATAAATGAATCTCAAACTGAAAGAAGACATGCTGCAGTCACGAACCCCAGTATCTCAGAATGTGACGTTATTTGAAGATAGGGATTTTTACAAAGGCAGTCCAGTTAAAATGAGGTCACGAACGGGGTCCTAATTCAATATGACTGATGTCCTTATAAGAAGTGGAAATTGGCCAGGCGTGGTGGCTCACGCCTGCAATCCCAGCACTTTGGGAGGCCGAGGCATGTGGATCACAAGGTCAAGACACTGAGACCATCCTGGTCAACGTGGTGAAACCCCATCTCTGCTAAAAATACAAAAATTAGCTGGGCGTGGTGGCATGCGTCCGTAGTCCCAGCTACTCGGGAGGCTGAGGCAGGAGAATTGCTTGAACTTGTGAGGCGGAGGTTGCAGTGAGCCGAGATTGTGCCACTGCACTCCAGCCTGGCTCCTGGTGACAGAGTGAAACTCTGTCTCAACCAAAAAAAAAAAAAAAAAGTGTGGAAATTTGGGGATGTACATATACAAGGAAGACAAAATGAAGGCAGGGAAGGCAGCCACATACAAGCCAGAGAGGCCTGGAGCAGATCCTTCCCGCACAAGCCTCAGGGGAAACCAATCCTGCTGACACCTTCATCTCAGACTTCTTGCCTCTAGAACTGAGAGACGATATATCTCTGTTGTTTAAGCCACTGAGTTGGTGGTACTTGGCAGCCCTAACAAATGAACACAGGAGGCTGTTCTGTTCTTTGAAACTGGATACATCTTCATATGATACAGCGAGGCAGTCTCCCAGCTCTGCCACCAATCCCACACCCACCCTAAATGTGACCTCAGCAATCATCAGATATAATCCAACATTTGGAAAAATCTCAATGACTAGACAACTGTCCAGTGAACTTGTAGGGACAGCCAGTAGATGGAGGCTTAATGAGCCATTAAGAACACTGAGTAGCTGGGGAGATTCTCTGCACTTCGCCTCAGAGTTCTTAGCAAGGAGCAGGGGCTTAATTCTTCCCTCTCACACAGGGAGCCCATGCCTGCCTTAATCGCTTCAACTTGTGTGCAGACTGTCCATGGCCATGGAGTCCTAGCTAGGCCTTGATGCAGTGAGATAGCACCACACAATGATGTGTTTCTGCATTTTTACTGTCCTGTGCTCCAAATCCTGCATACTCTGCCGTTGTGAGAAGCTTCTGAGTTTGATTGATTAATTTTGGAGATTGGTCTGGATGCAAAAGTTTCAATGTTCTCATCATTAAGGAAGGATTAATTGAGTTGCCCTGGAAGGGACTTCAATGGACTGGTTTCCAAATTTAATATATGGCCTAGTTCCACCAAGAACCTGGATTATTCACTCTCTTACAGTGAGCTACTTGGCAGCCCCAACCTTACTAAGCAGAGAGCAAGATATTTAGGCAGTAAATTCAAACTTCCACTCCCTCCGCCATTTACTCAGTCCCAAACTTCTCATAAATTTTCAAGTGAAATTCAAGAAGGTTTTTCTTCCTAAATGGGAAATATAGATTGGAGGTTTTCATTCATTTTGATCTCTTCTTTGGAGTGGAATTGCTGGAATCTGACTGGCGTTTAGCCCTAAATGATATTAATAGATACTAAGCTAAGAAAATGAAACTTTTATGACAATAACACATTGATGTACATGCTCATACAAAGGGGTTTAAAATACTACTGCTAATAAATGGATCTTAAAAGCATCCTAATAACTGTTGGTCTTTGATACTCATTTAATGCTGGCTGGATCCAGGGTAAGATACACTGCTAAGCAAATCCTAATAGTTACCTTAAAAATAATAATACATTTATTTATTCATTCTTACATGTCATTTGAATACAATTAGCAGTCCTTTTTTATTCTCAGATAAATTTTAGTGAGTCTGAGGCTCAGATATGTCCCCAATATGTGTTCATACTGCTGAGTGTGGAATTGTATGTGCTCTTTGCAGGTTTTGGCTTTGTGTGCACACCATGTGAGTGGTTCTTATACTAGAGAAAGCATTTTGGACAGATGTTTAGATGAAGCTTCTCCATCACGCAGCCTTTAGAGTATTTGTCTAACGTGTTTTAACACCTTCCCCAGCATGTTGTATTTCAGTGCTCACAGCTGAAGCATGTGTCCTATTTTGTGCCCTTCCTCATAATTACTGCTTGACGATTATTCTGCACCTTGTACGTCTAAATGTTCAGTTTTTCTTCCTATTTGCAATGATTCTCCTCGTTTCTCAATGTCCTTTGTGCATCTTTGCTGCTCCCTTTGCACTGCCTCTCAAAGGTCACTGTGGCTCCTTCTCTGACTTCCACAGTCAAGTTACACTTCATAAAAATTCTAAACTCATTTTCAGAAGCTACAAATCTACACTTCTTTAAAATCTCCAAGCTTTGATTGTGTAAATAAAGACTCAGAATCACAAGATTTCTTTAAAAAAAAAAAAAACACTATTGGCCATCGTATGTTCAAAGGAGGCAACAAATATTTAACCTTATATGTTGTAGGCTTTCTAAACTTAATTTTAAAAAAAAGACTAACTAGTGCCAATATGTCTATAAACTCACAATGAAAATTTTCAGATCATCTAATTGTGTATTCATTAGTTGGAAACAATCATGTAAAAACCACAGCCCTGAAGCTGGGTAGCATAGAAACAAGAAGATTCAGCTTTCATGGTTGGTAGCTTCGAATCTCTGAAGGGTTGTCAGGAAAGAAAGAAAGAAAACAAAGGAAAGAAAGAGAGAGAGAGAGAGAATGAAAGAAGGAAAGAAAGAAAGAAAGAGAAAGGAAAGGAAGGAAGGAAGGAAGGAAGGAAGGAAGGAAGGAAGGAAGGAAGGAAGGAAGGAATAAATTTGACTTGATCTATAAAATTAAAGTTGCCGGGCAAAGTTTGGCTTTTTACTCCTGACAAAGATGAGCTCTCTCATAGGTAGACCAAGGCACATGAGTGACGAATTTCATGGCCTCAAAATTCTTCAAGAAAATAGTAGATTGAGGAAGTGATCTGAGCATTAATAGAGGTGCTGATTGAACTGGATGACATTTAAGCTTCCTTCTTGCTCCAAGATTCTGTGAGGCCATGAAGCATGCATTTCATCCCCACTCCAATTGCTATCTCCCTGGCCTGGGGCCATCACCACCTCAGTCTGGGGTCACTGATCTCTTTTGCAAGAAATCAATCCTGCCTATCACCTGCAACTTCATCTTCCTAAAATGTCACTTTCCTTAAGGCCTGCTCTGTTCAAAGGCCAGTTGCCAACCAGAACCAATTTTACATGATTGTATTTGTCCTTGATGAGCTCCTCTCACCCTGTGAGGTCATGAGCTCTGCTCCAGGTAGACTGGCCTTTCTGTGCCCCCACCTCCCGCCCACCTCTCACTAGTCCTCCACAGGGATCTTTATTTTTTTTTTTTTAATCAGCACATTTCCTAGGCAGAGAGAGTGTTTCAAGCAAAGGCACAAATACATAAAAAACACTAGATGTACTCAGGAAATAGTAAGCAAAAGCATTTGCTGTATGACTCCCATCTAGATCTGAAGTTCCATAACACTGCATTCAGTCATTGCTTCTAACATCCTCACTCTTCTATTTTTAATAACGGGGCCCAACCCACCAAGGCTCTAAACCCCCAAATCTCCCTGTCCATCTTCACTCCCAGATATGGCCCCTGCCACCTAACATTGTCAATTTAATTGGGTCAAACTGCCTGAAATTACCATTACTGAAGGTCAAAATGGTCTGGTATCAGCAATTTCACATGATTCACTGTAATATTTTTTCAAGGTCCCTACAACTCTCTCCTCTTCGCCTCTCACCATCCCAGACACTCTTCTGCCTCTCGCCTCTCCAGCCACCTCCTGGATCAAGGCCTTGGCTCCTGGCTTGCCTGCTGGCACTTTCCCAGGTCATCCAGCTCCTGGTTACCAGAAAACAATATAAAACAGTGTTCTCCAGTGCCTGCAAGACACACCCTAAAACTCTCAGTTGAGCCTCCCAGACTCTCTACGGTCTGCAACTGACTTGCTTTTCCAAGCTTGCTTTTTACTCTTCAGTTCACCTGAAATCTTCACTGGAAGACACCCTAGAGCTCACCTCGTCTCCTGGTTCCCAGACCCACTTCACAGCAGAATCTCCTAGAAAGCTTTTGCTTTATCAGTCATTCTATCTAGCTATCTAGCCATACATTTATTCATATAGGGGTTTATTGTGTCTAGCACTGAATTTTTTTAAATTAATAGACTTTACTTTTTTTATTGTGCTTTAAGTTCTGGGGTACATGTTCAGATCTTGCAGGATTATTGCAGAGTACACACATGCCATGGTGGTTTGCTGTCTCCATCCCCCGTCACCTACATTAGGCATTTCTCCCAATGTTATCCCTCCCCAACCTCCCTACCCCGCGCTGTCCCTCCCCTGTTGTCTCCATATTTTTTAATGATCGCCATTCTAACTGGCATGAGATGGTATCTCAATGTCATTTTGATTTGCATTTCTCTAATGGCCAGTGATGATGAGCATTTTTTCATTATGTTTGTTTGTCTCATAAATGTCTGCTTTTGAAAAGTGTTTGTTCATATCTTTTGCCCACTTTTGAATGGGTTTGTTTATTTGTTTCTTGTACTTTAGTTCTTTGTAGATTCTGGATATTAGCCCTTTGTCAGATGGGTAGATTGTAAAAATTTTTTCCCATTCTGTTGGTTTCCGATTCACTCTGATGATTGTTTCTTTTGTGTGCAGAAACTCTGAAGTTTAATTAGATGCCATTTGCCTATTTTGGCTTTTGTTGCCATTGCTCTTGGTGTTTTAGTCGTGAAGTCCTTGCCTATGCCTATGTCCTGAATGGTTTTGCCTAGGTTTTCTTCTAGAGTTTTTATGGTGTTAGGTCTTACGTTTAAGTCTTTAATCCATCTGGAGTTAATTTTAGTGTAAGGTGTAAGGAAGGGGTCCAGTTTCAGCTTTCTGCACATGGTTAGTCAGTTTTCCCAACACCATTTATTAAACAGGGAATACGTTCCCTATTACTTGTTTTTGTCAGGTCTGTCAAAGATCAGATGGTTGTAGATGTGTGATGTTACTTCCGAGGCCTCTGTTCTGTTCCATTGGTCTATATCTCTGTTTTAGTACCAGTACCAGCTGTTTTGGTTACTGCAGCCTTGTGGTATAGTTTGAAGTCAGGTATTGTGATGCCTCCAGCTGTGTTCTTTTTGCTTAGGATTGTCTTGGCAATGCGGGCTCTCTTTTGGTTCTATATGAAGTTTAAAGTAGTTTTTTCCAGTTCTGTGAGGAAGGTCAGTGTAGCTTGATGGGGATAGTGTTGAATCTATAAATAACTTTTACAGTATGGCCATTTCTTCCAGGTTTACTGGCTGATGGGCATATAGTTGTTTGTAGCAATCTCTGATGTTCGTTTGTATTTCTGCAGAATTGGTGGTGATTTTCCCTTTATTATTTTTTATTGCATCTATTCGGTTCTTCTCTCTTTTCTTTTTTATTAGTCTGGCTAGAAGTCTATTTTGTTGATCTTTTCAAAACACCAGCTCCTGGATCTATTGATTTTTTGAAAGGTTTTTGTGTGTCTATCTTGTTTAGTTCTGCTCTGATCTTAGTTAATTCTTGTCTTCTGCTAACTTTTGAATTTTTTTGATCTTGCTCCTCTAGCTCTTTCAATTTTGATGATAGGGTGTCAATTTTACATCTTTCCTTGCTTCTCATGTGGATATTTATTGCTATAAATTTCCCTCTAGACACTGCTTTAAATGTGTCCCAGAGATTCTGGTACATTGTGTCTTCGTTCTAATTGGTTTCGAAGAACATCTTTCTTTCTGCCTCCATTTCATTGTTTATCCAGTCGTCATTCAGGAGCAAGTTGTTCAGTTTCCATGTAGTTGTATGCGATTTGAGGTGAGTTTCTTAATGCTGAGTTCTAATTTGATTGCACTGTGGTCTGAGAAACTGTTATGATTTCCATTCTTTTGCATTTGCTGAGGAGTGATTTACTTCCAATTTTGTGGTCAATTTTAGGGTAAGTTCGATGTGGTGCTGAGAAGAATGTATATTCTGTGGATTTGGGGTGCAGAGTTCTGCAGATGAATAGACTTTACATTTTAGAGCAGTTTCAGTTTACAGTAAAATTGACCAGAAAGTACAGCGAGTCCTCACGTTGCCCCACCCCATACATACAGGCAGCCTCCCTACCATCAACATCCCACATGAGGTGCATTTGTTACAATTGATAATCAACACTGACTCATCATTATCAACCAAAGAAAAATGGTTTTGAATAGCCAAGGCATACTTTTAAAAAAAGGATCCAAGCAGTATAAAAAGATATACAAGGAAACGTAAGTCTCTCTCCAGCTCCTGATCCCTGGGCCTCAATCTCCCTCCCCTGAGATATATTCTGTGTATGATTATATATGTAGGTAGGTCTTCATCTACAATTTTAATACAAATGAAACATGCCATACACCTGTAATGAACCTTAATTTTTTCCTCTTTTTTTTTTTTTTTTTTTTTTTTTTT
>NW_022437087.1:2219608-2244078 GCF_009761245.1 Sapajus apella | reverse complement strand
GCCTCCTGAGTAGCTGGGATTACAGGCACGCGCCACCATGCCCAGCTGATTTTTTGTATTTTTAGTAGAGACGGGGTTTCACCATGTTGACCAGGATGGTCTCGATCTCTTGACCTCGTGATCCAGCCGCCTCGGCCTCCCAAAGTGCTGGGATTACAGGCTTGAGCCACCGCGCCCGGCCTAATTTTTTCCTCTTAATACATATTGTTGATCAATCCAGGAATTAGGGGGAAATTTTTTTAATAATACATATTGAAGATTGTGCAATATCAATGCAAATTACACTGCCTGATTCTTTTTAACAGCGTTCTGCCAAGTCATCTAAAGTATATATTTACATATTTAACTCATCATCCCCTATTGACAGATACAGGGAACTTTCTAAACTGTAGATTTCCAGACTTCATCCCAAAATTATTGAATACAAATTTCAAGAGGTGAACCCAGAAATTTTTATTTCATACATCTTCTCTACGTTACTCTCATATCTCAGAAGATTAGTTTACAAAGCAATAAAATAGCCCATCCTTCTAATTTTCCAAATAAGAAAACTGGGGTTAAAAGATATAAAGCGATTTTCTCAAAGTCTCACAGCAGAGAAGTTAGAGGCAGAGTTAACCGTACGACAGGGTCCTCTGAATAGGAGGTGTGAAGGAATTAATTCATCTAGGATATACACCATAAAAATGTGACTGGGATAAGTAACCCCAAATATCCTAGTCCTGTTTATCAAGAGGCTTTAAGTGACAGTGTTCTTGCAGTACAGTCGCTGATGGTCATGATGAGGACTCTGAAGTGCCTTCTGAGTCATCGAAGGGATATTAAAGTAATGTCATCATAGCTTTAATGAGAAGTGTGCTGTAAAGCCCAAATCCATGGGTGGTAGGCTTGCGTGTTTTCAGTAAACAGCATATTAAACTTATTCCTAACGCATTAAAATCACTTCTGGCTATTCCATAAAAGCAGAAGTTTTCTGTATATCTGCACAGGGAATGTTCTAGAAAGATCTTGGTTGCCAGAAATCTCTACTCTGTCCTTCAGCATTTAAGCTCAGTTTCTTCGGCTATAAAATTAGGATAGTGCTATCCATAATTACCTTATGGGGTTGCTGCGAGACAATTTATATGAAACCATTTTCAAGAGCATAATATCTCCTATACAAAATAAAATAATAGCATTTTGTCACGTTGAAAGATACGCATGCAACAAAATGCTCTGAGGGAGAGATTTGGCCCAGGCCAAATTGACTAACACCATTCATGCACCTTGCTTTAAATTTGCTTCAAATTTTTAAAGTTCTTTCTAACCTATGAAAGTAATATAATTACACGGTTAAAAAAAACCCAAAGGTCAAGAGAATAGAAAAGGAAAAGATAGTAATAACAGCACCAATCTGGATTGACAGGCATAGAGAGGTAGCACTTACCACATGCCACGCATTATTCTAAACGCTCCTCGAGAGTGCTCGCTTCGGCAGCACATATACTAAATGCTCCTCGAGAAACTCTTTAAGGTATGTTACTATTATTATCCCCATTTCATAGATGATCAAACTGAGGCACAGAGAAATGTAGTAACTTTCCCACGTTACACAGCTCGTAAGCGTCAGATCTGATTTTCTGTCCTCACCCCCAAAATACTGGTCTTATTCTCTAAAGATGACCACTTCTGCACAGTCAGTTCCACATCTGTACTAGTTTTCTATTTCGGCACAACAAATTATCCTAAAATTGGTGGCTTAAAACTATAAACATCTATTAACTCACAGCTTTTATGGATCAGGACTCAGAGTGTGGCTTAGCTAGTTGCCTCTGACTTAAGATTTCTTGTTAGGTTCAATCAAGATGTTGATCAGGGCTGCAGTCTCATCTCATCTCCCCGTTTTGGGAAGGAACTGCTTTAGGTTTATTCCTGTGGTTGTTGGCAGGTCTCAGTTCCTCGTGGGCTGTTGGACTGAGAACCTCAAGTACTCATGGCCAGAGGCAGAGGCCCTCTTCAGTTTCTCACTGCACAGACTTCTCCACAGCGCTGCCTCCATCCAGAGTCAGTGGAGTGGGAGGTTGGGGGGGTTGGGGGAGATCATACCAAGAGAGAAGCTATAGTATTTTTATGCCCTAATTTCAAAAGTGACATCCCCTCACTTCTGCCATATTTGGTCATTAGAAGCAAGTCACAAAGTCCAAACCACGCTCAAGGGGAGAGGGTCACACAAGGAGGTAAGGATCATTGGAGCCATCTTAAAAACTATGCACCATGAGAGTCCTCTAGAACTCTTCTATACAAGCAAGACTTTTTGGGCTGGGTGCGGTGGCTCACGTCTGTAACCCCAGCACTTTGGGAAGCCAAGGCAGGCGGATCATGAGGTCAGGAGACCAAGAGCAACATGGTGAAAACCCGTCTCTACTAAAATACAAAAAATTAGCTGGGCATGGTGGTGCGTGCCTGTAGTCCCAGCTACTCAGGAGGCAGAGGCAGGAGAATGGCTTGAACCTGGGAGGTGGAGGTTGCAGCGAGCTGAGATCGCGCCACTGCACTCCAGCCTGGTGACAGAGTGAGACCCGTCTCAATCAAGCAATCAATCAATAAAATAAAATAAAACTTTTTTTAACAGAAATTATATCCTTTGCATTTTGCCTTTACAGATACCAAAGTGATCCCCTCGTTTACTAGTACTGCTAGAATTCCATGTGCAAAAGCTACGAAACTACATAAGCAAGTCCCCTATTGATGGGCATGTAGGTTATTTCAAGCAAAATATCTCTTTCAGTGATTTGCTAAGTGTTCATTGAACATCGCTGTGAGCCAGGTTCTGTGTCGGATGGTGTTGAAGCCACAGATATCGGGGATAAGACCCCTCCCCTCAATACATTCTCAGCCTAGGGGGAGAAAAGACAAGAAAGCAATTGTGAAAGAGCCTGGAAGATGTCACCATGGAAGGGGTCCTGGGGCCAGGTAAGCCCAAAGGGCGCTGAACGTGTCTGATAACTCCAGAAGCAAGGACGCCATCTCACTTTGCACAGATGGGTAAACTGAGGCACAAATTTGCCATTTGTTTCACCCACACCTTCCATAAAAACATGTGCTGCAGTTGGAACCAGCACTAAAGACTCATGGGGTAGGTAGCACCCATGATGCCATTTTAGAGCATGCCCAGGTCCTGTAATTCTAATATATCCCCTGAAAAATGAAGTCAATGAAAGAAAAAAAAATCAGTCAAACAAAGACCTTGGCATTCAGGAGACCAACAATTGACTACATTTCACTTTTCAGTCAGGGTTCTGGCATCATTTAGTCACTGTCTAAATTGGTTCATGGGATGTTTTTATGGAGCTTTTTTTTTAAAGAAAGAATTCTGTATTCATTTTCTTCTCATCCAATGGTAATTTTTCTTTGTCTACCTGAAAAGAATACATTACAGAATAATGTCTGATTGTTCACCAAAGAGTCGAGGCTTTATTTAGAATTAACGTCACAGAAATGCCCTGTGCCCATAAGGTGCTATTCATGTTCATGGTCCTTCTTATGTGGTTTGCTTATCTTGAAATGGATTTACTCAGACCTACCCCACTGGGTTGGACCAATGTAAAGTAGAGTGCCTGGGTCAGAGTGAGCAAACTCAGTAAACTAGAAATCATCACTGACTTCCCTGACCCAGTGTAAGTGACGCTTAACTCTTCCCACTCTACCTTCCTGGAAAGCAGGTTGGTCTTAACAGCGGGGGAAGAGATCCTTTGGCACGTTAAGCATGGCTCTGGGGCAAGGTCAGGTTTGAGTAGGTCAGGGAAGGGAGGAAGCCAAAAGGCAGGCCGTGTTCAGTGTTGGAAGGGCCCTTGTTCCCTAGCCAGGCAGGGAATTACTCTTCCAAAGTGAAAAAGAGTGAGTGTGTCCAGCGCAAATTCCCTCCCTTCCCGAGTTACCTTGCCCCAGCAAAGCTTCTGGACTATTACTCCCAGCCATTGCACTGGCCATCAGGCTCAAAATCCCCTTGAAAGAAGACAAATTTGTTCATATTTCTTAGAAAGATAAGACTTAAGAGATAAGAGCTCTGCTTCGCTTACTGACTGCAATTCACTGAAGACATCAGAACTTTTCCCGAGAGCCCATTTTGGTCGTATATGGAATACCCATGAAACAGGGAAAGGGAAAGAGATGCTAGCACAGACCCATTTGGAAATTTCTCCATTAATTTTATCTCATAGTTACAGGGAACCGAGCAAAACAGAAAGAAGCCAGTGAGATTAGGAAACAGAGGTTTGCGTCTGGGTAAGGGGGCTGGGACTGTGTTTTGAGTAATATATGTTTGACTGCAAATAGGCACGGTAAAATCTCAGGGCTGCCTCCCTCATGGTTGCAGAAAGGCTCACAGGAGAAAAGGGAAATGAGAGTGCTTTGAACATTCCACGTAGGCATTATCATCATTCGTTGGGTACAATCTACCACTCTGGTGAATACAAGGAGTCCCCTTTGTTGTGACCTCCTATGCTCAGACATCAGCCTTGACCTTGCCCACAACGTTCCTGATATAACTAGAGCCACACTGGGTCGTGGGTAATCCTAGAACGCCTTTAGGCATGTAAATGCTGGAAGTCCACCGATTTCAAGGCAATGAATGAAGGGCACAGAAGATATATTTGCTTAGTCTACATCAGGTTTTCTCACCTCTGCGCTGGATAATTCCTTGCGTGGGGGCTGTCCTGTGCAATGTAGGACGTTTAGCAGCATCCCCAGCCTCTGCCCACTAAATGTCAGTACAATTACCCATGTTCATAATAAGCAAAAATGTCTTCAGAGATTGCCGAAAGGGAGGGGTGCAAAATCATCCCCTCCCCCACCTCCATTGAGAGCCACTATTCTACCGAAAGAAATAAAACATGGAACGGTAATGAGGGGAAAAGTCTGTTGGCTGGTATTTTGCTGCTGCAGAAAGACAGATTTCAGAGGGGTGGAGAAGTAAAGGAAGCTGCTGGTAAGCTGGAGGGCGTGAATGTGGCACCTCTCATCTTTCCAGCCACAGGATGGTCACCTCCACAGCCAGGGGTCATGTCCACAGAAGTCACCTGGGGAAGCTGGAGGATGGGACAAAAAAACGTAACTCAAACCAAAAGTGACTCCCATCTAATATTAGCATGGGCCCACATCCCCTGCTGGTAAGAGGGACCTGGGCTTAGCAGGGAAGACCCACGTTAGAGAGCAGGCTCTCCTCTCAATTTTGTTAATAATATATCCCTGGCCGGGTGCGGTGGCTCACACCTTTAACCCTAGCACTTTGGGAGGCCGAGGTGGGTGGATCAACTGAGGTCAGGAGTTCAAGACCAGCCTGGCCATCATGGTGAAACCCCATCTTAAAAAAATATATATATCCCCAAATTTTGTTAATAATATATCCCCAAATTTTATGTCAACAAGGACTCTCCCACTACAAAGAAAAAAAATACAGGCCGTCCTAAGGTATGTTGGCAGCCTCAAAATCTGATCTTTTTTCATTTCCCAAAGTGGCACGTGGACCACAAAGAAATCTTACATGAATAAAGGCCCATTAGATATCAACTAATGAAGGCTTTCTGATTTTTCCTTGCATTGTCTGTAATTATTCTGCTAAAGCAGAAAAGCAGTTACATGACTAAACAAAGTTACATGCAAAAGAATCTTGGTTCTGTTGTAGGCATTTCCAGACAGCTGAAGGAAAGGGGGACTTGGACATGGTGACATCTCCCCTTGCCAGGCCTCAGCTAACCTCCAGTCGTTGAGAGAGAAGCAAAGTGGGTAAACACTGCTTGGGAACTTTCCAGAGCTGAAGATGATGCCAGAAATTTTCCAAGCAGAGTCACTCCTTATACTTCTCGCACCCCAAAGGCCTGTCTACTGCCTTCACACAGCGTCATGCAAACCAGCTGAACCAGGAGCTATGTAGGCAGTGACTAAATTATCAAACGGGTAAAAATTAACACAAAGGGAAAAGAGGGATCACCAAGATCGACTTATACTAGTCTACTCTTCCGATTCACCTGCTGAGATGAAAATAAATGCCTGCCATACTCCAGTCAGATACTGTTCTCCAGGGGCAACTCAGCCAGGAAGTCTGCTGGGAATTCAGTGGCATGGTCTGGACATTCCTAAATCCTCTCTAGAAGACAGAGTTCAGGTTAAGCGAAAGCACATGGCTCCTCCCCTTGGCAAAGCCCCACAGCCAGGGAGCAGGTGGAGCCTGCCAAAAGCAAACAAAAACTTCCCTCAAACAACAACAAACACTTAACACCCGCAGCCTGTCAACAGCAATTAGTCTGCCCTACAAGCAGAAGCCTATTAAGACCAGTGCTCAAATCCCGCAAGGTCCTCTGGAAGCAGAAACTGTCATCCCTTCTTCCTTCTGTGGCTTCCCCAAGGGAGTGACCTTCAGCGGAAACTCGCAACGGAGCTGAAATCAACTTCTCCCTGCCACAGAGCTGGCACAGGGCCTTAGACCCACTGTCCTCTCAGGGGCCCATGCTGGGTTCCCCAGTCCTTTCTGCCTTCCTCAATAATAATATTCACATTAATATTGTTATAGAACTTTAAATACTTCAATATTTTGTTTTCTTGTTTTAGACAAAATGAAATGTTTTGGGGGATTGAAAATTAAAAGTTTTTGAATACTTTTATTCCTTTTTTTTTCTAATTTTAAAAGAAATTAAACACTTTCCTGAACCCCTAAAAGTAACATGGGCCTTGTATGTCTGAAGGAGGCCCCGATTCAGTAAATACCTGCAATTTTTTGAAAAAATACTGTTACCGATGACCACCCATCCAACCAAACACAACCCTGGTCTGTTTCGGAAATCCCTTCCATTCATGGTGTAAATAATGTGCCTGGGAATTCCATACTTCAACTCATCAATTAAAAGTGATCCCTTACAGTTAGATTCCAAGAGGCTTAAAAAAAAAAAGTCACCACACAAGATACATTTTCTTCAATATTTTATTTATATAGAAATACTTAAAAAATGAAGTAGCACCATTACTTAAGTTTTACCTTTATTATGTAGAACTTTAAATGTCAGAAAAATAAAACTCTTGATACAATTTCAAATCTTGTCTCAGCAAATATAATATTAGTATTTGACCATGAGGTTAAAGGCCCTTTATCATAAAATAAAATATACTTTGTTTTTTAAACTTTGCTCAGTAAAGTACATTTAAGCTCAAGTAACATCACCTACATATACATAAACAAGTGGTAAACAAATGTATTAAAATAGAAATACTAAAACTATAGTGGTGCAACAGAATTTTTGTAACTTGCACTGAATTCTATTTATACAAATGTTAGAAAGCATCAACAGTTCTTTTTGACATGTTTATACATTTCCGTTTTTGTAATAATATAGAATAAAATATGCTTTATATCACTGAATAGAAAATATGCTGGGTGAAGCAGATCTAAAGATTTGTCTGAACCTATAAAATCTCCATCCCAACAGAATACTGTTCAAAACATTACACATTTTATGGTTTGTAATTCCGTCACAATTGTGTGATTATTAAAATAATACAGTGTTCTTTGCCATAAGGCGATACTAAAATAAAAAGATTTAACCCAGCTACAAAAAAGTTCACTGAACTTAAATTAAAATACTTGTAAACATCTTTGCAATATGAAATATAATTTTTCAAGTCAAAAAAGAATAAAATACTTCAATCTGTATTAATGCAATTTCTCTTTAAAACTTTTAAACGTTTTTAATATATAAGAGATATGTTACAGTTTCTTTTTTAACTTTAATAAAGCTGCAGTATCCTGCTTTCACAGGAGCTCCTGGCCCTTCCACGAACATTCAAAAAGGATCCACTGTGTTCTATAATAGGTATCATAGGAATCCACCCACAAAGGGGAACACACTAAACAGTCCACACATCCCATAGCACTACTAGCATCTTCATCATCGTAATTACTGTTCATTTTTTCCTACTTTAAGAAAATGGAAAACTTGTGGGGTTTTCTTTTGGAAGCTTCCTATTAAGTACAGTGTAAAAACTATCATTACTAGAATGTCGCCGTTCCTATTATTTATAAAGCATGCATTTCAGGTGTTCAGAGGTTTCCCAGGCTACAGTACTCTTGATGCAGATATCCTGGCAAGTTCCTTTGTTCAAAATTAAATTTTAAAAAATGAGCGGATACTACAGCTTTCCAAGCTCCTCTCGGATCTCAGAGTGTTGGTGTGGCGGGGGAGAAGGTGGGGCACCAGGCAGGCAGGCGAGCGCGGGGAACGAGGATGGGGAGGGATTCCCCCTTCCCCCAGCACGGTGCGCACGAGCGCCCGCCGCCTTCAAGAAAAGATGCGGATGGCCTGAGTGACCGCGGTGTGGCAGACCGGGCACTCGGGCTCGCTCTTCTCACAGATGCGGTTGGCGCACTCCATGCAGAAGAGGTTGTGGCCACAGGGCACCAGCGCAGCGATCACTTCGCTCTCGAAGCACACGGAGCAGTCGCGGCTGCCTTTACGCCGAAGCCCAGAGGAAGAGGATGAAGAACTGGAGGAAGAGCTGGACGAAGACGAGGAGCCCGACGTGTCCGACGGCTGCAAGCCAGGCAGCTGCGCCCCCAGCCCGTTGGCATAAGCTGCGTAGGCCAGGCCTCCTCCGCCTGGGTCGCTGCGCACCCGGCGAGCCAGGTGGTGCTCTCCCGCCCCCGGGGCCATGTGCAAGGGCGGGGACAGGCGCGGGCAGCTGGTGCCAGGGTGCAGCCGGCGGTGCACCAACAGCCCCAGGTTGGCGTTGGAGGGCGCACTGGCTCCAGCTCCGGGAAAGACCACGGAGGAGGACGAAGCTGACGAAGATGCGGAGGAAGAGCAGGAAGAAGATACGGGAGCTGCAGGTCCGCCTCCCGGGGACCGCTCAAACTGGGCCCAGAGAAGCGGTGCCCCAGGTGGGGGAGCGGGAGCCGGGTCAAAAGTGGGCTGCAGCTCGGGGCAGCCGTCGGGGGACGGCACTGAGGCCTCCCCCGCTGCGTAGGTGTACCCATTGCCGTTGTTGTTGTTGTTTCCGTTGTGCGCAAAGCTCAGGGCGGGGCTGGGGGGGCTGTAGTCCGCCAGGCGCGGGGTGGCGGCTGCGCTGCCGCTGGTCCCGCCGCCGAAGTAGGAGTCTGTAGAAGCGCTGCCAAGCGAGCTGGAGCTGTCGTTGCGGTAACTGGAGAATGGCTTGCGCCCAGGGGTGGGCGTGATGCTGGGGGTGGGCTTGCTCCAGAGGCTGCCTGGGCCGGACCCGCCGGACCCGTGATGCAGATCGAAGCCCACATCGGTGCCGTTGGCGTGGAAGTCGTTCTCGTCTGTGAGCTCAATGATGCCGCCGGTACGCAGAGCAATGTGTGCCTCAATCTCCTCTCGAGCGCGGTCCACGTTCTCCGGCATGCCGGTCACTTCAAACACCGGCTCCTTGTCCCGGCTGGGCGTCACGATGTACGTGTGAGTCTGCTGCTGGATGCGCTTGATCGTGGCGCCCTTGGGCCCCACCACGAGCCCCACCACGCGGTAGGGCACCCGCACTTGGATGGTGGTCTGCCCAGGCAGGTTGGGCGGCCCGGGCACCGCGCCGTTGAGTGCCGTGTTCTTATTCCGCGAGGCGCGGATCATGGAGAAGTGCTCGGCAGCGGAGATGATCTCCCTGCGAGCCATGGCCACATCCTCCTTCCTGCCCGTCACAACAAAGACAGGCTCCTCCCCGCGAACTGGGGTCTTGATGTAAGTATTGGTCTTCGCCCGCAGCGCTTTGATTTTACAACCTAGGAGCCAGGGTGCGGAGGAGGGAGTGGGAAAGAGAGACAGACACGCCCATTATCCTGGGGTAACCGCGGAGAGCGGGGACAGCTCGCGTCCAAGACAGCGAGACCTCAGGACAAGAGATGGGCGGAAAGGGGGCGTCTCCCTCACTGACCTCGGGCTGGGCAGCCGAACCCACCCGCGAGGCGCTCGAGGAACAGCCCATTGGCTGCCTGGCCCTCCCCCAGCGACTGCAGTCGTCCCGAACCAAACCCGAGAATCCCAGAAAAGTCATCTGGGGAGATGCCGCTGGGATCCAGCTGGGCGCACCATCAGCCCAGAAGACGGGGGAAGAGGCTCAGAGGAGGCAGCTGCAGCCTCAGTGCTGGTGGACTGGGGATAGGGGGTGGGGTGTGAGTCCCGGGACCCATTGTTCCTCCTCTGGGCTCCATTCCGCTTTGCAGAAATCCAGAATCCTCCTCCCATCCGATGCTCACTCCTCCTCCTCCCTCCTCCCAAAGGACTGATCAAAGCCCCCCTCCCCCAAGCATCTTACATTTAAATTGTCTTTTCGGAGGTGGGCTGGGTGGGGGGCGTTAGGGGAGAAAGCAGTGATTTTAGTAGAGGTAAGTGCATTCCGCCGGGGCAGCGGCGCGGCTCCCAGAGGCAGCCTGCTTGCACTTTCTTTGTCTGGGGCGCCGGCCCATCGCGCCGCTCTTCCTCTCTCCCCAAGGCACCCCACGCCGCGGATCCCGACACTGCACACACCCTCCCCGCAAGACAGTGGCCTGAGACCCTACACCAACCGCCACCTCCCCATCCCCGCTCGACTCACCTTGCCGCCCCACGATCTCGGCGACATGCTCAGAACTGGGCACCGGCACGCACTCGGTCATGTTCACGCTCTTCTTGCGCGGCTCGCTGTCGTACAGAGAGGCGCCCTCGTCACTGTCCAGCCCCAGCAGGGACAGCTGGTCGAGCGCGAGCTGCAGGGCTCTTTGGTCATCCAGGGTCTCTCCCCCTCCGCCGCCGCCGCCGCCGCCGCCGCCGCTGCCTCCCCCGCCGCCTCCTCCCCCTCCGCCGCCGCTGCCGTTGCGCTCCAGGTCTGCAAACAGCGAGCTGGGCATCGCTCGGCCGTGCGCGCCGCGCCCCCGCCGGCCCTCGGCTCGGCGGCGAAAAGCTGCGGCCACAAAGGCAGCCGGGAAGCGGGTGGTCAGGGGCGGGGAGGCCGGCCGGCTGCAGAGGGCTCCGCAGTTGCTTCTTCCTCGGTGCCGGGAGGACTGGGTCGCTCCGTGCGGTCCGCACCGGGCAGTGGCTGCAGGAGCCCCCGCCTGGGTCCCCACCCCAGATCTGCTGGCGGGTGGGGTGGGGGCAGAGCTCGAGCGGTGGCCGCGCGTGCCCCCCGAGTGCCCGGCTGGCTGGCCACAATGCCGAGTGAAAAGCGAGCAGGCGAGCGACAGCAGCGTTTCTTTAAGGAGCCCCTCCCCGGCTCCTCCACTCCCGCCCGCCCGCCCTCACTCAGCGCTTTTTCCTCCTCTCCTCCCCGCCTCTTGACTGAGCCACTGCAGCCAGACGGCTCCGGAGGGGGACGAGGGAGGCGCAACGTCACCGGCGGGAGCTGACACTACAATGCTACTGACACTATCGCTGGGGGAGGCGATTGGCGCGCGCCAGGCCGGGGGCGGGCGGAGGCCGCGGGTTGAGCGAGCCGAGAGAGAGCGCCACCCCCCACCCCCGCGCTCGCCGCAGCCCGCCCCGTCCTCCTCCAGGCCGCGCCCCTCCCCCGCCGCCGCTAACGCCTCTCTTTGTTGTCTAATGCGGGACTGGCAGGCTCGGGACACTTGTATGTACCTATCAGCCGAGGACAATCATTGTCCCCAAGTCTCCTCCCTCGCCTGATTGAGAAAAGAAAACGCGCCCAACTCCGATGCCTGGGGCCCGGCTCGAAAAGAGCGGTCCTTAGAAAGTCCCGTTAGTGGCTCCAAATAAACCACCCTTGGAGCCAAGGCTTCGCCTGGGAGAAGGGTCTGTACTGCGCCCCCTCCGACACGGAAAATGGGACTCCAGGTCTTGGGGCGCACTGGCAGAGTGACTCCCGGCGCGGGTTGTCCACCTGCGCGGGAGCGCACGAGACACAAAAGCACACGCCCGCCCACACTGGCACCCGCGCGCGCTCGCGCGCCCGCGCCCGCATTTCTGTCTCCTCGGGCAGCACTTCGCCCAACTGGCTCCGAAACTGCGGATGGGAAAGCCAAAAGCTGGCGGCCGCGCGAGCCTGGCCCGCCCGGCCGCAGGCGACCGCTGGAATGCATGGCACCAGGGTCCAGCACACGCCCGGCGCGCGGGCCGAGAACCTGCGGGCTCTGACACGCGCACGAGCGCCGCGCCGCCACCGCGGGGACGCAGGCCACAGCGCTGGCAGGCGGCGAGGGCGTGCGCGCTCGCTGTTCCCCAGTCCCTCCCCGCCTCGCCCCGCGGCCGGGCATGCGCAGTGCGCGCGAGGAGCGGGCGGGCCCTTTAAGGCGGGCGCTGGGGAGCGCGCCGGCCCCGCCCACGGCCCCGCCCCGACGGGAGGTGAGCGCCAGTGGCCCGGCCGCTCTTTGTGCGCTTCTCGGGGTGGGGGTGGCGGCGGTCAGAGGTTGCGACGGGACCGGCGGGCGAGGACGGCGAGCTGCGCCCTCTCCCGGATCTCCCAGGGGGAAGGAGGCTTTGAGGGGCGGATCGGGGCGGTGCGCGCTGCTCCTCTCCCCGCGCATCCCCCTCCGCGGCTCACCGGGGCGAACGCCCCTTCGGGCCCGGCGCGCTCTCCCGTTCTTTGTTCAGGGAACGGCCTGGCTCGCCGCGCCCTTTGCGTCCCGCGGCGGGCGGTTCGCAGAGCCGGCCAACGTCCGCACAGCGGGACGCCTGCCCCGGACAATGAGGCCAGGCGGCCGCCGCACTCGGGCTGACTCGGGAGACCTCGTGGTGCCGCGGGGCGGTCCCGGGCTCGAAGGCAGAGGCTCCCCTAGGTGTGCCCTGCGTGACCCCGGCTGCAGGGAACCAGCGCTGGGGCCTCGGTTTCTTATCCGTAAAGTGAAGAAAATAATCCCCGCCCTTTCCACCTCGTGGGTCGTTGGGAGGATTAAATGCGGCAGTGGATGGGCGCGCGCTTAGAAATCAGTAGACAGTTCCGCCAGCGCCTTTACTTTTGAGAACGCGGAGGTGCAGCTCCCTTCCGCGCTGGCTCACCTGGAGCTGTCTTGGGAAAGAGGTGCTGATTATTTCCTTGGGGAAGTGGGCTTAGAAGCCGCTTAACAGTAGTTATTTCCTTAGGACGTTTACGTCAGCTTCCCGGAGCCTGGTGTGTGTTTTTCCTAAAAGGGAATGCTCGATGGGGGAGGCAGGTGGGAGGATGGTGCTCAGTCCTCCGGGAAAGCCACCTCTTACAGCTCCAGTAGGAAATTTCTGTATTCTTTAGACCCGGTTTATGGACTTGGAATCCAGCTAATTTGGGAATGAGGGTTCTGCCGAGATGGAGGGTTCTAAGTACGGGGTCCTGGCTGGGGAGGGCCAGAGATGAGGCCCAGCCTCCCGCGCTCACGCAAGGCCTGTAAACAAAAAGCAGACTGGAAAGGCCTTGGAGTATTTCCATCTTGCTAAGACAACGGGCTGGTTCTCGCCTCTTAGCTCTGTTCCTCTGAATTTAATAGCCTTCGGATTGGGCCTACTGAGGTTTCTTTTTGTTTCAAGTAGCAAATACGATGACGGTAAATTTCCTCAGCTGATGAGCTGTGCCCAGGTAATGGGGTGTAGGGAGAGGCTGCTTCTGCTGGGAGCTTGGCCACTAGTATTTTCAGACCTGCCATGACTCCTTTTTGCATCTACAGCCATGAGAATTCAGATGGATTAATTCTGAAATTTGTTTAAATTTAGAGGATTGGATATTTCAGAGGAGTCCCTGGGGCTGCTGGGTCATTGACCCGGAAGGCGAATGCAACATTTCGCCAAGGTGACAGGTTTAATGTCATTCTTCCCTGCTAGATCCTGAAGGCAGGACTTGTATTTGCCTATAACTGCAAATGTTCAATGAAATCATACATCTTGAGCCACACTAAGGATAAGCCATAGGAATTCATGGAAAGCTGCCGATCATGAGGTGCCCATGTTCATGTAACCCAGGTCACCCTTCACAGACGGGAACACGTGAGTAAAACGTATACAGAGGTGAGCATGCTTTTCTGAAGATGAAGACACCTACAAAATCGAAGGCACTCCTGAGAGCCTGGGAGGGTGGTGAGTGAGAGAAGCGGTTATGATGTGTGACACTCCAGTTTCCAGCCCCAGCTGCTATTCAGTGTCAGAGGCCGGCATCCAGCTTCCCACCTACCTCATAGGGTTGCTTCAGCGAGACGGATAATGATGGCAAAAGCTAACTAGTAAATTCCCAGGTGCTAAGCAAATGTAGTTGGTGCTTTATTCACAGCTACTTCTCGCCTTCTCTACTTGTATCCATTACTGGACGGGTCAGGATATTTTGCGACACTTGACTGCTATTATAATAAAAGTAACAATCCAGAAATTTGAATTCTCTGTTAATGGCTTTAATCAGCCAAAAGTCATAAAACTTGCAAAGTCCAGTTCTGTTTTTAAAATAATACATCCTAACGCCATAGTTTCAGACTTTCCCAGGCTCCTTTAGGACCCCAGTGCTTAACTACTTTTCCTGATACAGAACACATTCCCTAAGGACTTCCTGATGTGGCCATAATATTTTTTATTAGCACAAGAGAGAAGCTTGCAGAATGTGGTCTGGCAATATAATAGAGAATTTCAGTTGTCATAAAATGAGAAAAAAGTCACACAAAAACAAGATCAACAATAAGACAGCCTTGTCTTGTTTCCAGATGTCTCAAACTATTTTGCACACATCTTACTTACTTTTGCAAATTAAATAGCTTGCAAAAGAAACAAATCTTCAGGTGAAAACAAACACACTCTCAGTCAACTCATTTAAGATTGAGCACCTCCATACTTTATTATAGGCACAGAGAAAAGTATCGATTATACTGAACTGAAATGAACAAGGTGGCAGAGGGGCAGGGGAGTGTCTTTTCCTTGAATCTTGGTCATGTCCAAATCCAATCATACAGCATAGTAGTGAGTGGGCTTAGGGTCCTGGAAGGACTTCCCAGAGAAGGGGATACCTGAGGTATGCTTCCAATGAATGTGGTGTGAGAATGAATTGAGACTGGAGCCTAGCACAGTGCATAGCATCTAGCAGAAACTCTATAAATGCTTATTAAATGAGTGAGCCAAGTTACAGCGCCTTGAAAGTATACTTTTCTTAAGTGTATACGTGAATAGCTCAGTCTCTCGAAGTAGCTCAATGACATAATTTTGAATAAAATTAGTAATCACAGGTAACACTTATTAAACACTTATTATGTGCCAAGAAGTTTACCAAATGTTTTACAATACAATATCTTGTTTAATCTTCCTAACTACTCAGAGGCAAGCACTTTTTTATCCCCATTTTACAGATAAAAATAAGTCACTTGCCCAAACAGAGCCAGATTTGCCTCCAAGCAGATGAAATGAAGCTACAGGGCCCCTCATTTAACACGGACCCTTACAAGATCACATGAAATCACTAAAATTTTCACAAGTAAATTTTTTTAATTATTTTCCTTAAGGAGAACCCCTAAAATGATACAAGCTTCACACTCCACAAATCTTACTGTGCCCAGGGTCACACAGCTGGTGTGTGGTACCCCAAGCCTATGATCTTAACTAACTTTAAGTTCCTTCCTGTCTCTGAGCTGTGCATTCTCAGCTGGAAGTTGAAAATATTTCCAGCCCTGCTTCTCACACAGGATTATAAGGATCACATGTGTGAGGGGACATGAAAGCATTTTGATTTTTGATGTTCTCCTGTTGTCTGTGTGTGGTTAACGTGTGTGTGACATATAACATGTAACACATATTTTAAAAAATACTTTAATATAGGAAATGCTCTCCTTATATTGAGTGAAGAAAAGAGACAAAGAATATGTGTGTGTCTGTGTGTGTGTGTTTGTGTGCTGTGTGCATGTGTGTTACTAAATACTCAGAAAACATTGGAAACAAAATGAATAGGCTACAAGGAATTGCATCAAAATTTTAACAATGGTTATTTTTTAAGTAATGAGATCACAATGTTATTTTTATTTTACTTTTCTGTGTGATTCAAGTTATGAACATACATCTTTAGTCAATTAATTTTTTAAAGTAATATGTGCTGAGTTTTAAAAATGAAATCATGCTAAAAAGCTTAATAAAATAAAACCACTCCCCATCCCGTGCTTGCTGTCAATAGAAGCAGAAAACAAATTTAAAGTTAATCCTAGCACACATTTATATGGGCCCTTAAAAGTAGCTTGACTTCTAAAATTAAACATCACTTAGTTAATAATTGGTAATAACCATTTTGTAATAAGAAAGGAGTAAGAAAAATAGAAAGTAATTTAAACATCTCTCAGAATTGGGAGGTCAGAAACACAATCTTCAGGAAGAAGGTGCCCTTTCTTCTTCCTGAGCAAAGATAAAATAGATCAGTGGAATTCAAGCATTTTTTACAGTTGAATTCTTCTTTGTTTCTCAAAGTCGTTAGTTGAACTCATATCTACAAAACTAACGAAATCCATAGAAGGTTAGAATCACAGGATACGAAAGAACGTGTGGTTCAACACTGTCATCTGACAGCAAGCGGAAGGCCAGAGTAGGAAATGGCCTACCCAACGTCAAATGCCCATTGATACAGAGCCGGGCAGGAAGCCACAGTGAGACATCCAGTGTGATGGGCGCTGTTGCTTTGTGATTTAAGGAAATCTGGTAAGGAAACACCTTCCATGTTTCATACTTTGGCTTTGGGGTAGTAGTCTCATGGGTTAATACTGCTGATACCAAACTTAAGAGGTTGCTAAGAGAATCACTCCCCAAATCTAGATACTAGACAATAAGGAAGGGGGCAGTAGTTTAGGATATTTAAAGACAGTTGTTCTCACTCACCCTTCCTCTCCACTTTCCTTTCCCTGAGCTAAAGAATGCCTTTTGGTGAAGGGCTGTCTCAACAAACTATAGAACCCTGCTTGGGGGAGACAGAGGAGACATCAGCAGCAAAAGTCATCCCAGTGTGCGAATAGTCTTCAAAGGACCTCCCTACCATGGAAATAAAGCAAAATAAAATGACCAGCATGCATTGGCACATGATACCAGGCAGGCGCAATCCTAAATACATGGTTACCTTCTCCTTTAATTGTCACACCATACCTGTAAGATATGTATTATCATTTCTGTCATATAAATTAACGTTTCTAAGATCACGTTTCTAGGAAGAGTTGGAACTAGCGTTGGAATTTAGTGACTCCAGCTTCCAGATTCCTGCTGACTTCCTCAAATAGAAACATGCTCATAAAAAGACAGCCAGGACTGCGAAAGGACGCAAAGCCATCATGTTAAAGAAATAATTGAAGGAACTATGACTTTTTAGACAGAAGCTACTTGTGTGTATTCCTTGGGGTTGAGAATGACAATGAGATTAAAATAATAATAAATAAATACAAGATAAAATGCCACATAGTTAAAAGTGCTCCATAAATAGAAGTTTTAAAAAATCACAATTGGAAAGGGACAGTAACCTACAGAGGGAATTGATGGTTTTCTAGTATTTAAAAACTACTTAATGGGAGGCTTATACTCCTTAAGGCAGAACTGGATAGATATTATGGGAAGAGAGATGATGGAATAAGATAAGAACTTCTTAAGCTTAGAGCTGCCTGCAGGTGGGGTGGGCCACCTCACTGCCCATACACACACATAAGCGCGCACACACACACACACACACACACACACTCCACTTAATTAGGAGACACCTGCAAAGGATGTGTGCACTGACTGGCTGGATTAATAGGTGAATTTGGTGAGTGGTGACATTTTGAGTTTTCTTCAATTGGTCTGTTGACATTCAGCTAGTCACTTAGCCTCTGAGCTTTGGTTTTCTTATCTGTAAAATGGGAATAATAGTTCCTATTTAGGTCGGTAACTCATATGGGCCCTTCTTTCCTGCCAGTGAGATGTAGATAAGATCTAGTGAAATGAGGGTTTTCTTGTCAGCCTTCTTAACAAGCAGGAGAATATAGAGTGGAAAATATTTAAAATTCTTTATCTTTTTAAATGCTTTATGTCATCACATGTCTGTTCTCATCATTTTTTTAAAGAGCAATACAACCCAAAGATTTGTTGCCTCTATTAAACATCACCCCAAAAGTCAAGATGCCATGAAATACAGCCATGATATTCTCACGAATAACCTTGAGCCATCGTCCGCGTTATTCTCATGATAAAATTATTTCTTTTTCATGGAATTTAATTAAAACAATAAAAATTATGTCAACAGTGCTGTTTAAATTTTAGTTCATAATCATTATGTTCATAAACCATATCTTCTGTAATTTTATTAAAATTCTCCAGTTATTATTGTACTAAAATGTGTATGCAGCCATATAAAGATTCACTGACCTTGAAAACCAAAGGCATAGTGGTTAAAGAATGCTTTTGGGTAAGCACAATTATTGGTAAACCTAGCCAAATAGTTTACAATATGAACCATGATAAGTTCTACATCTTAGGAAAAAAGAAAGAAAATAGTCTATAACCAGAAAACGTTAAGAAGCATTGTAAATATAAAATATATAACAAAACACAGTGAAACATATGAAAGCATAAAACAACCTAATAAATAAAACAAATACCAAGAAGTCAGTAATAACAGATTTAAGGAGAAAATCCTCCGACTTGAAGGAGGTTGATTCTCAGGTCAGATCTGCTCCACTTTGCAAAGGTTGAGATCATGGTCCCAGCAGCTAGACTGCCTGTTTTCACAGTTCCTGGACCTGCCTTGTTTTTGGGACTTTGAGCAAGTGTCTCTTCTTTCTGTGCTCAGTTTCCTCATCTGTAAAATAAGGGTGTTTATGGTACCTTCCTCATTGCTGACATAGGAAGTGACATTTGCAGATTCAAGTGGTGATGCTCACATAATTGATAAACTTTGAAAAAGAAAAAAAAATGGCTAGGCATAGTAGCTCATTCTTATAATTCTAGCACTCTAGGAGGGTGAGGTGGGCTTGAGTCCAGGAGTTGAGACCAGCCTGGGCAACAAAGCAAGACCCCTGTCTTTACAAAAAATAAAAATAAAAATAATTAACTGGTCATGGTGGCACACCCCTGTAGTCCCAGCTACTAAGGAGGCTGAGGTGGGAGGATGGCTTGAGCCCAGGAGGTTGAGGCTGCAGTAAGCTGTGATCACACCACTGCACTCCAGCCTGGGCAACAGAGCCTGTTCACCTCTGGTCAAAAGAAAGGGAAAAAAGAAGAAAAATAATCAGCCCTTGTACTCTGCTGTATTTACTATGTTATGCAACTGCAAAAATTAAGATGGTATATACTGGCATCAAAAGTTAACTAGCTCATTAAAATGGACTTATAAATTTAGAAAGAATTTCAAATTGAGGCTGGGCATGGTGGCTTACACCTGTCATCCCAGCACTTTGGGAGGTCCAGGCGGGTGGATCACCTGAGGTCAGGAGTTTGAGACCAGCCTGGCCAACATAGTGAAACCCTGTTTCTACCAAAAATAAAACATTAGCCAGGTGTGGTGGCACACACCTGTAGTTCCAGCTACACAGGAGGCTGAGGTGGGAGAATTGCTTGAACCTGGGAGGTGGAGGTTGCAATGAGCAGAGATCGTGCCACCGCACTCCAGCCTGGGTGACAGAGTGAGACTCCATCTCAAAAAAAAAAAAAAAAAAACCCTAATTGAGAAAAGGTATTTACTATGTGATTAAGGTAGAAATGTAAGTAAATGAGGGGAAAGATTATTCCAAAAATGATGCTGAGACAACTGGCTTTTTAGAAACATTACATTAGATTGAATTTTTTTCTTAACCTCACAGCAACACCCCAATAAATTCCAGGTGGGTTAAGGAATCAAATGGAATGTATGTGACTGTCTCTGTAATTGTGGAGTAGGAGGAGGCTTTTTGAACATGATCCTAATGGAGGAAATCATTTTGTGAAATACCTATATGTAGAAACTAAAACACGGTCCTGAACACTTGGCATTCTATAGCAGGGCTTCCCTGGGAGTGACGGACATAACCCCAGGGGTACCACTGATAACCTCAAGAAGTACACAGATGATCCTGTTTTACTTTAATTATGTATTTGTTTTAATTGCATTATAAAACATTATCAGTACAGTCAGCCCTCTGTATCTGCTGGTTCCACATCTGTTGATTTCAACCAACCGTGGATTGAAAATATTTAGGGGAAAAAAGCATTAAAAAATAACACTACAACAGTAGGAAATATTGCAAATTACAAAACAATACAGTATAACAACTGTCTACATAGTATTTACATTGCATTAAGCATTATAAGCCATCTAAAGATGATTTAAAATATACAGGAGGATGTGCATAGGTTTTATGCAAATACTACACCATTTTATATGAGGGACTTGAGTGGTCTCAGATTTTGGTGTTTGAGGGGGATACTGGAACACATCCCCCAAAGATACTGAAATATAACTGTATATAAAACCTGGGAAACCACTGGTATCAATGCTAGGTGGAACCTAAACCTGATGTGTATGTTTTAAAAGGAAATCAACCTGAACTAAAATAGTAAATGAATAATATTGCACTTAATTCTCAGATTGAATAAGAAATATACACAATGGCCAATATGGTGGTTCACACCCCTAATCCCAGCACTTTGGGAGGCCGAGGCAGGGGGATCATTTGAGCCCAGGAGTTCAGACCAGCCTGGGCAACACAGTGAGAGCTCGTCTCTACAAATAAATACAAAAATTAGCCAGACGTGGTGGTGCACATCTGTAGTCCCAGCTACTCAGGAGGCTGAGGTGGGAGAATTGCTTGAGCACAGGAATTCGAGGCTGCAGTGAGCTAGGATCACGACACTGGACTCCAGCCTGGGCGACAGAGCAAAACTTTGTCTCTCAGATAGATAGACAGACAGATAGATAGATAGATATAATGCAAGTATTTATGAGTTAGTGAATATGTCTTCATGCATGCCGTGGAAGGAGCAGGAAAAAATTGTTAGTTTATAATATGCATGGAGCACTTACTTTCTACGACTATGTTAGTTGCTCTCTTTTAATAATTTCAATAATCCAAAGAAATAGGTACTATCATTATCGCCATTTTTGCCCTAAGGAAACAGTTTAGCTGGTAAGTGGCATGCAGATCCATGCTGTCCAAAGTCAGGTCCACCCTCACTCTTCATCATCAAGGTATGCTAACAGGTGAATTTTGGAATTATATATGTACACACACACACACATAAATGCACACATATACATATATACGTGTGTGTGTTCCTATTTGCCCACATGGAATATATCTAAATATTCAGAAGTTAGAAACCAAGCTCTCAGCTGCGGAATAGACTACTGTGGGAGGTCTGAAGCTCCTACCCTGACAAATAGGCCTTAATCGTGACCTGCAAGTCCAGGTTAGAATTTAGACCATCCAGCCTCCTGAAGTTCTGCCCTAAACCCTGGCCACACGGGGAGAGGCGTGTCTGGGTCCTGAGCCATGGCTCACACCTCCCTTCTTTCCCCTGCTGCACTCCAGCCTCCATTTCACAATGGGAGAGGGTCTCAGGCACATGTTTGCAGACACCTCAGTTCCATCCATGCCTCATCGCCTACAGACAGTCACTCCTTGGACACCCTTTGGGCCTGGGGCATGCGCATTTGCGGTGGAAGACTTGGGTGAGCTGCCAGGCGGGAAGTTGACAGGGATGCTGAGGAAGGCGAAGAGGCGCGTGGGCTTGAAGTCCTACTGGACTTCATGCTCTATGTGGCATGCTCTATGCTCTGTGTGGCAGGGCCACAGCCAGAGGACAGTGATAGTGAGCTCCTGCAAAGCATGGGCCCAGGGCAGGGGCCTACAAATGACTTATAACTGTTTGAGTTAGAAAATAACATAAAGCTGGGCGCGGTGGCTCAGGCCTGTAATCCCAGCACTTTGGGAGGCCGAGGCGGGTGGATCACGAGGTCAAGAGATCGAGACGACCATCTTGGTCAACATGGTGAAACCCCGTCTCTACTAAAACTACAAAAATTAGCTGGGCATGGTGGCGCCTGCCTGTAGTCCCAGCTACTCAGGAGGCTGAGGCAGGAGAATTGCCTGAACCCAGGAGGTGGAGGCTGCAGTGAGCCGAGATCGCGCCATTGCACTCCAGCCTGGGTAACAAGAGCGAAACTCCGTCTAAAAAAAAAAGAAAAGAAAGAAAGAAAGAAAATAACATAAAATGTCAGCAGAGCGCTGTGGCTCATGCCTGTAATCGTAGCCCTTTGGGAGGCCAAAGCCGGAGGATCACGAGGTCAGGAGTTTGAGAGCAGCCTGGCCAATATGGTAAAACCCCATCTCTACTGAAAAAAATATTTTAAAAAGTTAGCCAGGCGTGGTGGCACACGTCTGTAGTCCCAGCTACTCGGGAGGCTGAGGCAGGAGAATTACTTGAACCCTGGAGGCGGAGGCTGCAGTGAGCTGAGATGGGGCCATTGCACTCCAGCCTGGCAACGGAGTGAGACTCCATCTCACAAAAAAAAAAAAGAAAGAAAATAACTATTGAGATAAGGACTGTTATCTTCATCTTATATACGAGGAAAGATCATAAGTAAACCTATATGCTGTTGGAAAAGATGATAGTAAAAAAAAAATCCTTCCACCTGGAGCATTTCTATTTCTTTTTTCCCTTTTCCTTTCTCCCCTCTGTTCCTTCCTTTCTTCCTTTTCTCCATTTTTCCTTCTTTTCACAGATACTTAACAGCATATGACCTACGTGCCACGTACTGCGTGGGCACTGGCGTTCAGAGTAATCAAGACAGAAAAGCTCTCAGGGAGTTTAGAATCCAGTGAGGTGACTAGCATTGATCACACACACAAATAAATGTCTAATTACAAACCAGGACCAGTGTACTGACAGGTAAGCATGTGTTGATTGGTTGGTTGCCTTTGATGGAAGGCTCCCTGCTGAGACAGGGAGGGATGTAAATCTGTTTTTCCCCTGAAGCCAGGAGCCTTCATGTTTTCACAAACCTCCAACATGGATACGTTTCATACAGCTAATCGGAGCTGGGAATGCTTCCTACAAGCATAGAAGCTAATTTTATTCAATCAACTGTACTACTTTATTGCTGCTGTAGAACTTCCCTGGAAACTTCAGAGACACGAATTCCTGCTGTGGTACAGAGCCAATTGTCCAATTATAGAAGCTGGGGGTTACTAGAAGACTCTGGTACCAAATTCTTACGGAAATGCAGGAGGTGGTGTGAGGGAGGATCTCCAAGCGCTTATAGGAGACTCATTTTCCCCCCAGCGTCCCTGCGCCACGAAACAGAAGCAGCAGGAATCTGATGACTGACACTTGGTATTCCATCACTCTTCTTCCATTTACCCTGCGCTAGAAGATTTCTAGTAAAACAACGCTCAGGGTGTGGGGGATGGGCAGCAGTCACTTCAGAACGAGGGCAAAAACCCAGCCGGATACTTCGGTCAGCGAAAAACAGTGGGTTGGCACCAGCTCCTTACAGCTGTGGCCAGATTAATGAAATTTGTACTTGGCTTATTAGTGTTCTCCACGTGGGTTTAGGCAGGGAAGACCTAGAAGAATTTTATTTTAAAATAGCTTTGTGTTCAGAATCCTAAAAGGAAAATTCGCTTGTGTCGTTAACACTGGCAAGGTGGATTTTTGATTGCCTGTTGATCTTACATCTTTTCACTAACGCTTTTCCTTGTTTTCGGTAAGGAAGAAACTCCCACGCAACTTTCCTTGGGAAAAGAACGGTTCTACCTTTAACAATTGGGCAAACATTCTCCAAGAGGCAAAAGCAGCTTCTTTCTTCCACCTCTCCTCCCCCCTGCAGAGAACGTCCAGCAGAGGAAGCCCTTAATCGTTAAATTATATTTTAGCACACACGTGCGTGCGCGCGCACACACGCCTTTCTGCACCTTCCCTGTTCAGGTTTGGCACAGGTGTCCCAGACTGGAAGGCGCCCGTGGGACCTGGCAAGCCCTGGGCTGGGTTTCCAGCGTGTCATGAGAGTGTCCTCTGCTGCTGGACAGACACCCGAGGCTGCCCTAGGGACCCTGGCCACTGTGAAAGAGCTGCCCTTGCCCTCTGAGGCGTTGGTGGCATCCCACTTCATCCCCTGCACCCTGCTGGGCAGTAACCACCTGGATGCATTCCCTTTAAGTTACTTACAAACTGCACAGTGAGTAGAGGTGTTTTTTTTTTTTTTTTCTTTTTCTTTCTTTGCTGGGTTTGGGAAAACATCAAACCCCAGAATCAGAGCTGAGAAAAGAATGAGGAAATGACTGAGGAAGATGCGCTGCCTTGTCTCCAGAGCATCTTTTATCCTAAGAGCCTAAAGCTTTTATAAACTTTTCAAGTGTCGCCAAGCAAGGAGTGAATACCAATGCTGTCTGCCTGCTTGGTCAAGGCTAAGGCAGAGTAGGATAGAAACCACACTCCCTATAGAAGCCTCTGAAGCCTCCAGGACTGACCCCCAACTCCACTCCACCCTCTCCTCCTCCCCCTCCTCTCCCTCCTCCTCCCTCTCCCTTTCCTCCTCCCCCCCTCTCCTCCTCCCTCTCCCTTCTCCTCCTCCCCCCTCCCTCTTCTCCT
>NW_022437087.1:2173611-2219598 GCF_009761245.1 Sapajus apella | reverse complement strand
TCCCTTCTCCTCCTCCCCCCTCCCTCTTCTCCTCCTCCCTCTCCCTTCTCCTCCTCTCCCCTCCCTCCTCCTCCTCCCCCTCCCTCTTCTCCTCCTCCCTCTCTCTTTCTTCCTTCCTCCCCCTCCCTCTACTCTCCCTTCTTCCCCTTCTCCTCCCCAACTCCTCCCTCATCTTCCCCCTCTTCTCCCTTCCTTC
The DNA here is from genome assembly GCF_009761245.1 of Sapajus apella. Lineage (NCBI taxonomy): Eukaryota > Metazoa > Chordata > Mammalia > Primates > Cebidae > Sapajus > Sapajus apella. Next base: position 2,219,402 of record NW_022437087.1, on the reverse strand, counting down.
TCTTTCCCGCTTCCTCCTCTTCCCTCTCCTCCCCCTGTTCCTTTCTCTCCTCACCCTTTTCCTCCCTTCGTCTTCCTCCTCCTCCTCCTCTCCCTCCTCCCCTTCTCCTTTCCCTCCTTGTCCCCACTCTTTCTCCCCCTCCCTCCTTCTCCTATTTTCTGTCCTCCCTCTTCTTCTCTTCTCCCTCTCTTCCCCTTCTCCTCTCCCTCCTTCTCCTCTCCCTTCTTCTCATCTCCTCCCCCTCCTTCTTCCTCCTCCTCCTCCTCTCCCTTCTCCTCCCACTCTTCCTCCTGCTCCTTCTTCCTTCCTAGCCTCCTCCTCCCTCCTCTCCCCCTTCTCCTTTTCCTCTCCTCCTCCACCCCCCCTCTTCCCCTCCCCCTCTTTCCCCCTCCTTTTTCCTGCTATTATCATTTCACTATTATCATGAAACACTTTCTAAGCCTGTGGGCTTTGTTACCTCACTAGATGCGTGTAACCTTCCATGGATGCCTCCATTCACCCTAAAATGAGGATGGTAATAGGGCTCATTTAAGAAAGCTCCCGTTTCAATGAGTTCATTTATCTAAAGCGCCTCTCACAGTTCCTAGCATATAGAAAAAGGTCAATAAATGACAGTTACCATCTCAACCCATGCTTGGTTTTTCACCATGTTCTCTGGACTCCATTTGGATGCCCCTCTTTTTGTGATTTTCCTTTCAAAATTCTTACCATCCTGTTGGGATCCACGCAAATGCCACCTCCCCAATAAAGCCTCCTACAGAATCAAAAGAATCAAAAGTGGCCACACTCCTTTTCACCTCCCAGCCAAGATCTTGGGTCTCTCTGAGCACCTCTTTCCTCCAACCTGATCCAGTGTTCTTTGTGGGTCTTGTTACCCCCTCCACCCCCCTGTCCCCCCACTCCCCCACTCCCCCACTCCTGCCACGCTGCAAGTTTGTTTAGGAAATCTCTGCTACATTTTTTTCTGTGTTACCTCAGAAACCACTTAACCTCTGTGTCACAGTTTCTACTTTTGGAAAATGGGGGGCATGTTAACTGCACCACGTTCAATAAAGTCAGCATGAAAGCTAAAAATAAAATGTGACGTGTAAGCACGTGACACAGTCCCTAGCAAAAAGGAAGTAATCCCAAGTGGAAGATGCTCAGAAAACGCTTGTGGGGTGACTATAACAGCAAAGTGACATTCTAGTCCTTCGAAGCTGACATTTTAATGCTGAGCTGCGGGCACTGGGGCCAGGAGGTCTAGCGTTGGCCACGCACGGTGTTGCCCTGGTGAATGGGACCAGCAGATGCAAGGCCACAGATGGCCTTGACTGTCCCCACTCACAGTGGGCGAGCCTGCATTCACACAGATGCTACTGTCCACACAGCGCTGTGAGCTGGAGGGGGCCCCTTCCAACTGCAGGCGCCACTGTTCCTGCGGGAGCTGCATCTGTGGCTGGAGTCGAGCTACCATATGTCCCTCTGCCCCAGCACGTGGCCGGTGGCTTCTCCAGGCACAGGCACCACTGTCCTCCCAGCGGCACATCTGCAAGGAAACCCCATTGCCTCTCAAAGAACTGGGCCAGCTGAACTGTAAACATATTCAAGACACATCAATAGGTAAAGAAAACCAGCCATGACAAGGCAGCCTGAAGGAAGCCTCGTCCCACCATCAGTCACTGAGCAGCCTCACCAGCTCTTGCTCCCGGGATTTCACAGAAACATTGTCATTACACGTTCTCAGGGATGTTCATTTCTTCCAAGGTCAGCAATTTGTTTTAACTCTTCGTTCGGACATAATTTCTGACTTGCAGAAAATTGGCCAAAATAAGAATAATATGAAGAAGATGCATCTATTCTTTTTGTGTTTTGTTTTTGAGCTGGAGTCTTGCTATGTCGCCCAGGCTGGAGAGCAGTAGCACAATCTTGGCTCACTGCGACCTCTGCCTCCTGGGGTTCCATGATTCTCCGACCTCCACCTCCCGTGTAGCTGGGACTACAGTGTGCCACCATGCCCAGCTAATTTTTTAATTTTTTTTTTTTTTTGATTTTTAGTAGAGACAGGGTTTCAGGCTGGTCTCGAATTCCTGACCTCAAGTGATCCGCCTGCCTCAACCTCCCAAAGTGCTGGGATTACAGGTGTGACCACCACGCCCGGGCAGAACATGCATTTATTCCTTACACAGATTCGTCTGTTGTTAATAATATTCCCTTTCACCTCCTCACACACAGACTCACATGCCAACCACACACATGCACACACACTTATTTTCTGAGACATCTGAGAGCCAGTTGTGTGTATCACAGGCCTTTGCCCCTAACTACGTCAGTGTATATTTTCTGAGAATGGGGATATTCTCTTTCAAAACCACACTATGGTGATCAACTTTAGTAAATTCAATATTGATACAGTATTTTCATCTAGTCTGTTACTGACCTACGCAGTGTTGTTAATCAGGTCGGCACTTCTTAAATTCTCTTCCAAATGAAAAAAGATGGCAATCTCAACTACATGGAATAGAGTCATATTTATTTTAATATCCTCAGCTTTTCGAGTACATGGAAACACACACATAACTGACGGTGCTTTAGCAGCCCATGTAGGTTTACCCTATATCATTTTATATCTCTATTGTCATAAAAAATCACCCCAGAGCCCTGTGTGTTATGTGTAGGCTGGTGTCACAGGTGTTTGAACCAGGGAGCTCGTAATTCCATCACTTTGGGAGGCCAAGGTGGGTGGGTCATTTAAGGTCAAGAGTTCGAGACCAGCCTGGCCAAGATGGTGAAACCCCATTTCTACTAAAAATACAAAAATTATCCAGGTGTGTTAGTAGGGGCCTGTAGTCCCAGCTACTTGGGAGGCTGAGGCAGGAGAATCGTTTGAACCCAGGATGTGGAGGTTGCAGGGAACCGAGATCATGCCACTGCACTCCAGCCTGGTCAACAGAGTGACTCTGTCTCAAAGAAAAAAAAAAAAAAAAGAGCCGGGCGCGGTGGCTCAAGCCTGTAATCCCAGCACTTTGGGAGGCCGAGGCGGGTGGATCACGAGGTCAAGAGATCGAGGCCATCCTGGTCAACACGGTGAAACCCCGTCTCTACTAAAACTACAAAAAGAAATTAGCTGGGCATGGTGGTGCGTGCCTGTAATCCCAGCTACTCAGGAGGCTGAGGCAGGAGAATTGCCTGAACCCAGGAGGCGGAGGCGGCAGTGAGCCGAGATCGCGCCATTGCACTCCAGCCTGGGTAACAAGAGCGAAACTCCGTCTCAAAAAAAAAAAAAAGAAAAGACAGTTTTTGATTGAAGTTTGCTCACATGGCAGTTAACAGCACAAACTTAGAAGCAAGATGAACCTGGACTGTATCGCAGGTAAACCATCTACTTGTGGCGAGAGCTGGGCAGGCTACTATGTTTGAGCCTCAGTTTCTCCAGCAGGGAAATGGGAGTCACAGTAAAAGCCACCCTGTAGGACCGCTGCAGTGATGAAATGAGCAGTGCATGTCGACTATCGTGAATGGTGGGGAGACAGGCACAAAAACACACCATTGTGATACACTCAGTGAGCTGCTAGAATGACAGTCTAGAGTGCCTGGTCGCGGGATCCCAGGAGATAGGTGGAACCCCTGTCTTGCAAGTGGAGTAAGAGATGACTCATCTCAGAGGAGGCATTTGAACCGAGATTTGAAAGGTGACTTATAAGCTTGCTGCCAGGAGTCTGGAAGCTGAAGGGAAGGAAGGGGAGGGAAGTGGGGGTATTTCATATTCCATGGAGAGGAAATTGCATGTGCAAAGCATGGATGACTGAGAGACTACAAATTACTTCATTGTGACTGGACCCAGAGCTAGAGGTACAGTTCAGTAAGAGATGAGGCTGGAAAAATACTACGGCCACGATAGCACAAGTGATTTCGAGGTAAATGCCTGCGAACAGCTGGACACTAACAGAACCAACCGCACCATCTTTCAGTCACGCACCAGCGGGCACCAGCTGCCAGGTAAGGCACAAACACAGCAAGCTGAGCTGCCACGTGCAGGTCTGCTCACCTCCCGTTTAATAGCTCAAAATAGCCATTGTTCACACACACACACACACACACACACACACACACACACACACACACAGTCAAATTAGTAATGCTCATTACAGATTATTTTGAAAATATGAAACAAGTCTCTCTTCCCCCTTTCAATTAAGGAACTCTCGCTTAGTGATAGCTTTGTTATCTGCCCTGTCAAGTTAATTAAAGGGCTGGTTAGCTGCATATTAAGTCATTGAACTCCCGGCAGCCTCCCCCTCTGACTTTCCCTCCTAGGTCACAAGGAGAAACCACTGCCCTCCTATTGTCCCAGCACCGCTTCTCAAGGGTTGCTTTTTCATTTCCAGGGAGAGGGTCCCATCCTGGCATGCAACATTGCTGGCTTTTCCAAAGGCAGCCCATTTTAAAAGCAACAGATTTTGCTGAATGTAAAAACCTGAGCTTTTAAATAAGGCTCATTAGCCTTGGTGTTTAACCAGAAGCTTGAAGCGGAATCACCTGGGGAGCTTTTCCAGCTCACACAGCGGGGATCCCTTCCCTCTCAGTAACGCTGGTGGGTGGGGCTGGGCGTGTGTGCTGGGCTACAGCTCCCCAGGTGATACTGCTGTGCACCCTGATTAAGGACCCCTCCATCAGGGGGTGTTTGTTTATTTGCTTCACTGTCAGCCAGAAGGGACCCAAGAGGGAACTAGGATAGTCAGAGTCTCCAAGCTAGAGTCTATCATTAGAGCGCCACTCACCCCATTGTTCTTTTAAATAGACCCGTCCCCTGGTGCTTTTAAAATACAGTTTACTTTCAAAAAGTAAGTGCTCCCTCCTTGTCTTCCAGCAACAGATTTGCTAAGGGAGCTGAAGCACGGCTTCATAATCAGGCATCAACTTGGCTCTGCCAGCAATTAGTGAAAGCAGAACAAAGCAGAAATTTGATTCATTCAGCTTACGTGTGCTATCAACTTTACCTTTCTTTTTTTTTTTTTTTTTTTTTTTTGAGACGGAGTTTCACTCATGTTACCCAGGCTGGAGTGCAATGGCGCGATCTCGGCTCACCGCAACCTCCGCCTCCTGGGTTCAGGCAATTCTCCTGCCTCAGCCTCCTGAGTAGCTGGGATTACAGGCACGCGCCACCATGCCCAGCTAATTTTTTGTAGTTTTAGTAGAGACGGGGTTTCACCGTGTTGACCAGGATTGTCTCCATCTCTTGACCTTGTGATCCACCCGCCTCGGCCTCCCAAAGTGCTGGGATTACAGGCGTGAGCCACCGCGCCCGGCGTGACTGAAGTTTTATCAGGTCACATACAAGTGGTGAGAATTTAGTTTGCAAGCCCCAAGCCGTGTGCTGGCTTCTACCCCATTATTGCTATTTTTGTTTGACTACAGTTTCCATATTCTACATTTATGTAGAACACTTAGGATCTGGCTTACTGTTTGATTATGCAGGGGGCTACTGGGTTGCAAGAGACTTACTCTGTCAGGGAAAGGTGTTTGCACAGTACTTCTGATTGCGTCTCTTATGACAAGGTGAGATTCTGTGGTCCCATCGGCTGAAGACATGTTTGCATTACAAATTCATTTTAATAGGAATGGCCCCGAGTAGGCACAAGGTACACACCACACACTGTAAGATAGTCCTAAGGGCCAAGTAACGTGTAGAATTGCAACTCATTTACTTCCTAATTTCTCAAAGCACTGAATGATGAACATACGTCAACAAAAGTCTCTTTTATTGGCTCTGCTGGGAAAATACTGGCATCTGCACCTATTTCAAGATATTCGTGCTTCAGGATTATTACAGATATATTACTGGGGGGATAAGAGTTTAGAATAAAGACAGACCTGTGGGAGTCCACAAATAAAACTTGGAAGCTCATCAACAGTTTGGATGGTCTGAGTTGGAAGGTGTGACTTTTGTTTTTGCCATTGGGGACATGCTCTGAGTCTTATCAACGTAGAATGTTCTGGGCCGCAGTGGCCCTTGGAGATGGCCAAGTGCATCTTCCCCTGTTACATTTGTGGCAGGCCTGAGGCCAAGGTCATCCAGCCTGCTCCCTACAGATCAGGACCAACAGGTCTCAGGGTCTCAACTATCTATCCCACACCAATGAACCTTCCTTTCTAAAAAAAATCCAATGGACAGTGCTCAGGATGAGTAAATAAACAGGAGACTAGACAGCTTAGATAGGTCACGGGTGGCTGCTGCTTCTAAGTCCCCAGCTCTGCCACCTCCTGTATTCTGATTCTGCAGCTATGCTCCCTGGTGGACATATCCCAGGAGAGAGACCGACCCCAAGGTTCTCCCTCACTCAGCGACATCTCTTCTTAACCGAACCTTAATGTCCTATTTAACTTGGGAAGTTGAAAAGGAACAAATTAACACCGAAGATGATCTACACAGAAATACCCCTAAGGAAATAAGCACCGGCCTGGCCTCTGCAGGGTTCGAGGGTACTAGGCAGCATTCTTGCCCTGGAATAGCCTCTCAGAGTCAAGGCAGGCATAAACCATTTTCAGTATTTGAGGATTCTAGCACAGTTTGTTTATTTGTTTGTTTGAGAGGGAGTTTGGCTCTTTTTGCCCAGGCTGGAGTGCAATGGTGCAATCTTGGCTCATTGCAAACTCCACCTCCCGTGTTCAAGCGATTCTCCTGCCTCAGCCTTGTGTGTAGCTGGGATTACAGGCATGCACCACCACACCCGGCTAATTTTGTATTTTCAGTCGAGATGGGGTTTCACCATGTTGGCCAGGCTGGTCTTGAACTCTTTAGGTGATCCGCCTGCCTCAGCCTCCCAAAATGTTAGGATTATAGGCACGAGCCACCACGCCTGGCCCTAGTATAGTTTTTGACACAAGGAAGAAATGCCAACCCCGAATTATAAAAACTATCATATCCAGGATGTTATTGACTTCAACCAGCTATAATACAATGTAATTTTCCTGGTTCCCAGATGAGTGTATGATTTATTTTTAAAATATTCAGACTGCATCAGAGTCAATACAGCCCAGTCGTAACACACAAGCATAAAAGTGCTAGTTCACTTTTTTTTTCCGATCTTATGGGTGATCCTTTGTGACAGTATTCATAATCTCATTTGGAGATAACTCCAAGCTTACACTTGGGGCTGTTTCTGAATGGCGGGTCAATCCATACAGCCCTCTGTCCCTACCCTGGGCTTTTGCCCCAGTCCTAGACTCATACTGATTCCAGATTTGGGGGGTGGGTGCTTTGACCTCTGACCTGTGGTATTAGCTTGTGGAGACCCAGGTGGTCCCCAGACCAGGGCTGCTGTTCCGCCAGCGGGTTTTCAGCACCTCTCTCTACAGGTACCTAGAAATCACCTTAAAGAAAATCTTTTCTGCCCCACCTTACAGAATTCAGCAACAGCACCTGTCATTTACCAACTCTGTGCTCATACCCTTCTTGCTTTCTTACCAAATCCATGCACCACACCCTTTCCTTCCAGCCCCATTTCTCTCCTAAGCTGCTACAGAGTTGCAAACACTTGCTAAGTAATGGAGCTAGAATCCCACAGAAAGCAGCTGGGTTCTGCAGCAGCCCTCAGCCCGAGGAAGGAGAGAATGGATTTGTAAAGAGATCATTGCCTGAAGTTAGTTTAGTAGGGAATTTGTGTTTGCTTTTTTCTTAACTTTACTCCTTATCTCCCCATTAGACTCAAAGCTCCGTGAGGACAAATGGCAGCTGTTTCATCTTCTTCTGTCTACCCACCGCCTGGCTGGCACTTAATAGGTGCTCAGTAAATATTTATTTGTTGAATAGACCAATACTTAACAGACTTTTATATCCCGTTATTTCTTTCCTTTTCTTTCTTTCTTTTTTTTTTTTTTTTTTTTGAGACAGAATCTTGCTCTGTCTCCAGGCTGGAGTGAGGTGGTGCAACCTCAGCTCACTGCAACCTCCACTTCCTGGGTTCAAGTGATTCTCCTGCCTCAGCCTCCCAAGTAGCTGGGACTACAGGTGCACACTACCACGCCCGGCTAATTTTTTTTTTTTTTTTGAGACAGAGTCTCACTCTGTCATCAGGCACCAGGCTGGAGTGCAGTGGCGCGATCTCAGCTCACTGCAACCTCCACCCCCCGGGTTCAAGCAATTCTCCTGCCTCAGCCTCCCGAGTAGCTAGAACTACAGGCGCACACCACCACGCCCAGCTAATTTTTTGTGGTTTTTTTAGTAGAGACGGGGTTGCACCATGTTGGCCTGGATGGTCTCGATTTCTTGACCTCGTGATCCGCCTGCCTCGGCCTCCCAAAGTGCTGGGATTACAGGCGTGAGCCATCGAGCCTGGTATCCTGTTATTTCATTTGACATTCTTAGAACTTAAAATGTCATTAAGTATTTTCCCACAGAACTATATGTCCTTTGCACGCATTAGCTTTAACGACCTCATGATGGCATTTCATTGTATTTCCTCAATCGGTATTTTCCAAATTTGTCTGAAGGTAAGAATAGCCTAAAGTGCCTTTTAAAAATATAGATTCCTGGGCACCATCCCAGATGTACAGAATCAGAATTTCCCCGGGAGAGGGACTTGCATACATGATAAGTACTTTGGGTGATTCCTACTATCAGGAAAATCTGAGGCATTTAAAAATCTAGTGAAATATCAAGGTTTACTTAATCTAATTCTGTATAAATGATTTCTAAAAAGTTGCTTTTTAGCTTATGGAATGATTTCTTTAGGATTTATGCCACAGGTATAATTAATTACTGGCTCAAATGCAGCAAATTGCTTTCCAACAGGACTATATACGTTTGCTGGCTGTGGGAGAGCCCGTTTCACTGGCTTCAACAACAACAGCGTTCACAACTTCTCAGCTTTGTTCCTCTTACATAACTGTGTATCTCCTTGCTTTCTTTTGCACTGGTGGAAGTCCTGCTGAGACTGGACATTTTTCTATGCTTGTATACTAAATGTATCTTCTCTTCTGAGAACGTTCTGATCCTGCCTCTTGCCTGTTTAGTTCTTGGAGCCGGCGCCTGTTCCATTTCTAATTTGATGAACATTTTATACATAAGATAGCAATACTTTGTTTTTCATATTTGCTGCAAATATTTCCCTGATGTTGGCCTCTTCATTTGTATTCTTTTTTTTTTTTAACATCCAGAACCTACACACACAGACACAGACACAGAAGCATGCAGAAACACACAAACATATCTTTTCTTCTTTTCTTTTATCACTCCTGACGCTTCCTTTGTTCCTGTGTCCCTCCATGGACAGCGTCTAAGTGTCATGCTAGATGTCACGGTTGCAATTACAAGCACGGGAATAGAAGTGCGAACACGCAGTGGCATTAAAAACTGGAGACTGGAAGATCTCATAGGAAGAAAACGCTAAAAGAGAAGGGGGGCAAAAAGCTGTGAGACCCAAGAGGACTTCCACATATAGGGACTGGGGCTCAGGGCCAGGGGGAGCTGGCCAAGAAGAAGGGGAGCTGGCCAAGAAAGGGGGAGCTGACCAAGAAAGACTGGCCAGAGAGAGGTAGGAAAAAAGACAGCAGCCTAGGGTGTCATGGAAGGCAAGAGGAGATGGTGTGAGGAAGACGAATGTTCCAGAAAGAGTGTCTAGGGATAGATAGGCCTTCACTGTCTCTTCTGTTTGTTCCACGGCGTTCAGTGTTTACCTGTTCGAGCCATCTGTAATTTTTCTGGAGAGACCCTGTTTCTACTAAAAAATTAAAAGTAAAAAAAATTAGTCAAGTGATGGCGCACGTCTGTAGCCCAGCTACTCGAGAGGCTGAGGTGAGAGGATCGCTTGAGCCCGGGAGGTGGAGGCTGCAGTGAGCTGTGATTTGTGCCACTGCACTTCAGCCTGGGCAACAGAGCAAGACCGTGTCTCAAAAAAAAAAAAAAAAAAATCCCCCGATTGTGAGAGGATGCAGCTTCCTGAACAGACCCAGCCGTCTCTGTCTCCCCCATTCTGATCAGATGCTTGATCTTACTTGAGTGCTTAAAATTAAAGTAGAACTGAGGAGAAAAAAATGAATATTGACCATATTCAATTTTTTAATGATAAACCATTTTGGTTTGGTTTTGCTTGTTTTTTGAGATAAGGTCTTACCCTGTCGCCCAGGCTGGAGTCCAGTGGTGCAGTCTCAGCTCTGCAGCCTCAACCCTGCTGGGTTCAAACGATCCTCCCACCTCAGTCCCTGTAGCTGGGACTGCAGGCGCATGCCACCACACCCAGCTAATTTTTGTATTTGTGGTAGAAATGGGGTTTCATCATGTGACCCAGGCTGGTCTCAAACTCCTGGGCTCAGGCGGTCTCATCAGTGTAAGCGATCTTAGATCCTCATGAGGACCGCACAGCCTAGATCCCTTAGAGGCACAGCTCGCAATGGGGCTTGTGCTCCTATGAGACTTGAATGCCACCACTGATCTGACGGGAGGTGGAGCTCAGGTGGTAGTGTTACAGGATCCTTGAGGTGTTATTTTTCTGGCCAGAAGCCTCTGTGGCCAGTGATGTGTGTTTTTTTAAATTGTTTGTTTATTTTTGTTTTTGTTTTGTTTTGTTTTTTCCTTTTATTTAAAGACGGGGTTTCGCCATGTTGGTCAGGCTGGTCTTGAACTCCCGACCTCAGGTGATCCGCCCACCTTGGCCTCCAAAGTGCTTGGATTACAGGCGTGAGCCACCATGCCCAGCCTGGCCAGTGATGTTTTTGCCCAAGTTTTGCTCAGGCCTGCTGGGTTTGGCAAGCTGTACTCAGTTGACACGCCTCAGTCAGACATGCCGGCTGCTGTCATGGGGCAGGCAGCTGTGGGTACCAGCACTGCTCTCTGCAAGGCTGTGGCTGGACCAGGTGTGCTGCAGGCCACTTCCCTGGCTGGCACTGGGGAGTGTAGTGGCACCTGGAAGTGTGGAGACACCAGGAACCAGACAGCCCCAAAGAGGGAGTCACAGCTGTGGCTCAGGGAGCGCCCAGGTCTGGGTTCCCTGAAGGACTGCAGTCTTCTCTCCTTCTCCTTGCCCACAATGTGGCGAGCCAGGGGCATGATTCAGCCCTGCTTGTGGTACAGCAGCTCTTTCAACCTTGCCATTTGGTGGGTCCTGAGTTCTTGTCCTGCAATATGGAAGAATGAGGAACGTGGACAAGTGGAGGGTGAGCAAGACAAAGAGGAGCTTCACTGAGCAACAGAACAGCTCAAAGGAGACTCGCCGTGGGCAGCTCCTCTCAGTGGCTAGGGTACCCTAACAAGTGTTCAGCTCCTAGCCTAGAGGGGAGCTCCTCTCTGCAGGCCGCTTGTCCTGCCATCTGCAGTTCTCTGCTGAGAGGGTCGCTCCTGTCTGCAGCTGGCCATTCCAGTGTCTCTCCTCCTCCTCTGTTCTGGCTCAGCCCAGGGCTTCTATGGGCCTCAGGGGAGATGAAGTGTGTGCTGATTGGCCCATGGGCGTCCATGGATGAGCCGAGAAAAGGCACCACAAGTCCCCACTCTGGTCCACCGGACTGGCAGCCAGGCCCCCAGCCTTCAGACCCTTCCTGGCCTGAAGGTGGGGCCTCACCAGAACCCGGCTCCTTCTGCCCAGGAGCTCCTCTGCCTGCTGTGCCTGGGAGCGTGGGGCTCCTGCCTGCTAGGGGCCCCGGGTCTGCAGCTGCCATTTGGGCAGCTGAAGTAGCACCCAAAGAGCTCCATCCCCAACTCAGAAATGGTGGGGCTCCCACTTGTCCCTGGTTCTTGCTGGCTTCATGGAGCATACAGCTCCAGCTGCACGTTCCTGCTACAGCCGGTGTGGTGGCAGCAGGCACTCCAGATGGCCTGCCGTTGCCATCAGTAATGCTTGCTTACCTGCGCTCACCTGTTCCTAACAGGCCACGTGCCTGTACTGGTCCATGGCCCACGGGTTGGGGATCCCTGCTTTCAGGAACGTGTCTGATCATGACATGGGCTCCAGGAGACATAGACTGAGGCAAGGGAGAAGGTCTGACAGGCATTTGATTCAGGTGCTCGTGGCTTGTTGAGTAAATACGTTCTGCTTTCCTAAATGAGAGGCTTCTTCAGGGACAGCTGATCTCTTGGTGAAAAGAACAGGACTCTTTCACCACACCAGGTGGCTGTCACTGTGAGACTCTTCGTGTGTGCTCTGAGCTCAGACTTCGCAAGGCCAGCAGATTTTGTTCAGTTTGGGGGTTTAATCACCCAACAAACAAACTAAATATATGGCCAGGGACACCAAAAAATTCTCATAAAATAGTTGGATACTATTTTAGAAAAATGTAGTTATCACGGAGGACATTAGAACTCTGTTGAACTTGCTTTCACTCAGTTTTGAGTTCAGCAGTGTTTAATATTTTGGATTATATAGTGGGGTGGCTGGGGAAGGTACACCATAATGTTTTCAGTGATCAGGACCTCTAAATACATTTTCCGTGCCTTGGTTAGAACTCGTGTTTCTGAAGAGGACTTGCTCTGCTCCTCCGCCGTGGTATAGAAGTAAGAATTTGAGAGCAGGCGTTGTAACCCCAGTGCTCTGGGAGGCCAAGGCAGGAGGATCACAGGAACCCAGAATTTGATTCTGCAGTGAGCTGTGATCATGCCACTGACTCCAGCCTCAGCAACAGAGCTTGAGACGCTGTCTCAAAAAAAAAAAAAAAAAAAAAAGTAAGAATTTGAATTTAAGGCTTCAACTCATACCCTGCCTTTGCTCAGGGGATTGATAATATGTACTTTGTAGGATTTGAAGTAATCTAGGTAAGTAAAGCTTAACAACTGACATGCAGAAGCCACTCAAACAATGAAAGCTGAGTTCAATGATCTCTAAATAACTAGGCCTGTCGTCTTCTTCCATTTCAGGGGTCAGCAAAATCTTTCTGTAAAAATGCAGATAGTAAAATTGCTCAGCTTTGCAGGCTGTATGATCTCTCTGCTACAACTCTTCAGCTCTGCTGGTGTAGTGCAGAAGCTGCCGTAGACAATATATATGCACAACTGAATGCGGCTGTGTTCCAATAAAACTTTATTTATAGATATGGAGACTTGAATTTCATGGAAGTTTCACATTCCTCCCCATCCCCGACACACACACAACCATTTAAAAATGTAAAAACCATTATTTAGATCACGGGCCATCTAAAAACAAGCAGTGGAATGGATTTGGCATGAAGGCTGCTGTTTGCCACCCTCTGTTCCATTCTAAAATCAGCCCCTTCTTACCAAAGACAATTATCAAATTTTTTTTTTTCACTCTTAAACAGAATTGCATTCTGTTGCCCAGGCTGGAGTGCAGTGGTGCTATCCTGGCCCACTGCAGTCTGGACCTCCTGGGCTCAAGTGATCCTCCCACCTCAGTCTCCTGAGTAGCTGGGACTATAGACATGCACTAACACACCCGGCTAATTTTTTTGTAGAGTTTTGCCATGTTGCCCGGGCTGCTCTTGAACTCTTGAATTTAAGCAATCCTCCCACCTCGGCCTTCCAAAATGCTGGGATTACCGGTGTGAGCTACTGCACCTGGCCTTTTTCACTCTTATAAAATACAAATTAAATACCAGTGTCTTTTTTTTTTTTTTGAGACGGAGTTTCGCTCTTGTTACCCAGGCTGGAGTGCAATGGCACGATCTCGGCTCACCGCAACCTCCGCCTCCTGGGTTCAGGCAATTCTCCTGCCTCAGCCTCCTGAGTAGCTGGGACTACAGGCACGCGCCACCATGCCCAGCTAATTTTTTGTAGTTTTAGTAGAGACGGGGTTTCACCATGCTGACCAGGATGGTCTCGATCTCTTGACCTCGTGATCCACCCGCCTCGGCCTCCCAAAGTGCTGGGATTACAGGCGTGAGCCACCGCGCCCGGCCTTAAATACCAGTGTCTTTTTATTTTGAGAACCACGGGGACAGCCCAGCGCCCAGAAATGCAATTGTTAATTTTTTCGTGTTACCACTATCCCACATCTATGGAATATCATTTTGATTGAGTTCCTCTGGCCCCATGGGACACTAGAAGCAGTTTGTGGGGAGAAAGGGAGCACTGTTTTTTGATTTCCCGGTGAAAGTGCCCAAATGGAAGCACAGGGTCTCAAAGTCTGACTTCTCTGTTTGCCTACTGTGCGGTGCGAGACCAGCTCCTCTGTGTCCGGGTCCACCATGCTGAGGCTCCCACCTCATCTGCTTGTCGTGAGGACTCAGTGGGATATGGCCCGCACCATACCCCGCCCACGGCAGATGCTCCGCGAACGCAGCAGAGGCCATCCTGAGCATCCAGGGCAAACACTACACGCATGGTTGCTGGGTGTGCTGGCCCCTGGAGAAGGGATCAGGGCTGGGAGGATATCTTCAAGGATCAAGGATATATTCAGCCCAGGCTGGGAGGGGGTGCGATGATTTAAAGTGCCTTTCTGGCTTCCGTGCGGCAGGTAGCAGGTTCTAATCTCCAACTCCTAAGCAGAATTGCACAGAAAACTTCAATCTAACCAGCCAGCTCTTACCCATTAGTCCCTGAAAAGTCCCTGCCTCTCCCTAGCCACAGGAAAAAGATGATTTGGGGAGGAAAATCTTTCAGCTGCCCGAAAGAGTTCAACCCTCTTCAGGCAGCTGTTCTCACGTCTGCGGTTGACCCGCGTCTTACCTAGGGCACGCAGATGTCTGCACAGTGGCAGTGTTCATTTGCCATTATACCTACACAGACATTATCCCATGTCACGGCATGGTTGTCACATGTATCAGTGCTGATGGCAGCATACTACTTCTCTGAATAGCTTTACCAGCACTGTCTTAACATTTCTCTACTGTTGAACATTAGGTTGGTTTTAGTGTCAGATGTAACACAGTGACACCGTCTTTATGTCCGTAGGCTTTTTATTGTACCGAACTATTTCTTTCCTTTGGATAGGTTCTAAGGAGTACTATAGTCAGATCAGGCAGGGGGTGTCCCTCTGGCCCTCCTTGGGCTGCATCCCTCCCACCTGGTGAGGAGTCCGCAGGGCAAAGGAACATGCCCACTGAAAATCCACATCCTCCCTTTTAGACCATTCTCCAGGTGCCCGAGGCCCCCAGAAGTCCCTGCCCAATGGCCCTGTGCTCGTCTCCAGGGCCAGCACAGCCCTTCCCTGAGTCTCTCCCACTGAGGTCCGGTCACACCACCAGTAGGCACACTCGGATCTGAGGAGTGGCCAAGAGGCCGTGGGGTGGTGGACAGAGCTGTCCGCACACATTAACACGAGGCCCCCTCAATGCTGGACAGACTCAGGAACTGGAAGGACAGTGGGTCTGGGGGCTGGCAACTGGCTCTCCCTGTGCTGTCACGTTCCAACATAGGACACAGAGGCATCTGAGAATTTTTAACTCCAGCCCTTCCAGGTGGCGGTGACAGTACATTTGCCAAGGCAGGAGGCTAGAACATATTTTCATTTAACAGTTTGTAACCTGATTTCTAACTTTAAACTACTTACACATATGCTATGCGAGTCTCCATCTATACGCTTGCCTGGAACCCCGCAAATCATTAAGAGGAGGTCTGGGTGAAAGGTTGCGACCATATCTGAGGTCTCTTGCTGTGTCTATATTGCTACGTTGCTTTTCTGAATAGTTGTACTGGTTTACAATTTATGAATGTGCCGCTTTCGGCACGCTCTCTCAGGCACCAGGGATTTCAGTTGTTGCTGATTCAGCAGGTGTGAAATCGTTTGTTAACACTGTTTTACTCTGCATTTCTTTGATCACCTGCAAGAATAATACAAGCCACTTTTATCGAGCTCTTACTATGTGCCAGGCACTATGATAAAGCACTTTGCCAGTCTTTTCTCATTTACGTGTCCCAGGAACCCCCTGAAGTATATATAATTAGGATTCCTATTTTAGAGATTGGAACACAGAGCCTGGAGGAATAAAGAAATTTGCCCAACATTGCAGTTAGCAACTGGGGCAGCCAGGATGAGAAACCAACTCCAAAATCTGTGGTTTTTAGTTACGTTACACATGTCTTGCATGGATCTATATCCTAAATGTACTTCCTTTTTGGTGATGGACTTTTTTTTAAGTTATTTTAAACTTTTAATTTTGGAATAATTTTAGATTTACAGAAGAGTTACAAAGATGGCATACACCGTTCTTATGTGCCCTTTATCCAGCATTGCCTACTGTTCACATCTTACACAATGATGGTACATTTGTCAAAACTAAGAAATTACTATTGGTATAATATGCTAGGGTGTGGTGGCACGCGGCTGTAATCTCAGCACTTTGGGTGGGAAGCCCAGGTGGGTGTATCACTTAAGGTCAAGAGTTCGAGACCAGCCTGGGAAACAAGGCAAACCTCATCTCTACCAAAAAAAAATTAGGCATGGTGGTGTGTGTCTGTAGTCCCAGCTACCTGGGAGGCTGAGGTGAGAGGATCACTTGAACCTGTACGGTTGAGGCTGCCGAAATTGTGCCAATGCACTCCAGCCTGGGCACCAAAGTAAGACCGTGTCTCAAAAAAAAAAAAAAAAGGGTATAATACTGTTGGAAACAAGACGCTCAGTCCCACAAAGAAAACTTAGCACTGGGACAAAGGATTGTTCAGCAACACAATTTTTACTTCCTGGACTGCAGGAAGGGGACCCTCGCTAGCCATCCTGCCACGAGAGTACAATGAACAAAGGAAAACAGACACATTTATCCCTTATGCATTTGGCGTTCTTCTATACTGCTGTGTCTGATCTCCGTTGGCTGGAGCCAGAGCTCACAATCTAAACTAAAACCCGATTGGCTAAGAACTTAAAACTTCTCTAAATAGGTAAAAGCAATGGCGAGCTGGGACATGCCTGTGAGCACGTCCAGCACAGATATCTTAGTTAAAGTACAAGGGCATAGAATGTAAGTGTGGCATGTCTAACAGCTACATAGAATAGAGTGTAACAAAGAGTTCTCAGCACGCTTATGATTTATTCTTTAACAAGGAAGAAAACTTTAAAGAGGAACTTTTTTACTTCCCCACAATTACTATTATCTAAACTATAGATTTTATTTGCATTTTTGTGAATATAGTCTTTACCTTTTAGCATTAAGAATTTCACGTTACTCTTAAAAATTTGAATAAGTTATTTACATGTTATTTGCTAAGTACGCAAATATAAGTCTCTCTGGTCATAGATACGCCCCCAAATCCACTGTTTGGCGCATCCTGTTCCCTGACCTGACTCCCTTTGCTCTCCTCCTTTTCACATCTTCCCTCTGTGTCCTCTAGAACAGCGGTCCCTAACCTTTTGGCACCAGAGACTGGTTTTGTGGAAGACAGTTTTTCCGTGGATGGGGTTGGGGGCGGAGTGCGGATGGTTTCAGGATGAAGCTGTCCCACCTCAGATCCTCAGGTCCATTCTCATAAGGAGTGCGACACCTAGATCCCTTGCACGTGCAGTTCACCATAGGGTTCGCACTCCTTTGAGAATGTAATGCCACCGTTGATCTGACAGGAGGCGGAACTCAGGCAGTAATGCTTGCCTGTCACGCACCTCCTGCTGTGCAGCCCAGTTCCTGACAGGCCACGGACAGGTACCAGTCCGTGGCCTGGGGGCCGGGGAACCCCTGCTCTAGAACACGCAATCTGTTCTACGGTCAAATCCCTATGCACTCTCTCGCCTTCATTAAACACACCGCCCTCCCCTCTGCCTATAGCCCTATGGCTACCTGGTTCTCCCTGGAGGACAGGGCCTGGCCTAAAACTCTCAGGAGCATGTTCTCAAGGAGGGAAGAAACATTTACAATGAAATTATTAAAAATTTCATACTTAAAATTAATTTATAAATGTTCAAACAAATAAATACAGATCAATGGAACAGAATAAAATATCCAGAAATAAAGCCAGCTAAATATAAGAATATAATATTTACTATTTTAGAGTAAGAAGGCAATGAAGGATTATTGGGTAAGTGTTGCTGGGACATTGGAAAGCTCTGAGGGGATAAGTCCACGTATCAACACACTAAGTGCTTCCTGGTGCTGCTGGTACAGCACTTTTTAAGCGCAGACATGCCCTTTCAGCAGCTGGTTATTTTGGAGGAAAGACAGGCACTGAACAGGCAGCCGTAGTGAAGGATGACAGGTGCCGTTACGATACGCAGGGCGTGCTCTGGGAACACATGGGAGAACTCATCGCAGAATGCTTCTTTGGAAACACATATATATATATAAAAAGAGAGAGAGAGAGATAGAGAAAGAGAGAGAGAGAGAGAGAGAGAGACAGGGTTTCACTCCCGTCACCCAGGCTGGAGTGCAGTGGCATGATCTCAGCTCACTGCAACCTCTGCCTCCCGGGCTCAAGCAATTCTCCTGCCTCAACCTCCCAAGTAGCTGGGACTACAGGTGCACTCCACTGTACCCAGCTTTTGTTTTTTGTTTGTAGAGATGCGGTTTTGCCATGTTTGTCAGGCTGGTTTCGAACTCCTGGCCTCAGGCAATCTTCCTGTGTTGGCCTCTCAAAGTGCTGGGATTACAGGCGTGAGCCACTGTTCCCGGCCTCTTTGGACATATTTATTGGTCATCTGATAAGGTACAATATTGTACCCCCTGAAATGATGACATCCTAGTTTCTCTTTCCAATATCATACTACCCTTATTTATTTCTTATGTCCAGTTACGTTGTCTGTTCCTTGTATTGCTTTAATCACTCATCCCATCAGCCTAAGATTAGAAAAAGCAGATCAGGGACTCTCATGGGTGTGTGTGATCTAAACTTGGTCAAAGGCAAAAAAGGTAGTTGGAAGTCTGTGGATTCTTTGTTCATGGTGGTGCAAAGGAGAAGTGTTCCCAGGTGAAGGTCAGGGAGTTGACCAGTTGTTTCCATGGGTGTGATTGCCAGGAGTTAATGAAATGCTGTGTGAGGGAGTAACATTAAGGCTCACTTGCACCAGAGCTTCAAGGCTGGTTTTTCCTTCTAAAAACAAACACTGAGGTCTAGGATTTCAGAAATCACTGCTCGAACACATCAGTAAACATCCCCTCTTTTGTGAAGCCTTCATGAGTGCCCTTCAAACGGAGAGCTTCGCCTCGCTTCCTGAACACGACTTTGTCAACAGCTCGATTACTGCACTTTCTGCCCTGCGTGGGATCAGCTCTTTACTTGTGTGCCCACGAGGCCGTAAGTGCTCTGTAACGTGGTGCCATGGCTTCCGACCTTTCTGCAAGGCTGTAAGCCTTCAGCGGGCACAGAGAGGCTGCCTGGAGAACTGTCACTGAATAAATGAGAGACAGTAGGTGGGTGGGTGAATCAACGAAGTGAAACGATAGTTCTGTGGTCCAGAGATGCACTGTCCAGTACGGTAGCCACCAGCCACATGTGACCACTTACATTAAAATTCATTGAAATTAAGTGCAACTAAAAAGTCAGTTCCTCCATTGCACTAGCCGCATCTCGAGTGTCCCACAACCGTACGTGGCTGGTGGCTACTGTACTGAACAGCACTGATTACAGAACATTCCCATCATCTCCAAGTGCTTTGGGACAGCACTAGTCTAGAGGGAACCTTGTCTGTATTAGACGCATACATGTGCACACACAGAGTTAGAGGGGCATCCCGTGGAGTTACCAGGAGGGTCACCTCACCCCAACAGCTTTTGCTGAGTCATTGACACACAGGACATTACTGTTCTTGCCTGGGGGAAGGAAAAGGTTCTAGATGAAGTGAAAGGAGATCCTCTGTTTCTAGCCCCCTTCCACTCCCTATTTCAAACCTCTTAGGGAATGCAAGATAAGACTCCGCCACCGTGGTATTGGACGGGATTTCATTTCTTTCTCAGACAATAAGGCTTTCATTGTATTCCCATTATGCTATACTTCTGATTTATGAAGGGAAACCCCCATGTCTCATAGGTTAATCATCTTTATTTAAGGCTGGGAAGGGGCCAAAAGCGGTGGGTCCACGAACAGGGTGTGACCACCACGGATGCCTGCCTGGAGAGCCCTCATGGAGCCCATGCATTCCCTGCGGATTCCACTCTTTGTCCGGTAATCTTTGCACAGACGTTTTTGAATGTTCTGTATCTTTGTCCCTGGAGCTTGATCTTAAGCTCTGCTCATCCGTCACCCCACCTGCTGGAGGTCTGCTCCTTCAGGGCAGACGCCCGACCAGGGATGACAGCCCCCTTTAGCCAGTTATGACTGTGCTCGGATATCACCAAACCCTCCCGTTCCCTTTTTTGGAGACAATAAGCAATGGTTAATGTCTGCAGAGTGTGTGGGATCAGAAAATCCCTGGGGCAGTAGCTAGATTCTTAATAAAAATTCATGACAGCCCCTAGAAGCAGCAGCTTCTATGAATGGAAGGCTTCACAGGAAAAAGACGTCAGAATTCTACTCAACAACACATGCCACATGAGCCAAGAATGGTCACAATCTTAGGCTGAACAAACAGAAGTAAACAACCACATCAAGAGACTAATTGTTCCACGCTGCTTGGTGCTGGGAAGATCACGCCAGTGCAGGGTGGAAGCAACACTTTAGGAGGTCTAGAGGGGAGGATTAGTCGGAAGGAAAATGGAAAAGATGGTCAGAAACCATTATCTTTGGATGTGGAAAACATCTTAGCTGAGATTGCTCGGGACAGAATGAGGATTCAAGAAAACCCATCAAACTGAAATTATAATGCGTGGATGTCAACCGACAGGACGCGATCTGGCAGCTTTAAACATCAAGTTCTGCTTTTGCAATCCAAAAAGTGCATTTGTAAAAGTAGGTGCCTAAGAGTTTCAGATGACCGCAAATTTGTCATAAGGCAACCGCACAGTTGAAATGTTAAAAATAAAGTCATATGGTGGGCATGCGGGCACAGGCCGAGACTCCCAGTTACTCCGGAGGCTGAGGTGGAGGATCGCTTGAGCCCGAGAGGGGGAAGCTTCCGTGGCCTGTGATTACGACACTGCAATCTAGCCTGGGTGACGGAGTGAGACCCTGTCTCAAAAAACAAATAAATAATAAAATTGTAAATGCCCGTTACTGATATGGGATGCGTGGGGGTGGCTAACAGTGTCCCCTGTACCCCGCATTTGACAACTACATCCAGAGAACACCGAAAATCAGCACTCAGTGCTGGTCCTATGAAAAGGGCTTGAGGTCACCTTAAGAAAAGGGCTTGGGGGAGTGAGGTCAGGGTGGTGTGGGCTGGAAGTGTTGGGTCTAGGAAAATTATCAGAGTTTCGATAAGTCTCTGCAGATCTTTTAAAAGTCAACTTATAAGGGAAAGAGTAAACAGACAGTTTGATCTAGACAATTAACTGCTCTTAATTGAGAGCTGAGCAGAGAAAAGACATTCCCGCTCTTTCCTCCATGTTAGGGGCACTGTGCTAAAGGCATGCATAAGTCCATTCAGTCCTTAGAATAACCCCAGCAGGTAGGTGTATTATCTGCATTTTGTACATGAGAAAGCTGCTTATTAAATGTGAAATTCAAGGCCATATAGCTTGTTAAGCAGCAGAACTAGGATTTGAACTAGGATTTGTCATTTGCCTGACACCTAAGTCGCCTTCCTCCAGGAAGTCTTCCCTGATTGTGCCTTAACTTCCCTCTCCCTGGCATCATCTTTCCCCTCAAGCTCCTTTTCTTTCTCCTTTACCACTTCCTCCTTCTATCTCGATCTGCTTCCCATGGTTCTGACCCCTTCCCTTCTCCCCTCGCCAAAACCAACCCAACTTTCTTTTTTTTTTTTTTTTTTTTTGAGACTGAGTCTTTGCTCTGTCACCCAGGCTGGAGTGCAGTGGCGCAATCTCGGCTCACTGCAACCTCCACCTCCCGGGTTCAAGCAATTCTCCTGCCTCAGCCTCCCGAGTAGCTGGGACTACAGGGGCGCGCTACCACGCCCGGCTAATTTTTGTATTTTTAGTAGAGACGGGGTTTCACCATGTTGACCAGGATGGTCTTGATCTCTTGACCTCGTGATCCGCCCACCTCGGCCTCCCACAGTGCTGGGATTACAGGCGTGAGCCACCGCGCCCGGCTGAACCCCCCCCAACTTTCATCTCTCTCTGCTGAGTCCCAACATTTTTTCCGAAGCTGGCCACTTGCCAATTCCCATTTCCACATTTTTACTTTTTAGTGCAGAATTTTATGACTGGTAGTTGTACAAATTATCCAGAATTACTGAACAATTAATCAGTATTTCTGGAACATCTACTAGTCTCAGAGTGTCCAGAAAACAACCAACATTTAAAAAATAACAAAAAATACCACGCAATAATCACTTGATTGTTAAATCGTGTGCTCTCTGCCAGACTGGCTAGTATTCAGTTCCTGACTTCCAGGAACTCCCAGCCTATTGAGAGAAAAAAGACAGAAACGTGCTAACAAATAATTTCAGGTTTCTTACAGTGGCACCATAAGGACACCAGGGGAAGACTGAAGGTTTGCAGAGGTGCCTGGCCAACAGAGCGAGACTCCCTCTCAAAAAAAAAAAAAAAGAAAAGAAAAGAAAATTTAAGACGTAATGTTCAGAATTCTTACCTGTTTAGAGCTAGCTTTGCGGCCAACTGGCTGTTTAAGATGTGGCCGAAGCTCCAAGTAAGTAAATAGGTTTCTGAGTAGCCAAGATACTAATAAATGATATATAATTATCCACTGAAGATATTACCCATATTCAAAGGCGAGCCTCCCAATCTCTCACTCAACCTCCTGCGCTCAAGCAGTCCACCCACCTCAGCCTCCTGAGTAGCTGGGAACACAGGCACACACCACGCCCAGCTAACTTTTTTTTTTTTTTTAGAGATTGGGTTTCACCATGTTTCCCAGGCTGATCTCAAACTCCTGACCTCAGTAGTCCACCTGCCTTGGCCTCCCAAAATGCTGGGATTATAGGACTAAGCCACTGCTCCCAGCCCTTTTTTATTTTTTTTAATTATTGTGGGCACATACTAGTGTATATGTTTATGGGGTACATTTGATTGTTCCTTTGCTGTGCAGAAGCTTTAGAAACCTTTTACCTTTTTGCTTCACCATTCTCAGCATGTGGCTTTCATTTTCAAAGTGAACTCATAATCATAAAACGGCTGCAGAACTACAAGTCATCACATCTAAATTCTAGTCAGCAGGCAGGAGGAAAGGGAAACAGCAAAAAGACATTCTTCTCAATCCCTTTCAAACAGCTCTAATGGTGCTTTAATCAATTTTGCTTACATCTCATTTGCCATCTCTATGTGCAAGACAAATGGGAAACACAGGTTATTACTTCAAATCCCTACAATACAGAAGTTCTGTTGGTAAAGAAGAAAAGAAGAAATATTGGGAAGGTAAGTACTACAGCCCGACACCATGGATGATGTAGAGATAAATAAGACACAGCTCTGCCTTCAAGGAGCTCAGGCTTTAGGAAGAATACTTTCCTCCCAAATGGTTAAAATAGCAATGATGTCTGAAGACACGAACTTTCATCTAAATGAAGAGACTCGGTAATTTAGTGCAGCTCTTTCCCAGAAGGCTCATGACTGCTGAGACTTTTGCTGAGTTTGCTTTGTTTGTTTGTTTTATTTCCATCAGAATCACATTTCTGTCTATGGAATCTGCCCAGGCGCTGCGCCCATCCAGCGGCATTTACATTCCTCGTAACTCTGGGGTAGGAAATGGGAGAGTGTCTTGCTGATAGCAAATATCCACAGCAGTTCTCAGCCAGATTTCCTTGAAAGACAAGGAGGCAGAAGGCATTGTATTCCTGTCTGTCTCCCCCACCGCCCTGCCCCTTGGCTTAGCCTAAGCTTAAATTGTGAGCATCAATGGCTGTGCCTCTTCTTCTGTGGCAGCTTTATAGAGAGAAGAATCCTCCATAAGGTGCGAAAACCCTCTGAGCGCGCATTATATCGCTCTAACTCCAGACACACAAGAGACGCATTTTTCTGTCTCTGCCATTTTGAGTAAATTTGAGATTTCCTTAGATAAGGTGAATGCGGTGCACTTCGATGGTTTTCTGTCTCGGAGGAAAGGGATGGATTTTAAACTGGTTCCTCCTATTGCTATCTTGGCCGGGGGGCGGAATTTCCCTAGAATAAGACAGGAATAGAGGAAAGCGGCTTAGACTCCAACCCAAACCACCTGAACAAGGGGTGAACACCTCACTTCTGGCACCCTGTACCCCTGCCATCCACCTGTGCCGCCTGCCTCTGACTCATCAGGGCCAACCTGTAGGCGCAGTGGTAGGTGGCCCTGGAGAAAGAGTAGAGTGTCGTAGACTGCCCGGGAAGCACCAAAGAGAAGTGGGACCTGGGGACACAGGAGGAACATGAGCAGAGTCCAACCAGACACCCACACAACTTTGAGAATGAGTCACACATCATTGCAGGTGCATCTGACCCATTTTTCATTCATTCATCTTTTACTGAGAGCATCCCTGCTGGGCATTAGATCAGGCATTCAGCAAAGTCCCTACCTTAGTGGAGTGGGGAAGAAGTTACAAGGAGAGCTTGGTGCCAGCTCTGTGCCTATGCCTGGGGGAGGCTGAGGTGGGAGGATCACTTGAGCCCAGGAGTTTAAGACCAACCTGGGCAACATAGCAAGAGCCCCTTCTCCAAAAAAATTTTTTTTAATTAGCCAGGCGTGATGATACATGCCTGTGGTCCCAACTGCTTCAGAGGCTGAAGTGGAAAGATCGCTTCAGCCCAGGAGATGGAGGCTGCACTGAGCTTTGATCACACCACTGCACTCTAGCCTGGGCGACAGAGCAAGATCCTGTGTCGGGGCAGCGGGGGGAGAAAAGGAGAGCTTGGTGGGAGCTCAAGAAGAAGCCCCACACTCATACTGATGGTCACAGAAGCCTTTCTGGAGGAGGGCTCCCAAACTGGGCTCTGAAAGATGGATGGGACAAGCAGAGAGGGGAGTCAGGCAGAGGTTTTGTGCGTCAGCTAGACTGGAGTCATTCTCAACCAGCTGAGAATATACAGATCTGGGAGTCAGGGGAGAGTTGGGGAATGTCCCAAATCCTACCTTCCTTGGCTGCACCCTGTAACTCCAAAGACAAAAAGTGGTTGTTGTCCCTGCACTAAATACACATAAGTTTCCACTGACGAGCAGAAAGTGCCGTAAGAAAGGATGAGAAGTCTTAAAAAGACGGGGGATGGGGCGGGCATTGTGTTTGGAGGTTTTCTAATCCCAGCAGGGAAACAAATCACTGTCATATGCATTTCTTCAATAAACTCTGATAAGTACTAACTGTATTTGACTCATAATAAATCAGAGGACAGGAGAGGGAAAGTGACTTACTCAAAGTGACTCAGCCAATTACTGACAAAGAGGGAGCCAGGTTCTGGTTTTCCATTTCATAGGGCAGGCCCAGCAAGGGCGCTTAACCCAGTGGTTAGTTAGTACATGGACTGTGGAGTCAAGCGAATCCAGGCTTGAATCTCAGCTCTTCTACTTACTGATCTGTCTGAGCCTCAGTCTTGCTGTCTGCAAATTGGGGATAATGATTCCACCGTCTCACAAGGATGCTGTGAGGCTTGAGTGAGCTAGCGCATGCTTATAACACACTTCAGACTGTGCCTGGAACATGGAACTCTTCAATTATTGCTATTGTTATTCAGTAAAACACCTGGAGGGGGCCCTGTTGAACAGTTGGGAACACATCAGGAGGACCGGGAGTTAGAGGGAGAGCCAGTCAATGGCCTGCAGACTGTGGACTGCCTTGTTTTGCTGTTTTTTTTTTTTTTTTACCCCAAGCATCAAAAAAGTGGAGTTCATCCTCCCTCCAAAACCGAATGCAAACCAAGTTCTGGTCCACAATTGGGGGTTGAGGGAGAATTGAAACCACCCTCTGGTGGGCCTGACTGGTACCTGCGCCAGTGTAAGACACCCATGGTGGGTACCAGCCAGGCTGCTGGGTTTTGGATGCCTTGGGCTCAGGGACTTCCGCCACACTTCCCAGCACTGCTCTTCCTCCTCCCTTTCAGCACAATCCACCCCCTCCAGGGGTCCGACTCTGTGGCCCCAGGAGTGGGGCAGCTTTTGGCAGGAGATCGGAGCCCTGGCCTCAGGCAGGGGTGCGGACAGGAATAGGCAGGGGTGCGGACAGGAATAGGCAGGAGGGGCCTCAGCCCAGGGTGAGGGAGGCGGTGGGGAGGGGGAGAGAGAGACAGCCCTCTGGGCTCCGCAGAGCCAGTGGCCAGGCAGGCAGAAGGTCTGACTCAGCCCGGCTCCGTCTTCTGGGGCTCTCATCATGTTTGTGGTCTGGACCACAGGCCCCAGCGACGACAGTGTTTGACCATGAACTACACAGCAGACAACCGTCCCCCCGTTCCATTTCTGGTAGAGTCCTGTAAAATTTCTTAAAATCTTGTTCATGCGGTTGCTATGCACCAGACACTCTTTCAGTTCTAAAGTTCAAATGTAGCTTTTTCTTTAGAAAAAAAAAAACTGCCACAATTCAAAGTGAATTTTGTTTCTATAAAAAGAAAAAAAAATAGTGCCTTTTTAAAAAACCATAGCCCAAACTGGAACATTGAAATATGAGACTGATATGTAAATATGCATACCCGCTCATAAAAATAGAGGGGTTTTGGTTTATTTCTTTTTCTCCCTTCATTTGTTGAATGTCATCGAAAATCCATCAAAAGCCATCCTGTAATGAGGAGGGAGAAGACAACGCTATTCACACCCCTCCCTGCTTTCAGCAGACAATTTTTTTTTTTTGAGGTGGAGTCTCGCTCTGTCACCCAGGCTGGAGTGCAGTGCTGATCTTGGCTCACTGCAACCTCCGCCTCCTGGGTCCCAGTTCAAGCAATTCTCCTACCTCAGCCTCCCAAGTAGCTGGGATTACAGGCACGAGCCACCATGCCCAGCTAATTTTTGTAACTTTTAGTAGAGACAGCGTTTCACCATGTTGGCCAGTCTGACCTTGAACTCCTGACCTCGCGATCCACCCACCTCAGCCTCTCAAAGTGCTGGGATTACAGGAGTGACTACCGCGCCTGGCCCAGACAATTTTTAATACAGGGAACGGATTGTAGAGCTGCTTACGGGGTATGATTTGTTGCAAAATTATCCAGTTACCCATTCTTTATTCTCTAGCAGGGAGGTGAATTTCCAAAGTCCCAAATAGCTGAAGTGGCCTGAGGGAGATAGTGCTCCAGGATCTACCAGAGGGTTTTGAATGAGGGGAATGTGGGGAAGACTTGGAGGTCTGTACCCCCCTCAAAGAGGCGCTGTGATCATCCTTCCTTCAGGTGGAGGCTGGAACTGCCTCCTCAAAGGCGAGGTGACAGCATTGCATGGGACTCAGGGCCTGTTCTCTGCTGCTTCTCCGTGTGCTTCTGACTGGTTAACATTTCTGAGTCTCTGTCAAATGAGAACGTTGCTATCCACTCAAAGGCGTGATACAAGGACTGAATGAAAACATGTTTGTGCAGCCAAGAAGGAACGTGGACACTCACTGGGGTACTCACGGAGGAGTCAACATTCCCGGCCCTCTGGTAGTTGGGACATTCATGTTTGTTTTTTTTTTTTTTAATGGCAAACAGATTTAAAAACAGAAGCAAGAATAACCAAGAGCAGGGATGAAATGAAGGAAAGGGAGCATCTTGTAGTGCCCCCAAGAAGAAAAGTGATCACACCCACACAGAGAGGAGG
The DNA here is from genome assembly GCF_009761245.1 of Sapajus apella. Taxonomy (NCBI): domain Eukaryota; kingdom Metazoa; phylum Chordata; class Mammalia; order Primates; family Cebidae; genus Sapajus; species Sapajus apella. Next base: position 2,191,867 of record NW_022437087.1, on the reverse strand, counting down.
AGAAAGAGGGAGAGTGATGGGGGTCTGCAAAGGTGCAATGAAGCCCCTTGAAAGAACCCCTTAGGGTCAGAGCAGGGGCAATGTGAACAAATAAATCAATAAAGTTGCATTGGATTATAACCCAAAGCATATAATAAATATCCATGAGTCCATACCATATAAATAAATGACTGAATACATTAATAAATTTATTGCCGGGTGCAATGGCTCATGCCTGTAATCCCAGCACTTTGGGAGGCTGAGGCGGACGGATCAGGGGGTCAGGAGTTTCAGACCAGCCTGACCAACATGGAGAAACCCCTAAAAATACAAAAAATTAGGCAGGCTTGGTGGCAAATGTCTATAATCCCGCTACTCCGGAGGCTGAGGCAGGAGAATCGCTTGAACCCAGGAGGCGGAGGTTGCAGTGAGCCAAGGTCCTGCCATTGCACTCAAGCCTGGGCAACCAAAAAGAAACTCCGTTTTAACAAAAAAGAAATAAAAAAAATAAAGAGACAAATTTCCTATGCAGATGAATTCTACAGAACCTCTGTGGATACTCCACTCTCTAAGAGGTAGAGCGTGATTCCCGATCCTGCAAATGTGAGCTGTGCATAGAGGCTTCCTCCCAATGCCTAGAGCCTGGAAGAGGGGCTGAAAGGAGTGGCCTGACAGAAGAGGAACCTGACACGCAGTCCCTCAGCCAGACGCCACAGGCCAGCATCCACCGTGATCCATCATGCTGACAGCATGCATTGTCACTGCAACAGGAGGAAAATGACACATTACCGCTGTGTCTTCCTTGAAAAAACCCACAACCCCAGTCCAAGAAGGAGTAAAACATCAAATACATCCCAGCACAAGGGTGGTCCACAAAACACCTGACCGGCCATGCTCAAAACCGTCAAGGTCTTCAAAAACAAGGGAAGTCTGAGAAGCTGTTATTGCCACGAGTAACCCAGGGACACCTGACGCTTCAATGTGATGTGGGATCCTGGATGGGATCCTGGGACAGGAAAACAAAGGAAATTTGAATAAACTGTGCACTCTAGGTAATAATAATGTATCTAGGTAATAATAAAGTAGAATTGTATTCTAACAAATGTGCCGTACTGATAATAAGATGTTAGTAACGGGAAATTTTGTGGGAACAAAAAGCAAGGTATACAGGAGCTCTGTCTTATCCACTCGATTTTTCTGGAAATTTAAAACTGTTCTAAAAAGCAAAATTCATTAATTAAAAGAAGAAGGAGGACTCGAAGGAGGGTTCATTCTTTCTTCTGACGTGTCTCAATAAAGGGCTTGCCCGAGGGAGGCCACGGCCAATACGCCAGGTAAGGCGGGCTCACACGAGGGAATGTGTCCTTATACCCACCACAGTTGTGGAAAGGTGGGCAGACCTGTGAGGGGAGCCAGGGAAAGGCGCCTGTGTCAGTGACCCGAGTCCACAGGCTGCTTGCTTGCTTCATGGTCAACATAACATACAAGATGAGGCATTTGGGGGTCATTAAACGTAATTCAGTAAAGGAGGAAAATGTTGCTGTTTATGCCCTTAATGCTCTTCTAAGGAAGGGACATCCTGTCCTATAAAGATCCTTTTGTTCGGCCACACCTCCATGGATTCAGATGTGCCTGGAACCAAATTTGGAAGATGACAGAAGAAATTGAAAGAGAGAGGAAAGACCTAGGCAAGTCGCGGAAGGCTGGGGCTCCACGGATGAAGGGCAGTGAGAAGCCCTCGTGGCAGGCTGGCTGAAAAGGCTTCGGCAACAGGACTCTCAAAGGCATGGCTTTAAGTCGTATGCGCTCAGTTCCATCACGTGAACTTCCTTGACGGCCTGCAACTCATCAGTACAGGTTCTGCTGACACGACAGCCCGGGGCATCCCCACTGACTGGGTTGGGCAGGGAAACAAGGCAAAGAGTTTATTTCTGTGCCTACTGGGGTAGAGATAAAGAAGGCACTGCGGGACACAGCAGGAAACAATAATTCAGTAGGTGAATTCACAGAAACTGGCTATGGGGTAAACCGAGGTCCCTGGTGGCCCTCTGGCATATCTTCGGAGAGAGTCCAGCTTTCCATGCATCCTTCCTGGGAGAGTTTGCATCGAACAGAGAGCAGAGGCCAGGAGATGCCAACTGATCCTGGGCTGGAGGACTCCAACTCAGTACAAGGGGGACGGGGTCCATGTGGGCAGCGTGGCTGGGTACTCCATGTCCACATAAGCCTGTGGCCTTTCTGGAGAAGACAGGAGCCTGGAGCTTGCAAATACAGAGCTCTCAGAACAGGCCGGGCATGGTGGCTGACACCTGCAATCCCAGCACTTTGGGAGGCCACGGTAGGCAGATCACCTGAAGTCAGGAGTTCAAGACCAGCCTGGCCAACCTGGCAAAACCCTGTCTCTACTAAACATACAAAAAATTAGCCAGACATGGTGGTGCATGCCTGTAATCCCAGCTACTCGGGAGGCTGAGGTGGGAGAATCGCTTGAACCTAGGAGTCAGAGGTTGCAGTGAGCCGAGATCCCAGCACTGTACTCCAAGCTGGGTGACAGAGTGAGACTCTGTCTCAAAAACACAAAGCAAAAACAAACAAAAAGAACAGGGCCTGCACCTAGTAGGTCCTCAGCACAGCCTAGCTCCTCTCCCACCACAGCTCTGCCTGAAGAATGCAGCAGCCTGAACAGGCCCAGAGAACACAGTGCATTGCTCTTCCTCTATCGGGGTGTGTGCTTCTTGTTGCTGACAATCAACTCCCGTGGGTAACAATTGAACACGCTATTCACTAATTAACACCCCCAGAAAACGTCTGTTTTTCTTCTCTCTGGTTGAGTTTTGAAAATGGAAATCACTAAGTAGCTAAACTGATGGTGTGCGTTGTGCGCGTGTTGGCGGGGAGGGGAGCAGGAGAGCAGGGAGGTAGCCAAGAGCAGCTGGATTTAAAATCCCCGCCACCAGCCGCACCACGCTGCCTGGTACAGGATAACAGGCATAGGCTTTCAATAGCTGGGGGCTACTGTTACCACTGCTTAGGTGCCACTGCAGGGTTGGCATGGGAGGTGGCAGGGGGGCGAACGCCAGTGCTTCCATGTCCAAAGGTTTATCTGATTGGCAGTGCGAAGGATGGCAGGGAGCTCCGGGAATGAAGAGGCCTTAGACAATCCACGGTAGTTCAGAGCGGGTGGCGACAGGTCAAGGAGGTGGAGGAGGATCCGGGGCAGATTCGAGTGAAGATGAGATGGAAATGAGAGACAGCCGTGATCAGGGGACAGGGTCCGCAGGCGGCTGGGGTCTTACCAGCCCCCATAACAGCAATATGGCTCAGCACTTGGGTCACACTTCCTGAGGTTCAAAGCCCTTTCTGTAGACTCTTCCCCTCCGTGGCCCTCTCTGTTCCGAATGACTTTTCATATGTGTGGCTGCTAAGCTGAGCCAGGGGCCTGGTCCCGGGATGGACGGATGCAGTTGTCAGCAGCAGGACAGCACTCTGGCCCATCAAGGTATTTTCGGGATCCCAGCTCAGTCTTTCTGTAGCTCATATAATATGTGTGTGCGTGTGTGTGTGTGTGTGTGTGTGTGTGTGTACCATGTATATGTAATATCAAACATAATATGCAGCATATAATGTATAATATATAACATATAATATGTGTGTGTGTGTGCATCTCAGGGACTACTAGGTTCTTCACAAATACAAGGAGTATTATTTTAAATTCAATCAAATGTACTATACCACTTCTCTTTACAAGAAAATTTTTCTACAGCAAGAGAAATTCCAGCTCCCTGTCAGATCTGTTATTATGCGCTTTACTCATTGTGAGGAATTCTTCAGTTCTAATGAGTTGAGGAAGTTCTACTTTAGTGAAAGAATGAAACTTCCTTACCGTTCACTAACCTACATCTCAATTACTTCCCAACATGTTTGCAGCATGTACCCTGTGACCCACAAAGATCAAGGAATCTAAGCCGGCCAAGGTTTGCTTTTTTATAGCTCGCCCTTCCCAACGTTTAAAAGGAAGGCAAGTGGGGTCTGACCCACAGCCCACGCCGCTGCTCCTGCTCATTGTTGGAGCATCAGTCTCACGTCCTCAATACCCTCTGGATTTTTCCAGAACCACCACCACCTGATGCTCAATAGTTTTTTTTTTTAGAACTTCTCTAACATTGAGCAATGGGGACACTGAGTATTGTCAGTTTTCTTAGATTTCAAAGGAAAGTTTCAGGATATTCTCAGAAGCAAAAAAGTGGGGGGGTTGTGGAGAAGGTCAATGTGATTTCAATTCCATGGTTAGAAAAATTATGAAAGAGATAAGAACATGAAGGTTAAAATTCTGACCATGGAGTTTCCTTCAATCCTAATGGTTGCGGTGTGGGGGGGGCAGCATGGGAGTGGAACTGTCCATGGAAACACAGAGATTCTCAGGAGCATGGAGTAAGGGGTGGCGCCGGGACATCCAGTCCAAGTTGCAATCTATAAACCTGAAGCCTCAAGTCCGCTTTCCCTCAGTACGCAGATATTCACATGGATGTAATACGAACGATTCCATAATCCATGCTGGGAATACTAGGGGAAGGTGCCCCAACTTCTTTGAAAACCCAAGGAGTGTCAGTCAGCAGGAAGGGGGCCAAAGATTGCTGAGGAGAAAGATCCCCTACCCACCTGCCATTCTTCCCTTGGGAAGGCTGATCCTGCCAGAAAGGAAGGGAAAGGACCCAGCAGAGTCCTTCTCCTGACCTTGACTCAAAAACAAATGGGGGCCGGGCATAGTGGCTTACACCTGTATGAGCCTCCCAGCAGTTTAGGAGGCCGAAGCAGGCAGATCACCTAAAGTCAGGAGATCGAGACCAGCCTGGCCAACATGGTGAAACCCCCATCTGTACTAAAAATACAAAAATGAGCCTGGAGTGGTGGTGCAAGCCTGTAATCGCAGCTACTCAAGAGGCTGAGGCAAGAGAATCGCTTGAACCCGGGAGGTGGTTGCAATGAGCTGAGATTGCACCATTGCACTCCAGCATGGGCAACAGTGAGATTCCATCTAAAATTAAAAAAAAACAAAACAAAAAAACAAAAAAAAGCTGGGTAGGGTGGCTCACACCTATAATCCCAGCACTTTGGGAGGCCGAGGCGGGTGGATCACGAGGTCAAGAGCTCGAGACCATCCTGGCCAACATGGTGAAACCCTGTCTCTACAAAAAAATACAAAAATTAGCTGAGCATGGTGGTGTGCACCTGTAGTCCCAGCTACTCGGGAGGCTGAGGCAGGAGAATTGCTTGAACCTGGGAGGTGGAGGTTGCAGTGAGTTGAGATTGTGCCACTGCACTCCAGCCTGGTGACTCCGTCTCAGAAAAAACAAAAAACAAAAAAACAAAAAACAAAAAAAAAAAAGAAAAGGGATTCTGGAATCCTGAGTGGGGAGCAAATGCTAAGCTACTGCTGCCCCCAGACTGGTGGTTTGTAATCTGCTTTTGTAGCATGCGCCATCGAGAATACGTCCCTATGTCTACGAACGTACATCTACAACATGATTTTTAATTGAATGTGCCATATTTTATTTAATCAACCTGCTAATACCAGACACGGATTTCCTCCTAATTTTTCACTATAATATATAGTGCTGCCAAAAGTCAGATAAAAATATCTTTGCCCATTTGCCTGATTACTTCCTTAGAACAAACTCCAAATGGAATCACCAGATCGGCACATTGGTAAGGCTACATTGCTAAATTTCTCTCCAAAAAAGGTGTAACATCTTACAATTGCATCAGTGACATAGGAGAATGCCTGTTCTTCCCACATTCACTAAATGGGACTTATCTTTTCAGATAAAAATGCTTGCCAGGGTTTTTCAAAGTGTATATGCATATGTCCTTTAATATACTAACTGCTCTTTTAGGAAACTACCCTTAGGAAACACTCATATGAGTTTACAAAGATATATGAATAAAGACATCCAATGCAACAGTGTGGTGAGCAACTAGCCAGTTTCCGCTATAGAGTCCCTTTGGCTACTGGCGAAGAGGTATCCCAACTAAATCCTGTTCCCTTGTCTGTATCAAGGATGGCGCTAGTTTTCCCACTTCCTCGTTTTAGTATCATGATTGTCATTATTATTAATATGTGGATCTAAACTCTGTTCCCCACTCTCCATATTCAGATACCAAAGAGCAATGTTTTCGTTGAAATACCTTTGCTGTGCTTTGCATTCCTGGGGCAAACCCCCGCACAGCCTTTGACCGCAGGCTCCCTTTTCAGTCAATCAGACATATCACTGGCCAATCAATCTTCCTTAAAGGCAGCTTGTAACACATCACATCTCGGCTCAAAAACTTTTAGAGATTCCCTGTTTCTCACCGCATGAAGACAATGTCCTTGTTCTCGTTACTGTCGCTTGGCTCTCGCTCCCTAACTTCCCTAACCCTTCCCCAGCCCTCCTTCCTCAGGCCCCAAGACTAGCATCTAAGAAGCCTGCATCCCACTCATTAGCAAAAAAAAAAAACACACCTGTGAACAACCTCGGCTCTCCCCTCTCCCCACCTCGCTTCCTCCCACCCCAATCCTGGCCCTAGCCATTCTGGAGAGACCTGGAATACTGAGGACATCTGAGCATCTGAAATGTGGGAAGGAAAGGCACCATGAAAAGCAGACATCCATTTCTGGGTGGGGCTTCACCTCCTTAGCCTTGGTGCCAAGTTATCTTCCTCCACTCAGCTTAGTTTCCCATTTCATTTCCACACTCTGATAGTCCACCAGTTAGAAGTTCATGTAGACGGGTCACATGTGTTCTTTCATGTGTAAACACTTTCCAGAGGGTTAAGGTAGGAAGAACTGAGAATGAAGTCTTTAGCGCAATCAGAGTTGACTTCAAACTCTAAGCAGCTATCCCGTGTACTTCGGGACCGGTGAGGGTGCACTGGGCTGTGTGGTGGACGAAGGGCAAGGAAGACTGAGGGGATATGATAGGGTGGGAGGGAAAGGAGCCCCCCAAAGAAAGAGCACAGAAAGCAAAGCAAAAGGATGCCAAAACTTACTTTCCTTACATCAAAATTTCACTTTACAGGTTGAGCATGAATCCAGGAAAGGAAGTGGAAACCCTCTTCCCAGCCCTCTTTCCTCTCTTTTCTCCCCTGGGTACCAGGAATGCAACGGAGCAGGGCAGCAGGCAGCTGCAGGTCCTTGGCCAGCACCCTTCCTCACCCAGGCAGCCAGCACCAACACAGTCACCATAGAACTCTCTTAAGACAAGCGAAGGAATGTTCCAACCCAGATGAGTGTGCTTTTCCCAAGCATGCGGTGAAGAAGTTAAATGACACTTTGTGAAAGGGATCCTTAAGCTACAAAATCTTTTCCTCCATCACACCAAGCACTCGCTTTTGTCCTTGCAGGTGCAAAAGGGGCTGGAGTCATTTGAATTCAATTCTAAGGCTGGTTTTCTGAAAGGGTAAACAGGGAAACTTTTAGATGCCAAGACCTTTTAGAATAATGACCCCATGAGCAACCTCAGTTTATTTCAGAAGAGGAAACGGAGGTGCAAAAGATTGAAGTAACCTTCCAGAGGGCATATAGCTGGAGAGACAGTCCCAAGCCTGCCGACCCCGACTCCCACGCCCCGCGGCAAAACCAGAATCACCCTGTGAGAAACACACCACGCGGCTGTCAGACTTACAGGTTCTCAGGGAGTCTTGAGATCCAGTCTCTGACCAGGAAGCCAATGAAACTAAGTTTTAGGGCCCCCTGCCTGCCCACGGCCTCTCCGAAGGCCCTGCACCAAAGTTTCTATTTGTGACTTTGTTTTCTTAGAAAAAATTCCTCAATTATGTAAACTTCAGACCTTACAAAAACCTGGATCCACCTCTACTGACAAGTAACTCCTTAGAGGACTTGAGGTTTAGAAGGACAAGCTCAAAAAGCATCTCTAGATGGTCTCCAGAACCCCGCTGGTGTGACTGTCCTTGGAACCAGGTACAGAAGACCCCACGAAGGTGGACTGGCCTTTGGGGGTTCAGGGAGACTTCCCAGAGCAGCTCAAATCATCCCTGGTCCCTGACCTTTGAACATCCAGTTTATAAACACATCCAAAGTGGTTTCTTTCCTGTCTTCATTTGAGACTTTTTGTAGACTCCAAATCCCATTGGCATGACCCATGCCCATCGATAACCTCCTCCCATTCAGTCTATTCTCACGTGGGACCAGAAGCCTGAGTGGCATCTCCGGGTCAAGGAAAGGAGGCTGGGAGACATGCAGAGGAAGGGAGGAGAGAAAGACGTGTCTAAAGGTCTGGGGCCAGAGATCATCACGTGTTATGGACACTGGGACGAATTTGCTGTGACAGAAGCTGAGACGGAGGCTGGAGGTGCTATGTCTTAGTCCATTTGGGTTGCAGTAGCAAAAATGCTGTAAACTGGCTGGTTAAAGAGCAACAGGAATTTATTTCTTGCAGTTCTAGAGGCTGGAAAGTCCAAGACCAGGACACCAGCAGATTCAGTGTCTGGCGAGAGCCCACTCGCCACTCTGGGAACCAATGTGAGCCACTGATTGACAGACGGCTTCTTACTGTGTCCTTCCGTGGTTGAAATGGCCAGTGAGCTCTCTTGAGCCTCTTTGATTAGGGCACTAATCCCATTCGTGAGGGTGGAGTCCTCATGACCTAATTATTTCCCAAAGGTATTACCTCTTAATACCATTGCATTGGGGTTCAGGATGTCAGCATATTAATTTGGGGATGAGGGGGTCCCAGACAGCAGTCTGGCTGGCAGCGGGAAGAATATGAGGAGACTTTTACACCACGTTCAGGAGTTTCAACTTTATCCCCCAAAATGAGGGGCACCTTAAGCAAGGGAATGACATCCGGTCGTCGTCCCTTATCTGCAGTTTCAGTTACCCATGGTTCACTGAGGTCCAACAATAGTCAATGAAATTTCCATAAATAGACAACTTACACGTTTTAAAATGCATGCCGCTCTTAGTAGTGCGATGAAATCTCACGCCACCCGGCTCCATCCTGCCCGGGATGGGAATCATCCCTTTGTCCATCGTATTTCTGCCGTAGACATGACTCAACCTGCCCGTCACTTAGCAGCCGTCTGGGTTATCGGATTGACTGTCACCGTAGCGCAGTGCTTGTGTTCAAGTAACCTTTACTTTACTTCATGGTAGCCCCAAAGTGCAAGGGTCACGATGCTGGAGATTCAGATGTGCCAAAAAGAAGCTGCAAAGTGCTTCCTGTAAGCAAAAAGCTGAAAGCTCTCAATTTAATAAGGAAAGAAAAGGAGTCCTATGCCGAGGCCGCTAAGATCTATGGTGAGAACGAGTCTTCTGTTTGTGAAATGGTGAAAAAGTGTATTATGATGGTTCTGTTTGATATTATTTGTTATGGTTACTCTCTTACGGTACCTAATTTATAAATTAAACTTTCTTCTAGGTAGGTTTGTCTGTATGGGAAAAAACATGGTGTACATGGGATTCAAGACATCCACTGGGGTCTTGGAATGTATCCCCTGTGGATAAGGCGAGACTGATGTGCTGTTCTATTTCTCATTTTGAGAAGACCACTCTGGCTACAGAATGGAGACTGTGGTTCGGTAAAGAACAAGGCCATGCCCTGCACCGTGATAATGCTGGCCGGCATCCAGGCAGAGGAAGGTGATGGGGAAAGCGGAGGGACTGGAGCGGTCTCACCGCTGTGACCCTCAGAGTACTTTGTGTTGAGAGGGGTCCCAGGAGCCAGTGTGTAGCTGTAGGGCGGCCAGTGGGGGAGGGTCTACCTGCCGCCTCTACCTTCCCCTTCTCCCTTTAACCTGGGGGGGCTGTACTTTGATATGTTCTCTGTGTTAGGGTACCGCGCAAGTTTCTGTCTGAGAAAAGGAAAAGCCTATTTCTAAAAATAAGTTTGGAACTTTGGGAGGCCAAGGTGGGTGGATCACAAGGTCAGGAGTTCAAGACCAGCCTGACCAACATGATAAAACCCCATTTCTACTACAAATACAAAAATTAGCTGAGCATGGTGGTGTTCGCTTGTAGTCCCAGCTACTCAGGAGGCTGAGGCAGGAGGATCGCTTGAACCCAGGAAGCAGAGTTTACAGTGAGCCGAGATGGAGCCGCTGTAGTCCAGCCTGGGCAGCAGATGGAGAGTCTGTCTCAAAAAAAAAAAAAAAAAAAAGTTTGAAAAAACTTTTGGTTTGGGGAAATATTCAGGAGATAGACTAGAAAGGACTTGGTGAGTGTGGATGAGCGAGGGAGCGGGGCGGAAAGAATCACTGGGGAGGAAGGGGCTGCCATTCACTGACGGGGGAATGCTACAAGAGGACGCAGATTGGTGGGCTCAGGAGGGTGACGTGGAGTCAGCTCCAGACCTTTTCCCTGTGGGACCTCCAGTCCTCCAGTAGGTGCTGAAGGACATTGCCTGATGGTCAAGGGAACCAGAGCAGTGAGAGGTCATGGGGATACTGGGGCAGGAGGATCTCAGGTGCCGGGGGGCTGTGTAGTGTAAACCCCCTCCGGGGCCTCCTGAAGAAGTCACATTTGGCCCCCAAGGGGAGTAGCGCTTGGGCTTGGCTTCAGGAGGCATCCCAGCCAACTGGGAAACTTCAACAGCTCCAGGTGGTTGAGAGAATGCAGTCTCCTTTCGTCCTGTACCTCTACCTTCTGTCCTGACCCTGACCACTCAGAGGCCGTGAGCAGAGGAGGAGGGTGAAAGCGAGCAGGCCACCTCCTTCCCTTGCCACCTCCTTCCAGCCAAGGCCAGGCCAAGTCCAGGGCAAGGAGATGAGCTCTCCATTAGATAGGAAATAAACACTGCAATCTGGACCAGACGTTTCCATACTTCCAGGTACTCAGGGAGTCTTGAGACCTTCCAAGATGCCATCAAGGAACTGAAAAGAGCCGCACAGTGGCAGTGGGGGCTTTTGAAAGGCAGTTCCACGTCTGCACCCCACTGAGTTCAGACTGTCCAATAAACCGGTGACATGGTTACACATGTGCATTGTGGACGACTTGAGAAAACACTTGTCTGCAGGAAGTTGAAAATAAAAATCAAGTGTGATCCTCCACCAAAAGGTAAGTATTATGGATATTTTTTGTTAATAACATTCCAGTTTTTGATGCAGTTTTGGGGTAGCTTTTTACTTTCATGTGATTTCAAACTTAGAGAAAGTTTCCAAGATGAGACCAAGGAGCTCTCATATGCTCCCCACCCAGATCCACCAAATGGTCACACTTTGCCCCATTTGTTTTATTTTTCCTTCTCTCTCTCTCTGTAAAGTATTATTATATGTTAAATATATCTTAATATAATTACAAATAATTATGTTAAATGTATCTTAATATAAGTATAAATAATTATGTTAAATAATGTTATGAATATTAAAATTATAATTTAAATAATAGTCTAATATAGACAGACATTCAGTTTCTGAACCATTTGGGGTCACATTGAAAACATCATCTTCCTCTCCCCCATTTTCCTTCAGTGCCAGAGGAGGCCAGAGCAGTGAGAGGTCGTGGGGTGATGCTGGGTCAGGAGCATCCCCATTTCCTAGAAGAAGAGAGCTCTCTTAAATAACTACAGTACCAACATCAAAATCAGGAAATTTAGCATCAACGCCATTAACTAATCCACGGTCCCTAAATGAATTACATCAATTGTTCCAATAATGTTCTTTACAGTGATTTTATTTCCTGGCTAGGAGCACCCAGGCCAGCACCCTGCATCGCATCGACTTTTCGGGTCCCTTTAGTCTCCCTTAATCTGGACTCATTCCTTAGTCCTTATCTTCCCTGACCTTAGCATTTGTAAAGAACACAGTCCAGTTATTTTACAAGATGCCCCTTGTAAGGCCGGTTGCCTCGCCGGGAGCTCGGACACGCCCATCCCTCTCCATGCCTGAAATTACGTCACCAGGATCTGCACTCAGCATCTAGCTTTGCCACGCCCACCTCTGCACTCAACACTAAACTCTGCACTCGGCACCTAGCCACCCGTTGGAAAACCCCGCCAAAATTTAAAAGAAGCCCCGCCAAAACCTGCTCAATAGCGTATGGCCCCGACCAGCTCACTCACCGAAATCCCACCTACCTACCTATAGCAGCTTGCCATGTCCACGTCCTGTTCTCCACAGCCAATCAGAGCGCCTTCCCTCCCTATATAACCCCACGCCTGAGAGAAGTCAGGCGCGACTTCTCTGGCCCCCTTTCCCTGGACCCTAGAACCTCGCCTGGGAGCTCAATAAATTGTCTAATTGTTCTCATGCAGGCCTCAGTTTCCTCATTTTAAACTCGGCAATAAACCTCACAGAGAATAAACCTTACACCCCTCAACTGGGGGTTGTCTGACATTTCCTCATTATTAGATCCAGGCGTTGCATTTTGGGTGTACAAATTCCCCAGAAGTGATGTGTTCTCAGCAGGTCGTATCAGGATGCACATGAAGTGTGAAGTGTGGGTGGCGGTAAAATTTTTTTTTTTTGAGACAAGGTCTCGGTCTTTGGCCCAGGCTGGAGTGCAGCGGTGCGACCATGGCTCACTCCAGCCTCAGACTCCTGGGCTCAAGCCATCCTCTTGCCTTGTGGGACCACCAGCGTGTGCCACCACACCTGGTTAGTTTTTTTGTAGAGACAGGGTCTCCCTATATTGCCCAGGCTGGTCTCAAACTCCTGGGCTCCACCTCAGTCTCCCAAAGTGCTGGGATTACCAGCATGAGCCACTGCAGTCGGCTGAAGGACAGATTTTTTTTTAAGAAAAATCAGATTACAGTGAATATGCTGTTTTATTAACTCCTTTTTCACTTACACTATTGTAAAAATTTGGCAGGTTTTATATATTCTTAATATTCTTATAAGGCATTTTTTTTTTTTCTTTTTTTTTGAGACAGAGTGTCTCAGGCTAGAGTGAAGATCTCAGCTCACTGCAGCCTCGACCTCCTGGGCTCAAGGGAACCTTCTGGCCTCAGCCCCCCTGAGTAGCTGGGACTGTAGACATATGCCACCATGCCCCGCTAATTTTTTGTATTTTTTGTAGAGACGGGTTTCACCATGTTATCCAGGCTGTGGCATCATTTTAATAACTGCATAAATTCCATTGTGCACACATTGTGTTTACTGATTATAACTCCTATTGCTTTGTCAAATTTCAACATTTTGCCAAGTTTTGCTACCACTAACAACGTTATACAGAACACTTTTATAGATAATTCTTTCTGTCCATCAAAGATTATTTCCTAAGGGTAAATCCCTAGAACTGGAATTAGTTGTCAAACGTTCTGCATATTTTTGTTTTGTTTTGAGACGGAGTCTTGCTCTGCCAATGCTGGAGTGCAGTGGCGTGATCTTGGCTCACTGCAACCTCTGCCTCCCAGGTTCAAGCGATTCTCCTGCCTCAGCTCCAGAGTACGTGGAACTACAGGCATGCGCCACCACGCCCGGCTAATTTTTGTATTTTTAGTAGGGACGGGGTTTCACCTTGTTGGCAAGGCTGGTCTCAAACTCTTGACCTCAGGTAATCCACTGGTCTCGGTCTCCCAAAGTGCTGAGATTAAAAGTGTGTGCCACTGCGCCAGGCCAGTTACGCATATTTTTACGGCTAAAAAGTGCCATTAATAGGGCCCTGCCTCAAAAGCATTGTTCCAATTTACACTCCCCATCTTAGTGTATGCAAATGCCCATTTCACCATCTGCCTGCCTCCAGCATAGGGTCTGGGCACTTTCCAAAATCTTTTGTTGCTTTAATTTGCATTTCTTTAATTAGAAAGTTTGACTTTTTTCATCTATTTTGAGCCATTTATGTAACTCCTTTTCCTGAGTCCGCTATTTATATCCCTCGCTTGTCTTTCCTTGAGTTTTCCTCTTTTGTTAAAGCATACGCAGATTTCATGGTTACTACTGTATGAAAACTTTGTAAATTCGGCTTTGAGCTCTCCCCCTACTGAAGAGTTCTGTGCCTTGTATTTCGTTCTGATTTCCAAATAGCATTTCCTTTACTTGATGTGTAATTAATTTTTCAAGTTGCGTCTTCTGGAAAAAGAGCAGGACGTGGAAGCAGGAGACTTGGAAGGTCAAGAGCACAGGCTTTGGGGTCAGGCAGACCTGCTGTTGAGTCCTGGCTCTGCTGGGGGACTTTGGTGGGAGTGGGGGGCCCACGTCGCTGGGTCTCCGTTTTCTGATCTGTAAAGTAGAAGATAATAGTAGGGTCCTGGTGAAGACTAAATGAGACGCTGTGTGCAAAACGCCAGCTGCTCAGCCCTCAATCAGCACTGCTGGCAATGATGGTTTTGTTTTTGTCACTCACGTTCAGAGAGACTCACCTGTGGGATGTGTACAAAGAGGAGAGGAGGGCAGATGCAGCCTCCAGAAGTGAGCCGCTGAGGATGAGCGTGGGTTTCTCAGGGAAGCACAAGGGTGGGGTTGGCTCCGTGGCGTATTGTACAGTGTGTCACACTGGCCTGCTGCAACAATTCTTCTAGATGTTTAGTCACAGGACGGATACTGTGCTCCCAGCTCAGCTGGGCTTGAAGTTAGGGTGTCTGAGGAGATATACAGTTGCCATTTTGATGGGTTCACTTTCTACGCTGCACAAATAACATTGTCCTTTGGTGACATTCAACAGCTTCTTACGGCTCCTAGATGCGTGTCTGCAGCTGTGGACCTGGAGTTTTAACCTAAGTCAATGAGCACTTATGGGCCTCTAAGTGGAGAATGAACTTGGAAAACACTGAACCTAGTGCACAGCACATAGTAGATGCTCATCCGCAAGGTGCTTCCCTTTCTGCCTCCTCACCCCCTTCCTTAGGGATGCAGCCGATGACCTGAGAGATCGTGAGACAACCTTGGTCCCAGCTCCGGTCCTGCTCCCTGCCTGCCTTGTTATATTGGGCAAGTTGCTCATCCCTGGACTTCTCTTTTCTTTTCTACAAAACATGGCTTTGGGAGCAACTTGCTCTCCAAGGGCCATTTCAATTCCAACATAATAATTGAAATTATTATGTGAGGCATGGTGTCTCATGCCTGTAATCCCAGCACTTTGGGAGGCCAAGGTGGATGGATCACCTGAGGTCAGGAGTTCGAGATCAGCCTGGCCAACCTGGTAAAACCCTGTTTCTACTAAAAATACAAAAATTAGCTGGGTGTAGTGGCAGGCACCTGTAATCCCAGCTACTCCGGAGGCTGAGGCAGAAGAATTGCTTGAACCCGGGAGGCAGGGGTTGCAGTGAGCTGAGATCGTGCCACTGCACTCTAGCCTGGGTGACAGAGTGAGATTCCGACTCAAAAAAAAAAAAACAAAAAAAACTGTATTGGCCAGGTGTGATGGCCCACGCCTGTAATCCTAGCATTTCGGGAGGCCAAGGCGGGTGGAACACGAGGTCAAGAGATTGAGACCATCCCAGTCAACATGGTGAAACCTCATGTCTACTAAAAATACAAAAATTAGCTAGGCATGGTGGCGCAAGCCTGTAGTCACAGCTACTTGGGAGACTGAGGCAGGAGAATTGCTTGACCCCAGAAGGCGGAGGTTGTGCTGAGCCGAGATGGCGCTATTGCCCTCCAGCCTGGGCAACAAGAGCGAAACTCCATCTCAAAAAAAAATGTATCATGGGATTTGGCATAATTGGTTGTATCTGAACACTTACCAAAACAAGAGGCAGGAGGTACAAACAGCCCCAAGAACAAGTGCTCCAGGGTGTTCAGGGGAGACCCCAGCCCTTGAACCTCTTCTCGTCCAACCTGCCTTCTCGACCTTCCCTCCTGGAGAAATGTCCTGTGGAAGTGCCAATGTGTCCATGTGCCCCTGGAAGCCAGCCTTTCCCTGGAAGCACATCTCTCCTAGCTAACTACTCGTAAGACCCTAACTATGCTGATGTTGAGGGGGGAGGCCCGAATTCTTTCCAGCCTCATGGTGGAAATTTAAAGAAAATAAAGTGAGAGCATCACGGATAACTGCACATTCACCGCCACAAATGGTGCCATCCCAGAGACAAATCTGTAACAGTTCAGAACTTGGGAAAATGGCTCAGGATCAAGCCACGCTAAGAATGGGAGCAATTTGGCTGATACATAGCTGCCCTGTGGTCCAGCAGGGGAGAAAAACAAAGGTTCTAATTACCCAGCGGCAATCCTGTATTTAGATGTAAAAGAGAGGAAATAGCTGGGCTCTGTTCTAGTCACATGCCAAACGGGTCAAGAGAAAAGCCTTCCGCCCAGACCACTGCTGAGCCCACGGCTGGCCTGGACCCAGGCTGCCCAGCCGATGAGCCTCAGATGAACCTCCAGGAGGCCACAGCGGCCCCGCTTTATCCTCCGCCTATTTTGCCAGGACGTTGCCATCAGACAATTTCCTCCTCAAAGTTTCTTCACTCTCTTTGGTGCTCTGTCTCATGCAAATCTGTTGGGGATGGGAGGAATTAGGGACAGGGAGAGCAAATGGCAATCCCACCTCCTCAGTAATGAAAATATCAGGGCTCATCCATACGGCAGTGGCATTTCTGACCTGGTCCGGCATTTCTCCCTCACCCTCTGCTGCCTGAAGCTCTCCTGCCTCTTCTGGATGTCACCTGCTGCCATGAGGTCAGCCTGGATCTCCGGTTCTACTAGGCGGCCAAAGTAGCAGAGACAAGCTTTAATCCTAAGATATTTAGGATCTGACAAATATCCCATCTCAAGAACGTACAGAAACCTCAGCATGGACAGCCTGGAGTGAAAGGTTGCTTACTTCCTAGGAAGGGCATTTCTGCTTGGGAAATGCTCAGCTGTGCCTCAGTTTCCCTTAGTCTTCCGCTGAGCTGCAGGACCTTGAGACTGAGAGGCCTTCCACACCTCCCAGAAGGGACAGACTTGACGTGCTTCCCATCTCCATGCAAGAGCAACTAATGCAGAGCCTCACTTTGGACAGTGCTGATAGAAACACCCACACCTGCTCGCAGCTGGGCTGGGCCTGGCTTTCCTAGTCAATCATTTTACCTTCGGGGTGTAGAGGTAAGAGAATGAAACAAAGATTGCGCAGCCCTGGTGAAAAGAAAAGGAGAAATTCAGGAAGGAGGAATGAGGGGTCCTGGTTCTTGCGTGTGGGTGTTAGCTTGCCTTGCAGCCACACTCACACTCGCTGTGCCATGGGTTTGACTTTTCTCCTGTCTTAAGAATAACAAATCATTAAAAAATCAGTTTATCGGCTGGACACGGTGGCTCACGCCTGTCTTCCCAGCACTTTGGGAGGCTGAGGTGGGTGGATCATGAGGTCAGGAGTTTGAGACCAGCCTGACCAACTTGGTGAAACCCATCTCTACTAAAAATACAAAAATTAGCCAGGCATGGTGGCGCGTGCCTGTAATCCCAGCTACTCACGAGGCTGAGGAAGGAGAATCACTTGAACCCGGGAGGAGGAGGTTGCAGTGAGCAGAGATCACGCCACTGCACTCCAGCCTGGGCGACAGAGCAAGAGTCTATCTCAAAAAAACAAACCAAAAAAATCAGTTCATCAAAAATATAAAAAGAAAAAAATGAAAACACATGTGCTTGTGGTATCTTCCCCCTCCCACAGCCTAGCAAAGCAAATCCCTGCGCTTCCTTCCTTGGGAGCTCAGGGGTCCGCCATCTTGGTTCCCGAGCTGCCTCTCTTCTGACAAAACGTGATTCTGTCTTGAAGAGGCAAAACAATCACAAGAGGGCCGAGCTGATTTATTAAATACTTAACAGCATTTAGAAAGAGGCAGGAAGATTGTTTCTGGGGACAAAAAAAGAGACTGAGAGTGGGACTGGGGAGAGATGGGAGGGAGTGACAGCCAGCTGGAGTTGGGATCAGAGAGAATTTCTCTTGGGTTCTGAGGTGAGACATTGAGAAAGAAAGAGAGGTACTTTAAGGTGGCTTTGGGATGTGACGGTTGTGAAGAGCCAAAGGGAATGGGCAACGTGGATGTGTGGGTTGTGAACGTCTCCTTCAGCGATCTTAGATGGTTCTCAGTGAAGATGTGGAAGGAAAACTCAATCCCTGCCCAGTAGTGCTCATCAAAAGCCACCTCCAGAAAAACCTTTAAAATGATTTCCTGGCAACCTCCCATGTTTCTGAATTCCCAGTAAGTTCCATCTCAGTCCTTAGAGTCCACTTATCTTCTCAAAAGTGACCCATGGCCTTGTGGCATTAGGCTGTGGCTGGGGTGAGCAAAGAAGGCCTGTTCCTTGCATGTTTCACCAGATCCTCACGGCCTGGGTAACACACCTGGGAGAGCTTAGCCTGGGTCACACTTCTCACGGCCTGGGTAACACTCCTCACGGCCTGGGTTACACTCCTCACGGCCTG
>NW_022437087.1:2163754-2173601 GCF_009761245.1 Sapajus apella | reverse complement strand
TGTCCTCAGTGAGCTCTGGAACTGTTAGGCAGGTAAGGAATAACACCAACAACAGCAATAATAAATCATTACGATGTGCTGGGCACTGGGCTAAAGGCTTTACCCTCATGTCTGAGTCCTTACAAAAGCCTGGAGGCAGGGATATTGTCTGCGTCTTACAATGAGGAAATCAGGGCTCAAAGAGGTTGGGTGAGTTCTCCAAGTTCACCCAGCTTGTAGATGGTGACATCAGGATTCAAACATCGAACTCTCTGCTCTAGGGTCCAATTCCTTATTCATTTTGACATAGGAGCACACTTATCCCATATCCATTTCTTGGTGTGACAGATGAGGAGGCCCAGGCACACAGTGATTAAATCACAGTCTCAAGGTTACACCATCAATGATCGGTGGAGCTTGGACTAGAATCCCTGCTTCTTGGCTTCCTATTTGCTTTTTTTTTTTTTTTTGAGATGGAGTTTTACTCTTGTTGCCCAAGCTGGAATGCAATGGCGTGATCTCAGCTCACTGCAACCTCCGCCTCCCCTGTTCAAGTGATTCTCTTTTCTCAGCCTCCCGAGAATCTGGGATTACAGGTGCGTGCCACCACACCTGGCCAATTTTTTGTATTTTTAGTAGAAACAGGGTTTCACCATGTTGGCCAGGCTGGTCTCAAACTCCTGACCTCAGGTGAGCCGCCTGCCTTGGCTTCTCAGTGCTGGGGTTCCAGGCTGAGCCATCAGCCTGGCCCCCTTTTGCTCTTTCATCACAGCACCCTCCTGTTCCTATCCCTTGCCTGAGAGGTTGGCCTGAGGCTTGAGAGCTCTGATTGGGTGGGCAGGGAATGGGGGGTGGACTGTGGAGCAGGATTTACCCCGGGGGATGAGCAGCCCAGATAATGTGGGCGCAGTGGCAGGGAGGGAGTGAGATGTGCCTAGACTGTCTTGGTTTCTCCCGGACTTTTCCAGTTTTAGCACTGAAAATACTGCTTTCCAGGAAACCTTTCAGTCCCAGGAAAACTGGAACTATTGTCCCTCTACTGAGCTGGCAGCAGCTTCCTGGTCTTCAGGACTGAGGTCAAGGCTTCTCATAACTGAGGGGTCGTTGGTGTCTCAAGGCCTGACTTGGGACCAGCCAATGAGACACCAAAAGGCTGCCCAGCGTTGGCTGGAGGGGTCAGCCATCCTGGTCAGACTCCAGTGCCAGGGATCTTCAGGGCTGGTGGGCATTTTAAGCATCATTTAGTTCAACCCATCATTTGACAGATAGGGACCCCAAAGTTCTAAAACCTCTCCTGAGATTCTGCAGCATGGGGGGTGTAAGAGTCGGACTAGGTCTCCCAGGAAGCCAAATCCTCTGCTTTGCTTAACATGTCACACGGCCTTTCTTAACTTCGTCATGTGTCTAGGATAGTGGTTCTAAAAGTGGGGTCCCTGGACCAGCGGCATCAGCATCACCTGGGAGCTTATCAGAAATGCAAAGCCTCTGGTCCAGACCCACTGGTTTGGAAGCTTTGGGA
Source organism: Sapajus apella (assembly GCF_009761245.1). Classification (NCBI taxonomy): domain Eukaryota; kingdom Metazoa; phylum Chordata; class Mammalia; order Primates; family Cebidae; genus Sapajus; species Sapajus apella. Next base: position 2,172,103 of record NW_022437087.1, on the reverse strand, counting down.
GTGGAGCGCAGAGCTCTGTGTTTTAATAAGTTCTACAGGTGATTCTGATGCAGAGTCAAATGTAAGAATTGCCACTCCTAAGGCATGGGTTTTCCAGAAGACTGACCTGCTCTGGTATGGTTTGGCCGTGTCCTCACCCATCTTGAATTGTAGCTCCCACAATTTCCACGTGTTGTGGGAGGGACTCAGTGAGAGATAATTAAATCATGGAAGTGGTTTCCCCCTTACTGTTCTTATGGTAGTGAATAAGTCTCACAAGATCTGATGGTTTTATAAGGGAAAACCTCGTTCACTTGGCTCTCCTCTGTTTGCCTGCCACCATGTAAGACGTGCCTTTTGCTTTCCACCATGATCGTGAGGCCTCCCCAACCATGTGGAACTGTGAGTCCATTAAACTGTTTTCTTTTCTTTTTTTTTTGAGATGGTGTTTCACTCTTGTTGCCCCGGCTGGAGTGCAGTGGCATGATCTCAGCTCACTGCAACCTTCACCTCCGGGTTCAAGCAATTCTCCTGCCTTAGCCTCCCGAGGACTGGGACTACAGGTGCATGCCACTACGCCCAGCTAATTTTTGCACTTTAGTAGAGACAGGGTTTTGCTATGGTGGCCAGGCTGGTCTTGAACTCCTGACCTCAGGTGATCCACCCGCCTTGGCCTCCCAAAGTGCTGGGATGACAGATGTGAGCCACCGTGGCCAGCCAACCTTTTTCTTCATAAATTATCCAGTCTCAGGTATGTCTTTCTCAGCAGCGTGAAAACAGACGAATACATCCTCAATGGCAGTATCGTAAGTTTTCATCCTTTTCCCCATGTCCAGCATGGACTCTGCTAGGGTCTGAATATTTGTGTCCCTACAAAGTTCATTTGTGGAAATACTAACCCTCAAGGTGATGACATGAGGAAGTGGGGGCTTCAGGAGGTGAGTAGGTCATGAGAGTGGAGTGCTCAGGAATGAGATTAGTGCCCTTACAAAGGAAGCCCCAGAAAGACCCTCGTCCCTTCTATCATGTGAATTTACAGTGAAATGATGGCCGTCTATAAGCCAGGAAGTGGACCGTCATCAGACGCCGAATCTACCAGTGCCTTGATGTTGGACTTCCCAGCCTCCAGAACTGTAAGAAATAACTTCTCATTGTTTATAAGCTACCCCTTCTATGGAATTTCTTATTGCAGCCTGAACAGACTATGACAGACTCAGCAGTTGCAGGAAGAAGCTGCAGTCTGAGGGCCCCAAGCACCCGAAGAGAGTGGCTTCTCTGAGGGGAGTGGAGGCAGGGCCCATTCTCCAAAAGGGGCATCTGTTCATTGACTGCTTTTTATGGCAAAGTGGAGATTGTCGGGACAGCACCGAATAGAGGCTGGAGGAAGTGGAGGTACCCAGAGACAGAAGAGGAAGCAGGCAGAGGATGGAAGCTGTTCTAAGTGATCAGATCCCTCAGCCAGGCCTGGCCCTGACTGTTTCCCGCCCTGCTGTCAGAGCTCCTGTCAGAGCTGCTGTCCTCAGGAAGTGTCACCTGAACAAACTGACCACTAGGGAACATCACTGAAAGCAGCTTTCCCAAACAGATCAATATTTAATTGCTAATGAGCAATTTTCAATTAGATCCTTGATTTGACTGATGTCTGATCATTCGCCTGTAACCACTGCAGGGCTTTTGCTCCCCTCGGTGGCCAAAACACAGCTGATATTACAGCCATGATAACCTGGGTGTTCTATCCCACAGTCTCCGCCAAACTGAAAGGCTTAGGGCCGCGGTTCTCAGCGAGGGTGAGTTTGCCCTCAAGGGGATGTTCCGTAGCGTCTGGCGATATTTTTGTTTGGCAGTCAAGGGGCGTTACTGGCACATAGTGAGTAGAGTTCAGGGATACTGCCAAACGTCCTGCAGTGCCCAGGACAGCTCCACAACAAAGAATTATCAAAATGAGGCTGAGAGGCACTGCCTTAGGGCCTCCTCTGTTTGTCAATCACAGTGACCTCCCTGATCGGATCCCTGATGGTCTCCAGCCGCACTCTCAGAAGCATCTGGCTCAGGCCCCACCCACACTCACACACTCACATGCACACACACCCCTTCATAGTATTCATTACCTACAATAATGCAGTTGGAACCCTGCCATTTTTTTTTTTTTTTTTGAGACGGACTCTTACTCTTGCTTAGGCTGGAGTGCTGGAGTGCAGTGGTGCGACCTCGGCTCACTGCAACCTCCACCTCCCAGGTTCAGCGATTCTCATGCCTCAGGCTCCCAAGTAGCTGGAATTACAGGCATGTGCCACCTTGCCCAGCTACTTTTTTGTATTTTTAGTAGAGATGGGGTTTTACCATCTTGGCCAGGCTGGTCTCAAACTCCTGACCTCAAGTGATCCACTCGCCTTGGCCTCTCAAAGAGCTGGGATTACAGGCGTGAGCCACTGCGCCTCCTGCGCCCACGGGCCTTTCCAACATTTCCCCACATTTCACTCCACTTTCTGAACTGCTGTCCCTACCACAGTGACTCCTAAACCAGAGCATGCACAGAACCACCAGCAGGACTTGTGAAAAATGCAGGTTGCTGGGCTCCATCCCCAGAGTTTTTGGTTCAGCAGGTCTGGACTGGGGCCACACAATTTGCATTTCTTCAGACGATGCTGAGGCCACTGGTCTGGTGAAGCTGTCCCACACCGACTTCCCCTCTTCACCTCTAATCTCGGCCCCCGGCTGCTGCTCCTTCCCAGAGCACCCTTGTGCTCACATCTGAGTTCCACCCTTGGGGTCTGATTCTAGTGCCACTGCCTCTACCAGGTTGTCTCTGACGCCCAAGTGGAATAAAAGTCTCTGCCGCTGCCCTCTCTCAACCCTCTCTGCTCATCCCTCTGTAGTCATTTTTTTTCTTCTCTCATTGACAATTTTTTTTTTCTTTTTTGGAGACAGAGTCTCACTCTGTCGGCCAGACTGGAGGGCAGTGGAGGGATCTCATCTCACTGCAACCTCCGCCTCCCAGGCTCAAGCGATTCTCCTACCTCAGCCTCCCAAGGAGCTGGCATTACGGGCACGCCCCATCATGCCTGGCTAAGTTTTGTATTTTTAGTAAAGACAGGGTTTCAGCATGTTGGCCAGGCTGGTCTTGAAGTCCTGACCTGAGTGATCTGCCTGCCTTGGCCTCCCAAAGTGCTGGGATTACAGGCGTGAGCCACAGTCCCCAGCCTCACTGACAATTATTTTAAATCATGCTTTACCAATCAGGCACATACAAGAGGAAGAGCTGAAGAGAGTAATGACAGGGACTATTTACAAAGGCATGGGCAAGGTTAAGGGATATTAACAAGGATGGCGAAGTGCCCCAGAGCTAACTGTTAGAAGTCAAAGCTACCCTGAGGGCTAGAGAAGGAGCCATCACTAGTACCAGGAGAGGATCACCTGACAGGAGCCATGGCCTTGGGATAAGAAACACAGAAGCTGCCAGATGTCAGCCTTGCAGGTAGGGAGCTGGGGGATACACACCCTGGCCTCTCTCTCCTCCTGCCCTCTGATGTCCTGCGGGTGCCTCCCACTAGCTGAGCCCAAGAAAACAGAGGGCAGAGAAACCTCACGATGCTGCCCACACAGGCCTGGCTCCTGGGGCTCAGAGCAGGGGGAGAGGGCACAGAGGGAACTTGTGTGGCAAACGGGGTCTCTAGCACCCCACCTTCCGCCCTATTACCCAATTCTAGAGTACAGAACCCTTGTCAGAATTGCCCTTGGATCCATGACAAGCCCAGGACCTTGCATAATCTAACAGGTTATTAATAAATATTCAGGGAATGAATCATTTATCATTAGCTGGTATGCATGTCTGCTGATGAATTTTCAGACATTTTGTGGAATTTGGCCACTCAGAATATTCTAAGAATGTTCCCAGCACCACAGGAAAACCTGCCAGCCAAGGCCCCATGACACGGCTGGGAAAACCAGTCTGTCAAAGTTCCCAGGTCCACCCAGCAGTTCTCACTTATCTATCACTTTGTCGTTCAAAACAAAGAATAGAAAGTAATCAAAGAAAATGCTAAGGAAAAGAATCAACAACAGGGTAACAATCTTTTATAAATGAAAGATGACCAAACTCGAACGAAAGGGGGAATCGTGACTGCAAGACATATTTGCATTAGCGATGATAATGGGTTTACATCCACAGAATTCTTATAAACGTGCAAGGACACAGCTAGAGCTTAAGAGAGACGTGGTCTTCTACTGCGGTACTACTGACTACCATTTATTGAGCATTTACTATATGAGAACTGTCTAAGTGTATTTTATCTCAAATCTCATTGCTAGCGCTTGACTATAAACCATTATCATTTTTCACTTTACAAATGTTGAAACTGAAGTACTGCGAGATTAAGCAAATTGCTCAGGTTCTTCCAGAACTTAAATCCAGATCTGCTTAGTCAAACCCAATTCTCACTAGAAAATAGTTAAGAGTCAAAACACGGATCACCATACAAACTCAAATTCGATGACTCTACAAGTGCCATTTTAACCTACAAAATGAGCAAGGCACTTTTAAAAAAGCATTATGAGGAACTTCCACCGCAGAGGAGGCGCTGGTGAAAGGTGCACTCCCATAGCTGGTGCCGTGAACGATGCTTTCGTATACATGACTCAGAAGGAGCTAGGAGAGGCTTCCTCCAGAGGACTGGGGTGAGGGTGGGGTGCCACATGCATCAGCTGCCTAGGTTCATCAGAGACAGGATACAGTTCTACTAAAGACGTGGGATTGTGTGGCTCAGGGTCTAGAGCCCAGACAGAGGGCACTGCTGCATTCAGACTGCTTCCATTCCCAGAAGGCTCGCTTCATCTGCTCCCAAGCCAGGCTTTCACTGACCTGGCCATGGCTGCTCACAGAAGTGGCAGACATCGAGTAGGTGGAGTGAAGCGGCAACTTGAGAGCATTACACCTCACCATAGGCTGGAGAAGCACATGCTGTTCCCTGCCAGGAACGCCAGGCACTGCATGGGGCCTCTAACCTCCCCGATCTGGACTTCTGGAAGGAACACAGGGGTTGAGTACATTCGCTCCCTCTCTGCCATCTCTCTGCTTGATGCTGCGTCTTTTTTCTTTTCTTTTCGTTTTTTTTTTTTTTTTGAGACAGAGTCTGGCTCTGTCACCTAGGCTGGAGTGCAGTGGTGTGATTTCAGCTCACTGCCACCTCCGCCTCCCAGCTTCGAGCAATTCTTGTGCCTCAGCTTCCTGAGTAGCTGAGACAACAGGCATGCACCATCATGCCCAGCTCATTTTGGTATTTTTTAGAGACGGGGTTTCACTATGTTAGCCAGGCTGGTGTCGAACTCGTGACCTCAAGTGATCTTCCCACCCCAGCTTCAAAGTGCTGGGATGACAGGCCTGTGTCACCTCTTTACTCAGGCAGTCCTGTGTGTGAATCCCACCTCTGCCGCTTCCACTCTATTTAGTGTCAGGCAGGACACTTAGACCCTTATCTCCCTTCTCTGCAAACATGAGTGCCTGCCTCACAGGTGTTTTTTTTTTTTTTTTTTTTTTTTTTTTTTTTTTTTTGAGACAGAGTCTGTTTCTGTCACCCAGGCTGGAGTACAGTGGTGTGATCTCAGTTCATTGCAACCACCACCTCCCAAATTCAAGCAATTATCCTGCCTCAGCCTCCCAAGTAGCTGGGACTACAGGCATGTGCCACCATTTCCTGGCTAATTTTTGTATTTTTTAGTAGAGACCAGGTTACACCATGTTGGCCAGTCTGGCCTCAGACTGCTGACATCGGGTGATCTGCCTGCCTTGGCCTCCCAAAGTGCTGGGGTTACAGGTGTGAGCCCCTGCCCAGACCTGCCTCATAGTTCTGTCATGAAATAATGTACATGAAGTGTTTAGTAAGGGTCTAGCACATTACGGGGGCCTCATAAGTACCAGCTGTCCTTATTTTTGTCCTGTCAACAAACTAGGGTGAAAGCGTCTCTGTAGTCCTCATTTTCTATGATAAAGCCCACTTTTTGGGGCCTTTAGCCTCCCTTACATTTTTCTGATGGGGCCAAGTGGCTGTTGCTGGCAGCTGCTTCCAGCTCATCAAGTCAGCGAGGGGCCAGGCAGGGCAGGATGGCGGGGCTCCACCAGAGGGGAGCAGAGAGCCAGGGCTGGGGCCAGGGTCGGGGGTGTGGCTGCACAGGTGAGCCAACACAGCAGAAAGAAGCATGGCACGTGGGCTGCGGGAGACCCCTCAGGGATCTGTCATTGGAGGCTGAAGGTCTGGGGGTTTAGACTGGTGTCACTCAGCTGAGGACCTCAGAGGCAAAGACTTACATGAGGGTGAGTCTTGAGTTAAAGAGGAAGTTTTCCAGAGAGTCCAGAAGAAACCCTCTTTAGACCACGGAAGGATGACGGTTGCTGCTATTGATTGAACATGTTCCTTTAGTAAGGCTCTGACCTTGGGGATCTTAGTATGTTTTTATCCAGGGTGATGGCTAGTGCCAAGCCCAGTAGACCCCAGCCCCAGAGTTCTTCTACAATGTAGAGAAGATACCCATAGCAGTCAAGGGCATTGCAGCCTAGGGAAGGGAAGAGCATTGAGTCAGAGGAGATTCTTCCAGACAGGAAGGGCTAGTAGAAATCTGCTGTTCCCTCTTGATAGACAATGGAAGGGAGAGGGACAGAGGTCGAGAAGCAATGGCTGAGACACAGGCATCTGGCTTCCCCAGCCAAAGTCCCAGGAGGTGGTGGGGTGGGGTGAGGATGTCTTGAGGTGATATCACCTGTGGTGGGGGGGGCTTTCGCACATCATCTGGGCTGGGGATCTGGGTGGAGACCCCCTTGTATGGTGCTGCCATGTTTCCATGGAGCAGCCAGAATCAAATGGAGACCTGACTGGGCGGGGTGGAGAGGTCTGGGTTAGCGCTCCACAGCTTTCCCTTGGCATGGAAGGGCCAGAAGAGTCAGTGCAAGGGACCTGCCATGCTAAGGGGCAAAATGACCCCACGATGAAAGGCAAAGAGTGTTTAGCTTGGTAGGGGCCAGGTGGAGGGTGCATCTGAGACTCAGAAGGCCTAGCAGAGCAGTGAAGAGCTAGGGAGAGGAAAGTCGGCGAGGGGAGAAGACGAACTTCAGGTTCATCTCCGTACTCCAGGAGAGAAAGGCGGGAAACAGCCCATGGACCAGAGATCCCCGTCTCTACCTCCGCCTCCTCTCCAGCTCCAGCTCCTTCCATTCCCCCTTCGCTACAGCCACACCGGACTCCAGCTCCCAGTGCTGCCTTCAGCTGCAGGGCTCTGCACCTCCCTTCTCTCCTCCGGTCACACTCAGCTTCCCAGATCTTCTTGCCTTGGTCATTTTCCTCTCTCTCATATCTCTTTTATAATGCTAGTCATTTTATTTGCTCGTAATTTCTGCATTTATCTTTGTGGTTCTTTAACACCTGCTTCCTCCACTAGATTTTAAGCTCCACAGTGGCAGGGGCTATGCCTGCTTTATCATTGTGTGCCCAGCACCCAGCACAGACACTGGCAAAGTATAGATCCTCAGTCAGTATTTGTTGAATGACTGGATAAACAAGTAGTGGAATAAATGAATGGATGGATGATCTGTGCCAATTTCTCTGCAGGGCAACGAATTCTCCATTCATTTTCAGAGATGTGTCCAGCGCCAAAGCTCAGAGAGGCTGGGGCAGTAACGGTGCAGGTTCCAGCCCTAATGGAAGACAGCTGGTCTTCCCTCCTGTCACACTCGCTCTGCCTTTACCTCAGGACAGCATCTACTTTTTCAGATAAAGAAACTGAGGAGTTCCACGGTCTTTGGGTTTTGTTTTTACTTTTCGTTATGAACATTTTTAGCATAAAGGAAGAGTAAGGAGGACAGTATAATATCCTTTGGAGAGGATGTATTTTAAAGTAAATTAATGGCTGGGTGCAGTGGCTCATGCCTGTAATCTCAGCACCTTGGGAGGCTGAGGTGGGCGGACTACTTGAGGTCAGGAGTTCGAGACCAGCCTGGCCAACCTGGTGAAGCCCCGTCTCTACAAAAATCCAAAAAATTAGCCAGGCACCGTGGAGCATGCCTGTAATCCCCAGCTACCTGAGAGGCTGAGGCAGGAGAATTGCTTGAGCCTGGGAGGCAGAGGATGCAGTGAGCCAAGATTGCATCACCGCACTGCAGCCTGGGCAACAGAGCAGGACTCTGCCTCAAAATAAATAAATAAATAAATAAATAAAGCAAATTATCATTATCATAACAATTTACCCCCAAGCACTTCAATTTGCACCTCTAAAAAATAAGTATATTTCCCTACTTCACTAAAATACTGTTATCACTCCTAACAAAATTAACCTCAATTTTTTTTTCTTTTTTTTTTTTTAGACGGCATCTCACTCTGTCACCCA
>NW_022437087.1:1968545-2163354 GCF_009761245.1 Sapajus apella | reverse complement strand
GAGGCTGGGAAGTCCAAGATCAAAGTGCCAGCAGGTTTGTGTCTTGTGAGGGCTGCCGTCTGCTTCCAAGATGGTGCCTTGAACCGTGAGATCTCCGGAGGGGAGGAACACTGCATCCTTTTGCTGAAGGGCAAAAGGGATAAACTCTCTCCATCAGGCCCTTTTACAGGGGCACCTACTCCCATTCACGACTCAACCACGTCCTAAAGGCCACATCTCTTACTACCGTTGCATTGGGGATTATGTTTCCACGTGAACTTTGGGGGGACAAAAACATTTAAACCGTAGCATCATCTAATGCCCAGGCCCTGTTCACGTTTCCCCAGTGGTGTCTAAAATGTCTTCTGCAGTCGGTTTCCTGGATGCAGGATCCAATCAACATTCTCACCCAGAGCAGCGCATTTTACAAACCATCTCAGATGTCTTAATTCACACCATATGTTTCCCAACGTGGAACACAGAGAGAACCAGGCGTCTGCCATGTACATTCCAGCAACCTCAGACCTTTTTCAAAACTGCCTTGTGTGGTGTGGCGAGCAGCTCCAGGAGAGAACGGCCACAAAGCCTAGATATGCAGTGACACAGACACTCCAAGCGCCCAAGGCAGCCACACGGCGCAGGCAGCACGCAAGCCGCACCGCAGAGGAGCAGAGAGCTGAGCCACAAATGAAGTCTTTTCTCTTTCCATGCTTCAGTCCTGGAGACCTCGCACTGCTCCAGATGGTGCTGCCCCAAGCAGGGCCCAAGAGGCAACGGTGTGAGTCCAAGCCTCGGAAAGCCATCCGCTTGAGGGACAAAGTCCCTTCTCATCCAGCTCTCAGCCCTCACGCAGCTCTGCAGCCTCAGGCCGCCCGACCTTCTTGCTAGAGGTCCGAGGTCAGGCAGAGAGCTGCAGACACAGGCAGGTGCTACCAAAATGTTCTGGTGTGGGGGCACAGCTGTTCACATGACTAGCTGTGCCGGGAAAGGTTCTTGTTTTTTAACTTGATGGAAATGTGGTTTTCACATTGCCTTGGGACAAACAGGAGCTTGGTTTGTAGTCCCTAAGTATGTATCTGCGGAATTGTTCCTTCGTTGCTTCTCTTGGGTTTCCAAGTTATGCCTTTTCCCCTTGGGCAGCTGTAGGAGGGCAGCTTCTCCACTCACCCCCTTTGGTTCCCTTGCCCCCACTGCTAGGAAATTCCACCGTAAGTACCCCAGCCTTCTCCCTGTGATGATGGGGTTTGCACAGACTGACGAGCCTAGGACTCTTCCCAGTTGCTCTCTGTGCTCCAGAAAAGCTGGAGGCAGACTGGAAACATATTAAATACCTGCAGGAGCCCCGCTCACCAGGTGAGGACAGAGGTGGCCATTCACAAGGCCGCAATTCCGCGTCTGCCCTGGGCCGCAGTTACCATTCGGCACAGCCCCCCAACACCTCCATGCCCACCAGGACAGAGCGCCCGGAAGCCTGTGGGCATCAAACAGGATGGGAAGGCCTCCCCACCCCCTCCTCCCACGCCATTTAGATCCAGATCCTTCCTGGTTGCAGGGGCCTGTCCCGTGCATTGCAGGATGCTTAGCAGCACCCCAGACGCTACCCACGGGATACCATGTATTTCTAGACATTGCCAAATGTCCCCTGGGGGACAAAATCATCACCAGTTGACAAAGGACCCATCTGTAAAGCCAGGAAAGTTCCAGGAGCACTTGCCCCAGCTGCGCGGAGCAGTGTTGGGAGAACCTGAAGCCAGGCATTCTCAGCGTCCTGTTCTGTGGAAGGGAAGCGCAGAGCAGCTGCCAGGCCAGGCCTGTCTTAGCCCTCTGCTTCCCTCTATTCACATCAGGGAAGCAGGGGCCAGAGGGGAAGCTGTGCCAGAGCCCGGCTTATGATCTGGAGGAAACAATACTGTCACTGAGATAGGATTGATGGGGCATTTTCCTCCCGGAAGTGCTGATCCCTGAATCATCTCCAAGCAAACCACCCACGGCACCCCCCCCCCGGCCCCCCCCCCCCCCGGCCATCCCCCCCCGGGCCCCCCCCCCATCCTCTCTCTCCTCCTCCTTTTTCCCTCATATTCCACCTCCCTCAGCCAACGTCTAGCCTAGCCCATTAACTCTGTCCACCCCTGGGCTTGGCCCCACGCTGGACAGCTTCTCTGGACACAGCTAGAATAGCCATGAATGTCACCCGTCGGCCCCCCACCACACTTACTGCTCTGTCACCTCCTTCTCATTTCCCCAGAGGGGCTGCTGTGGGATGGGAGCCCTGCATTAGAGAGCCAAACAGCCTGGGTCTGAATCTGAGCTTTACTAATCACCAGGCAGAAAAATCAAGCCATGCATGTAAACCCCTTAGTGCAGTGCCCAGCACACGAAGCAGTTCTTACATGTCAGAAGGGATTTTCTCCCTCCTTCTTCCCTCTTCATCTATCTGGGACACTGAGGCAGCCCCTTTCTTAAGAGGCACAGGAAATAACCACAGGATTGTGAACCTTGTTATGTCTACAAATGCCACCCCAAGGCCACGCTCCTCCTCTCCCCAACCACAGTGGGCAGCATTCAAGGTTGCAGATGCAGCCAAGGACGGAGAGCCTGCTCAGGGGGAAGAAGGGGGAATAAAAGGAGGCGGGTCTGAGGGGACCAGGAAAAAGACACAGGAAGTCAAGAGGAGCGGTTCCTCTGATGAACCATGCTGGAGGGGAAAAAAAGATGGTGCCGGTGGCCTTGGGCATCAAGGGCTGAGACCCAGGCTTGGCAGGTGTGAGTGCCTGGGGAGGAGAAGCCCCTGGAATAGGGGGAGGGTCCACGCACACTCCAAGCCTCCCCCATGGACTCCACATCAGGGGTTAGATTGGATGACTCCAATGGACCATTCTATACACTCTTCCCATCTTCTGTGGGTGCTTGACCGGCCTGGGAAGAAGCACTGTTGGGGCTTGGACCACATGCCCCACCCCTTCCATCGTGGTGTTGATGGGGAACACCCTGGGTACCATAAACGGGAAGTGACTGATTGTTATTTCCACAGAGGGGAAAGTGCAGGATCGCCCAGAGGAGGTCAACATTCTCCAACGTTTCCAAAGTTTAGCCCTCCTTCTCTGCCTTCTTCCTGCCTCTCCCAGTCCCTGCTGCCACCAAACCTGCTTTCCACCTCACTGAGAACACCCGCCCTTCTCGTTCTCCTGCTTCACAGGCCCCTCATGGCTTCGTTCCTTCCTCCACTACCTGGGCCTCACCAAGCAGCCTAGCCTCAGTTGCCGCTCCTGCCCCACACCCGGCCTCCATGACCACCCTGTCATCATCTCTGGCCTCACCCTCAGCTCCACCTGCCAAGTGCAGGGGCCTTGGGCAGTTTATTTCACCTCTCTGTATCTAGTTTCCTCAGCTGTAAGGTGAGCACCCACTTCAGACAATTATCATGAGGCACCAAAATGACTGGCATATAGTAAATTATTAATTATTTTGGAGTATTAATTGTTAAGTGCTTGGTTCAGAGCCTAAGGGCTGAGTGCATGGAAGCTGCTATTACTGTACGAGTTCTCTGACTTGCCAAGAGCTACGGCAGGCGGGGCTTGTGGGGTCAGACTGTTTTGTGGGCACACCAAAAAGATGACCACAGGGAAGACGCTCCTAAGATGAACTGAGAGAGAATTACAGACTTCCTGTGTTACAGCAAGTAATGTGTTCTCTGGTTCCTTCAACCCCTTGGCCTGGCTGTCTCAACCATGGGTGCAGCCAACACCTGAGAAACCAAATTAAAAGCTGAGTGAATTAAAGGAGGAATAATTACTTTGTACCCCAATTTTAAAAGTTCAACTTTATAAGGATAAGGAGAGAAAAACCAATAGTCAAATAATCAATAATGCTTGCCCCTCTGTGTCTGTGTGTTTTCCAGGTGAAAACAAGAATTCGTAATTATAGAAAGATTTGTTCAAACATTTTCCTCTTTGGTGAAAGATGGCAGCCCCACCCATCGTAACCCATGGGTGGGCAAATGAGGCCAGGCTGTGTATGGCTGGGGCCTCACCTGGACCACTCTGGATCCCAGCATGAATGCCACCTGCCATGGTTCATGACATCCATTTCCTGGAACACTGGGGAGTAGATTCCAATTGATCAGTGTTAGGATCGGGCAACTGAGAGGCTCACAAGGGCCCTCTTTGACACAAGAACATAAATGATGAGACATCCCAGGTCTCTCTGATGCCAGCTATGTGAACAAGCTTATTAACCAATCTGCGCTTTGGTTTTCCCATCTATCAGAAGGACTTATCTGGAAGTTACAGTGACATTTAACAGAGGCAATCCATGTACAAAATAAGTGCTTAAAATGGTATGGGGTATAGGGTAGGCGCTCAAAAAATAACATTTATCAATATTACTAGTCTTATCATAAAAGAGTGGATCACAATGTGGCAGAGCAAACACATTGTGTGTGAGGCAGGTGCCTATCTCACAAAGACCCTCTGCCTGAAGGCCTGGCTGGCACTGTGCTGGCCCACCTAGGACATTCAACTGTTTGCTTGCCAGGTTCTCAAGGCCTTCTTCCTCTTGATGCAGTTCCAACAATGTCCCTACCTACCACAGCCTATCTCACACACAGAAGCCAGTGCACAGCCTCCCCCCGCCAGCAGCTGGACGGTAGTATCCGTAAGCGATGGCGCAGGACCACATTATTATTTTATCTTAGACAGTCACGCACCGCCTAACGACGTTTTGGTCAACAATGAAGTGCACATACAATGACAGTCCCATGAGATCATAATGGAGGTAAAAAATCCCGTCACCTAGTGATGCCATAGCCATTATAACATTGTACTGCAACGCATTACCTTGTCTATGTTTAGATTCACAAATACTTACCTTTGTGTTACAATTGCCCACAGTATTCAGTACAGTAACATGCCGTACAGGCCTGTGGCCTAGGAGCAACGGGCCACACCATACGGCCTAGGTGCATGGCAGGCCATACCATCAAGGTTTGTGCAAGTACATGCTAGGACGTTTGTACGATGATGAAATTGCCTAAGGATCCATTTCTCAGAATGTGTCCCCATTGTTAAGTGATGTACGACTATATTATTTTTTCTGATTGCCAAAGTAATACATGTTGGAGGTGCAAAAGTAAAGCTGTGTAGAGGAAAATAATGTAGGAAGAAAATATGCTCCCTATTAAACCCACAGTTGATAAATTCAACAGGTTTGTGAATATAGCTTCAGAGTTTGTGTAGGCATTTACTTACTATTTTATAGAGATGGGGTCTCACTATGTTGCCCAGGCTAGAGTGCTGTGACTATTCACAGGCGTGATCATGACACACACAGCCTTGAACTCCAGGCCTCAGATGATCCTCCTGCCGCTGTCTTGCGAGTAGCTGGGACTGTAGGCATGCACCACTGCACCCAGCTTCTAAGCATTTAACAATGTGTTCCTATGTTATAAATACACAATAAAAATCAATTCAGACAGAATACAGTTTGTAGCCTGGCGTTTTACATTTCAACACATCTAAGTTCTATATCAATAAGTAGAGTTCTTCCATCTTTCTAAAGGCTATTAGTAATCCACTGTTCAAATGTATCCTAGTTTAAGTGATTCTCCACTGAGAGACATTGGAATTTTCTATTTGGGGGCTACTATACACAGGCTTGGCTGGATGTATCTGTGCTGTGTACATGGTTTTGTAGAAGACATTGCTAAAAAGATGGCTAGGTCAAAGCGGATGACCATCTCACATTTTAACACATATTAACAAACCGGGCAGGGCCTCTTCTGTCAGTCAGAGCCCACAGTCACTAGACAATGTCTGGCTCCTCTCTAGCTCCCTTGATATCATGTCCAGTTGTTAATCCTCATCCTGCTGCTAACTATGGATGGACTCAATGGACATTTAGCCAATGCTGCCACCATATTGTTATAAAAAATGACAGTGGGGGGTCTCCTTAGGAGCTACAGATAGAGCAAGGAGCCAGACTAAGCTGTTCAGAACTGATGCCAAAACTCCTATCTTATATTTGCGTTGGAAATTGAGACTCCTTTTTATAGTTAAAGTTGCAGGTCTGAAACTATTTTGATCATTAAAAGTGAACCAGACTGAACTTTTCAGGGCACTGCATAGAGCAAATATGAAACCAAGAGCATGACCCCCAAATACACTTTCTACAAACTGCTACTTTAAAATGTTAATTTGTCTCACTAAATCCTAGTAATTGCTTCTGAAGAGCCTGGACAGGGTCAGATTGAGCTGGCAACCAGGCTCAATGAAGCAGAGACTGCTGGTCAGCTAATAACCACGCTGCCCTTCTCCCCTCCAATGAACTCTAAAACGGACGTGTCTCCCAACCTACCTTGCCCACCCTAACCTGGGCAGCTAATGGAATGTCAATTAAAGTTGTTTGTCGTTGGGGCTTCTGGAAGACTTTGCAGAGGGCTGTCTCGGCGGAAGACAATGGTTTTGCCCTTCCTACCGAAAATGTGGAAGTAAAGTCGAGGGCTCCAGTGGCCACCACAAATCACAAGCATACTTGAGGATGGAAGTCGTCCGCAGGGCAGTGTGTCAGAAAGACAGAGATAACCTGGGTCCTTGATGGCTATGTAATCACCCTACCAGTTTTGAGCAGCTTCCTCCAGATTTCTCCTATGTGAGAGGAATAAACATCTTGCTGAAGACTCTTACTTGGGTTTGTTTTTTCTATGTAGTCAAACAGAATTCTAATTGATATATTCCTCTAATTACTAGGTTGTGTGATCCTAGGAAAGGTAATTCCAGCTCTTTGAGCTTCAATTTCTGGAGATTGGGTAATAAACAGTGGCCACTGAATGGGGTGGCTGTGATACATGAGGGGACATGTACTTAGGGGTGGTTCTCCAAGTTGGTCCCATGTTAGAGTCACCCATGGAGTTCTTAATCTCCTGATGCCCAGGCCATACCGAAAAACTCATTAAATCAGAACTTCTGGCAGTAAAATGCAGGCATCAGTGATTTTTAAAGCTCTGCAGGTCATTCAAATGGACAGCCGAATTTTGAGTCACCCGGGTTTAGGAGACCTCAGGTTGTTTATGGCCGAGCTACAGGCTGGCTTGCACTTGCCTGAGGGGTTGGTGGAATAGGACCTACAAAAATCTATTTGCCCGGGTTCTGAGGAACCTTCCGGGAGAAACAGATACAATGAGAAGGTGGCAAACAACTGGCTGAGTAACAGAAGGGAGCAATCATTTGGAGTACAGCTGATGATGCTATTTGAATCTGTCCCAAATTGGGCTGTAGGGACACCTCTCTGGATTCTATAGACAGCAGATGCCAAGGAGCCAATTCACTCAAAACTCCATAAATCCTTGCAACACAGAGCCTACTTCTTTAAGACTTCGCCAATATACTGCAAAGGGGAGACAACCAAAAACAGAAAGAAGTCCATTTCCACAGCTGTGGCAGCAGCATGGGATAGCAGAAGCTGGCAGAGGACTGGCGTGCAGGTGAGGAGTGAAGACACAGGTCGGGGAGGGGTTGGGGCTGTGCCCCCTTACAACAGTGCTCAGAGGAAGCAGACTTGATCATGAGCCTGTGTGAGGCACCTTCGGGAGCCCCCTGAAGTATTTGGGAGTGGGAGGAAGGAGCTGGATGGTCTACACAAACAGGGCCATTAGCCCAGTTACCTTGTCAGACTGCTACATTCAGGTTACATATGAATAGGGTTCCTTGGACATTACTTGGGAAATCTTAACCTTTGCAGGGAGGAAATTAGCTCTCAGAGACAGAAGCCCAGAGACCAGGAGGTCTCAGACTTGAAAGTACTTCCGCCTTTGTCAGAGAAATAGTTGACCAGTGATCACCAATTTTTCTGTATCAGACTCCATTCCAAATGCTAAATCCTATTAATTTGGAAGAACTGAGGGTGGAGTTGGCAATTAAACAAAACAAAACACTTCAAAGCCTCTGAAAATGGCTAAATGAATTCACCTCTAATTGATAATCTCAAAAGTGAAGCTGTTTTTCAAAAGAAAATGCTTTTGAAAAAAATAGTATATGAAATGAAAAGTGTATTTTCAATGATCTCACATGAAACATATGACAGAAAAATTCTCCCAGCACTGATTTTTCTAGATATTTTCTTAAAATAAAAAAAAAAGATAAAAGAAGGGAGGGGGCATAAAAACTCACAACTAGACATCTCATAGGTCACTTTTTTTTTTTTTTGAATTAGGGCAAATAAAAAAGGAAACATCTAAATTTGATGTTCAAACAACCTTTTCTGTTTGATCCAATCCTTTCCCCTTTATAAGTGCCCCAGATCTCTGAGCTGGTGAAGACACTCCGTTCCTCCCTTTCTTGGTCCCCACTGGGTTTGAAAGGCAAACAGCTCCTTCCTCTGTCCATCAACATTCTGCCCAGAATGAGCACTAGATGGATGCACTTTAATTTAATCTAATAAAAAATTAAATAGATTTGTCAGGTCTCTCCCCTTTAGTTTGAGAATCTCAATCCTAAAATAACCATGTGTATATTTTCAGAAAGACTTAAGAATTTCTATATCTACTGTGAAGTGGAAGAAAATTAATTGCCCAAATGATGCCTTTGAGACTCAAGATGAATAGTGTGCATTTTAATCTGTAAATCACGAAGCAGTTAAACATTCTAAAAAGTGAAATGTATTATTTTAAATGTCAACTGGAATCTCAGCCATGGTGCTCAGACTGGAGCATGTTATCAGGGTTACTTGGAGGACTTGTTAAAACACAGCTTGCTGAGCCCACACCCAGAATTTCATTTGGGAGGTCTGAGATGAAGGCTGAGAATCTGCATGACTCACAAGCTCCCAGGTGATGCTGATGTTGCTGGCCGGGGATCATGCTTTGAGAACCCTGCTTTATAACTTGTCCACACTACTAAGTGTGACATACTGGGAGAAGCACTGGACTGGGAGCCAGGAGACCTGTGTTTCTGATGTAGTTTCACTTGACTACATGACTATTTGTAGCCTAGTCGCTACACTCCTACTAGGATTTGTTGAGCATCTACTATGTGCAAGGCACAGAATGGTAGGAAAATCTTTACGCTCAAGAGGCTCTCAAATAAGTAGATGGGGTAAGATCAGTGCACAAATCACTACTACATTTATCAGAACATGCTGGGTACCATGAAAGAGATAAAAATAATAATATGGGCTTCAGATAAAGACAAGCTCAAGTTTGGCTAGATGCTCTTTATCAAACTAGGTGACATCCTAATGAAGAAGATGGCACTAGAGACAGACTTTGAAAGATGAAGAGGAGACAGGACAACGGTGTGGGGGCAATGGGGAACCCAGACATTTTTGGGCAGGCGGGTGGCATGATCAAAGGTGTTATATTGGTCAAGGTTCTTCATTACTTGTCATGGACACTCGACTCAAACTGATTTAAACAAACAAAAGGAGAACTGACTGCCTCATGAAACTAAAAGTCCAGGCGTACGGTACAGAATTCAGATGCTCAAAACAATGCTATCAGAAATTGGTCCCTCCTCATCTCTCAGCTCAACTTTCCCGTGCTAGCTTCCTTCGCTAGTGGGATCATGTCATGTGACAAAGATGGCTGCCAGCCCAGGCGTTTTTACCGGGATAGCAGTTTTAATAAGAAACTGTGTGGCCGGGCGCAGTGGCTCACGCCTGCAATCACGGCACTTTGGGAAGCCTAGGTGGGCAGATCATCTCGGTCAGGAGCTCGAGACCAGCCTGGCCATCATGGCAAAACCCACTTTCTACTAAAAATACAAAAATGAGCCAGGTGTGGTAGTGGGCACCTGTAGTCCCAGGTACTTGGGAGGCTGAGGCAGGGGAATCGCTTGAACCCGGGAGGTGGAGGTCCAGTGAGCGGAGATGAGTAACAGAGCGAGACTCTGCCAAAAAAAAAAAAAAACCCACAAAACCCCCAGAAACAAACAAACAAACAAAACTGTGGTTCCCCTTCCCCAAAAGCCCTGAGGCAAACACTCACTGGACCATCTTGGCCTCAATGGAATTGACATATTCTTTTGCTAATGGACTTTGTACAACTTGGCATCAGTTCCTTGGAGTCTGGTCTAGGGCAGTTCCCCGGCCCTTGTCCCCCTGTTTACAGCTCTCTTCTCTATAGCAGCAGACATTCTGTTCAGCTTGGGGGTTGGGGGGGCATGTGCAGAGGCGAGGTCCTCTAGACTAGGCTTTGAAAGCCATTTCTCATGTATCTGAGGCCTCCAAATGTCCAATCAGGCCAGGGCAGGGGCCGTTTGTCCACTGTACACATTTATCCCCTCAGCCTTGAAGCCCACTGCCACTGTCCAGAAGGCTCTGGTCCCTCCCTGTCCTTGTGGGTGCTGCTCATCAGGTTTCTCCTGCTGGGCTCAAGTCCCTGGGCACCAGGCTGCCTGTGCTGCCCCACATGGTGGGTGCCCTGGGGGCCATTCCTGAGTGACTGTAGCACCCATACTGGCTGTCTCTCTAGGAGCTGCTTCCTCTATGGCTCCCTGGCCCTCCTGCTCTTTGAGAGGAGGGAGGGGCGACAGTGGCAGAGGTATTGACTGACTGAGAGTAAACTTTGGCAATGAAGGCAACAGGTGCCTCCAAGAAAGTGAGTGTGGGGGATGGCTGTGTTTGGTGGCTGTGGCTGGCTGGGGAGGATGAAGATCAGTGTGTTGGTGAGTCTTTGGACAGACTGGTATTGGGGTCCAGGCTGGAGAGCAAAGAAAATGAAGTCAAAAGGGGGTAAAAAAGTGAGAGAAATGGTGGGCTGGCAGTTGTGGGAAGACAGGTGAGAATGGGCACAGTGGAGTTTAAACTTTCCAGGTCTGAAGCCATGGGTGCCACTTCCAAAGCAGAGGGGAGAGAAAGGGAGTTGGGGGTGGGGTTGGTTCAGGAACTGGGAGTGCCAGGGAGGGCCATGCAAACAAGACATTGTTTCTTGTTCAACACTTGCTGCGCGAAGCCCACGCAGTGCCGCTACACACTTACCAGCAGCTCCTCTTCCAGCTGTCACCAGTGACTGCTGGGGACTCACAAGGAATGAATGAAGGGCAGCTGGCAGCCCTATGTGCATGGACTGGCATGGGGTGGGCAGGCTTATTTGCTTTGAGTAGCAGGGCCACTGTCCAAAAGCCAACTGCCTTGGGGTCCTGTGGTAGCCAGACCCACCTGCTATGCCTTGGGGACAGACAGCTCCTAATCTGACAAGGGCACTGACTACAGTGTAAAATCTGACTTCTAGGAAATGCAATGAAAAGTGGAGAAACTAGAAAGCAACCACCCTGGAATAGAGTGGAGGGCCATCCTCCTCCTCAGGTCTAGACCGTTCAAAACCAGCTGGACAGGAAGGCATCATTAGAGAAAAAGAAAGCCAATACCTGGTTTGAATTTTTGCCACAGTAGATTAACTGCTTCTTTGATTGGTCTGAATTCATATACCTTCTCAGTGCATTTGCACTGCCCAATAACTGTGATAAACACAGCAACAACCGCCTTTAATATATTGGGCACCATATACCAGGAACTGTGTCCTAACAGATTATTTCATTTACTTTTCCCCACAACCCCTTACATATGGGGAATTATCCCCCAGCTTACACATGAGGCAGGTGAGGTTTGAAGAGGCTGACTTGCCCCGCGCTGGGGAGAAGTGACGGGACCCAGCACTCTCTCGTTTCTCAACTCTTGACTCCTTGTGCCTAACCCCACTGCTGTGCGGTACAACATCGGGGCTTTATGGCTCAACTGCAAAGTTTTCCTCACAAAGACAACAGAAGTAGTTCTTAGGAAACAATTCTAAAATTTGAAAATAGTAGAATTAGTAAATTAATAAATAAAAATTCCAGATCATTAATCTCGCAAAAAGCTGCGGCTGAGGTAAAAAGGCATTTACAACTGCACATGAAAGGTTGAGTCTTTTGTTGAGATCACAATGAAGTCTGAGACAGCAGAATTAGAGCAGTTATGCCTTTTGCCATGAACGTGAACCATCCAGAATAATCTTAGGCATAGGCAGATCCAGAGACCTGGCAGAGATGTGTAAAACCACAGGCTAACTGTAAGCCCCTAAGCCAAACCCTGGCCCTTGAGGGTGGTGAGGATGAGGTGGACCAAGGGAGGACCAGTGGGGCTGAAGCCAATGGTCTGGCTCTCTGGAATTTCCTCAGGAAGGCCAGAAGGCCCAGAGGACCTGTGGGCTGGTAAGAAACCCCGTTCCCATCATTCATGATCAAGTCTCTGCACTGTCACCTCTGGCCCAGGGATGTCCAAGTTGGGAGGGCTGTGGCCCTTTCTGGGGAACCTTTATTTCTGTTCCTCCCCCTCAGTCCTTCTCGCCCTTCTTCTCTGGTAGGAGCTACCTTGGCTTGCTAAAGGCTACTGCGAATGGCTTTGCTTGTGACCTGCAAGGCAGATGTGCCACGGAGTGGAAAACCTTCCCACTCTTTATTCCTAAAACTAGAAGATGGGCTCTGGGCTGCAGGTTCTGTATACATAAAGCAGGATCAAAAGAAGGTTCTAGTGCTTCCATGGTCTGTTTTATGTGTTCAGGTTGACATTCAGAATCCTGTTTTTAGAACCTGATCTAAATTACTGTCTTTGCCCAGGTGCAGTGGCTCACACCTGTAATCCCAGCACTCTGCTGAGATGGGCAGATCACTTGAGCTCAGGAGTTTGAGACCAGCCTGGGCAACATGGTGAAACTGTCTCTACAAATAATATAACAGTTAGCCAGGTGTGGTGTGTATGCCTGTAGTCCCAGCTACTAGGGAGGCTGAGACAGGAGGATCCCTTGAGCCTGGGAGGTCAGGCTGCAGTAAGCTTCGGCACCTCTGCCCTCAAGCCTGGGCGACAGAGTGAGACCATGTCTCAGTAAATAAATAAATTCTTGTCCTTATGATTTTTTTTTTCTAGCTCAGAAAGTATATAATGCTCTTTGCCTTAATAAGAAAGGAAGAGTTTTACTACTTGACAATGGAAGATCTTCTAATTCCTGGATTCAATAATCTATTTACCTGAAGGGCTTTGACTCCTGGGACAAACTGGCCATAGCTCTGAACCTTATTTGGCTGTTCTAAGGTAAGAGAAAAGAGATCTTTTACATCCAGATCCCTATTCTCAGCTCCAAGTACAAAGGTTAATCTAATTTCTGAAATCTGTTATTTTTCTAAATTTACTGGTCTATAAAACTGACTCAGTCCAGATAATGATTTTGAATCTTGCACACTGACAGCTTTACCTAAGTTCAAGGCACAGAACAGAAATGAAGATGCCCCCAAGTCCCCCTTACCATTGTGAATATTCAGCGACTACTGATGACTTCTCTGATCCTAACAGGTCTCAGGCAATAATCATGGGAAGCCTTGTGTGATACACTGAGAGCAGTGCTTACTAAGAGGTATAACTGAATGAAAAACGGGACCATGGGCTGTGAACTTAACTTTCACCAGGCTCTAATGAATCTCCTTACCTGTTTCATACAAGTGTGAAGATCAAATACGTACAAAAGTCCCTGACTTGGCGTTCGAGACCAGCCTGGCCAGCATGGTGAAACCCCGTCTCTACTAAAATGACAAAAAATTAGCTGGAGATGGTGATGCGTGCCTATAATCCCAGTTACTCCGGAGGCTGAGGCAGGAGTACTGCCCTCTCCATGCCACGCACTCTTCACAAAAGTCCCAATAGAAGAGAATTTCCCTTCCATTCTATGGAAAATCTGGCACAGGAAACAGGCTTTTCACAGCCTCCCAATCAGAGAGCAATGGTGATGGTCTCTGGGCCGCTTGTAGCTCATCCTGCAGTGGGGGCTGAAGCCCAGGCCCTTCCTAGCCTCTCCTCTCTGACCCACCTACTCCAGGGATGGTGGGGAAAAGGCATTATGTTGGCGTTGCCTGTCTGTCCCCTGAGGAGGACAGCTGCCTCTGGACCTCAATGCAAAGAACTCTCTAGGAGTGAGAGCCTTGGTTTTGTGTCTTCCTCAGCCCAGCCTTCCTCACTGTCTCTGAAGCCTGTCTATAAATAATGAGTGTAAAAAGCCAGCCCCTCTGTAAGAACAGGAACACTCTCACTTCCACTTGTGGACTGACAACATTTTGGTTGGCTTCTACTGAATTCAACAAACAGAGGCTAGAGTTTGGTCATGGCATCGGGCACAGTAAAAACGTAGTCTTACTCTGCTGTCACAGAAGGGGACAGGGTTTCAATGACTGGGGTCTCATCATGAATTACACAATAAGGTAGATTATTTAGATGGCAGATCAGCTATATCCCTTGGTCTGCCTCTTTGTGGCCACTTTCCTGCTCATTATGATCTCCCTCAAACATGGAGAAGGAAGAGACAATCTGTCAACCCAGCATGTCACTTCCCCCACACTGGCACATCTGTCAGGGCCCAACAGACTGCAGAAAGAGCAACTCTTTCTCCAACTTTTTCTGGGTTATGCCTCTTTTCTCCATTAAATGCACAATTTGCTGATCTAAGAACACATTTATGGCACATCTGGCAGTCCGAATGATGTTCTTCACAAATGCTATAAATCAAAGTGCTAGTTTTTCCTATGGTATCAAAGTTTTCAAATAAACCAATAGATGGTATCTCTCCGAAACGAATTCAGATACTATTATCTGTTACAATTAAACAGTGAATTATCCAGCCACATTTTCCCCAAAGTCTACATCAATTAGATTTGACCAGCTATGCCAGGTCTCTGAAGATTTAACGATAAAATGTCTATGGCTAGTATTAAAAATGACCTAGTTTATTAAGAAAATCCATGAAAGTATTCTGAAAACAAAGTCCAGTCTGATAATTTTATGCTATGACAAGGAATCCTTCTTTTATGTGGCTATAAAAATTATTATGCAACATCAAAAAATATAAAATCTATTTTCTTTTGAACTGCATTTTTTCCTTAAATGAAGATCATTCTCAAGGAGGCAACTGAGATTTATGAAAAATATTTACAATAAAGCCATAACGTCATGCGTATTAGCTAAGTAAGGCTAAAAGGAAATAGCAAATAAAATTATAGAAATTTACCGTTTTTTTAAAAAAAGAAAAAGGCATAGGGATAACTCCCATTAACACTGATTTAAATGGGAACGATGACATTTATGAGTGAGTGTGAAAGCAGAAGATTCACAGGCTAGCTGTCGAACATGACACCGTTTTGCTAGACAGCTCCGAAAGCTGGATGAGCTGCAACAGTGACTTGGTTTAACTAAAAAAGCAGCTGCTTTCTCAAGTATGTGGTCTCTCCAAATGATGTAAAATGCCGTGATTCACTGATTAAATATGAAATGTTTCCACTCCGAAATTTCACACGTGATGTTTATGTGGAGGATGTACTCTGAATTATGACACTGTGATGACAGGCAGAGACAGTGTGAGCCCTGGAGTGGCTGCCCCATGCAGAGGAGACCGCCCGCTGTGGGTCTCTGCACATCACCTCCACAGCACCAAGTGGGTAGCCTGGACCACACGTCTTACTGCTGGGGGTCACACAGGGCAGCAATAAATCACCACTGCAATATTTATAACTTCTTGCCTTGAACCAGAACCAATTAAAAACACACTTGGAAAACATGTTCGCTAACATCCTCTTTAGAATATTTATATGGATCAACTTTATTGCAAGTGAATAAACAGAGATAATGTGGCAAAAAGAAATTTCCCCAATACTAAACCCTTGATGAGACTTTTAAATTCACGCAAAGGAAAAGAATGCACCAGTAGTGGTAGCTACTTATTTTTGCTGAGTGTCCTCTGCTTTTCTGCATGCTCCACAATCTTCTCTTCCACATACAGACCCTTCCGCTTTCGAACTGCGTTCATGTACTTCCGGGCCTGGTTCTCAGAGTCGGCTTTTTCCCCAAAGTGCAGGTACTCTTCCTCCGTGGTTGGCACCCAGAAGGGGTCGCTGGGAATGATCTTGTAAAAGAAGATGACAGAATGTGCAAGGTTAGGCAGTTTTCATATCAAACTTTATTCACTGAGTTCCCCAATTCATATACTCTTAGTGAATGAAAAAAAGTTAAGCAATGAACAGCTAAGCTTGCTAGGAATGGTAGTTAAGCATTAAGAATCAGCCGGGTGTGGTGGCTCATGCCTGCAGGCCAAGGTGGGCGGACTGCCTGAGCTCAGAAGTTCAAGACCAGCCTGGGCAACACAGTGAAACCTCATCTCTACTAAAATACAAAACAAAACAAAAAAAATTGGCAGGGCGTGGCAGCATGCACCTGTTGTCCCAGCTACTTGGGAGGCTGAGGTAGAAGAATTGCTTGAACCTGGGAGGCGGAGTTTGCAGTGAGCAGAGATTGCGCCACTGCACTCCAGCCTGGGTGACAGAGCAAGACTCTGTATCCAAAAAAAAAAAAAAAAAATCATTGGAGGTGTGAACAAATGGAAGTAGATTCAACAAAACTTGTAACATACGTTATCATTCTTTGCTCACACTGCCAGTTCACAGCACTAAGGAAGAAAGAAAACTATTAATTTTTAATAATATGATTTTAAAAAGTTTTCCTTTTTGCTAGGATATATCTGAATGTTAATGTCTTTTCCATCAATATTTTGCCTTTGTCCTCAACCTCAACAAAGACCAACACATGTAACTACACTTTATTAGTAGTACATATATATTTTTTTAAGAGACAGAGTTCCACTCTGTTGCCCAGGCTGGAGTGCAGTGGTGCAATCATAGCTCACTGTAGCCTCCATCTCCTGGGCTCAAGTGATCCTCCTCCCTTAGCCTCCCAAGCAGCTAGGATTATAGGTGCATGCCACCATGCCCAGCTAATTTCTAAATTTTTTTCTGGAGGTAGTGGATGTATGACATTGTGAATGGAAAAAAATGCAGCAAAATGTTTACTTTAAAATGTTCAATTTTATGTTGTATGAATTTCACCCTCAGAACATTATTTTTAAAGACAGACTTAATGAAATTTCCCAGAATACAGAATACAGCACAGACAGATGGAAATTAAAAAAAAAAAAAGTATGAAAGGAAAGTCAAGAGTCATAAAGTATGTATAGGGTACATCTTACAGTAGTTCCAAAACCAGAAAACAGAGACCAGGACGAGAGTCTTCAGATGGAAACACCTCACTGAGTTTGGAGCAAGATAATAAAACCATCCACCCCTTGTGACAGTGCTGAAATGCTGGAAATTTGTGACCACCTGCACCTCCTGAGGCTCAATTCTAACCCACTAGACATTACAGAATGGGAGGTGTGGGCCACAACTGTGCTCCTTGCTCTTGAACAAAGGCTGGAAATAAAGCAGCTGCCTGTGTCCTGGTACTGAGGCAGACACAGAAAATCAGAGAGAAAAGCCAGATCATCTGGAGAAGAACATGAATCAGACCAACGACAAGCTTCGCATCAGCGACAGATGCTGGGACACAATGAAGTCCTCAGAGGCTAAGGAGCCTCGGTGTGAGCCTACACGTCGTTATCTAGTTAAATAAACCACTATCCAAAAAAAGCCTCTGCTGGACAGACTTTAAAACATACGACCTCTCATGGACACTCAACAAAAGAGCTAAGAAATATCCTTCTAGGAAAGAGTCCCTGAAGCAAAGAGCAGGTAGTAAGAATGAGAGCAGCCAGGGAGGCACAGAGGCATTATCAGCTCCAGAGTAACAATTCTGGCAGGTGACAGCAAGTCCACAGGAAGAGTGTCTTGAGGTGGGACCCCAGTTAGAGGCTGGGGGCAGAAAAGGAGACAAGGTCCAGCAATTGGGTGGGGGATGGGTAGGCAGAGTTGCAGACAAGGGCAGATGGATGGAATTTGGATGAGAAACTGCAGTGAGGAGGAGGAGTCGGGAGGAAGCTCAGTCCTGTGGACTTGGCCATCTGAGGGGGTTCTTCTGGATTACAGGGTGTGTGCTGTGATTTTATGGGCACATCAGTCCCAGAGACTCAATTCTGATTCACCAGCCACTGGGCCTAGGATAGCAAGGCTCATTCTAGACCATTCACCAGCAGACAATGTCATCATGATACCAGCCAGGCTGTCGGTGTGGGCTCATGGCCTGGGCCTGGGCAGGAGGAAGGGAAGGAAGGTGGCTGTCACTCAGAACAGCCTGACAGGTCAAAAGCCATCCACCCAGGATAAGGATAGGTGTAGCTATGAAGGGGGAGCATGAGGGAGCCTTGTGGTGATGGAACAATTCTGTGTCTTGATTACATAAAGCTACATATGTGATAAATTTTTTTAGCACTGATGACATACAAACTCCCATGAATATACAGCGTAGAAGAAAGGGAACCTGCATCTTTGATGGTGTCCCTGAGCCATGGTAATTGCTCAGGGACACCACCAGCCCTAATTGCTTAAATAATTACTATTCTGGCTTTATGGTTCTTGCAGCTGAAAACACTCATAATCCATCAATTGATACAGGGTTGTGAAGACTGAGGAAGATGTTACATAAAAGTCAGACAGTAAAGCACCTGGCACATCCTAGATTTGTCTGGCTCCAAAGCCTGCCTTTGCCATGTTTGCAGACTGCCATGAAGACTGAGTTTATCCAAACATAAATTGCACACTGGTACTAGCTAAGTCAAGTGTATGTAACTGGAGAAATCTGAAAAAGCTCTACTGGTGTATCAATGTCGATGTCCCGGTATGGTATTGTACAACAGACACAAGAGATGTTAACACTGGGGGTGGAGGAGTGAAGGGCTCACACGACCTCCCTGTACATATTTTTCGGTAACTTCCTATGGAAAAAAAATTTGGAGTTTTTTAAACAAATTTTTTAAAGACACCCGACCACCAGTTATAATTCTCTTTTGTCTGGAGGTAAAATTCTCAACACCTGTGAGAAACACAAACTGCTTCCAGAATTGGTTACTCTGCTTTGCTGGTGGGAGGACAAGGTGGGAGGGGTGGTGTCTGTTCCTCATACACAAGGAAACAGGCAGAGAGAATGCAATGAGCAAGAACCAAGTGAGTCTGTGTGGAATCAAACCCAGAGAGTGAGGGGTAGGGGGATGGCACATCACTGAATCTAGGAACAGGCACTGAGGCCAGAGTGAACGTGGTGTGAGGGTTAACTGCACCGGCTAGGGAGCCAGGCAGTCTCCCTTCAATGCCAGTTCCCTACCTGCTTAGCTGTGTGATCTTGGGCAACTTATTTCAAACGATCATATACCTGGGTTCTCCCATTTGTAAGGATGGAATGTTGAAAGTCTCAATTTCGGGCCGGGCGTCGTTGCTCACGCCTGTAATCCCAGCTCTTTGGGAGGCCGAGGCAGGCGGATCACGAGGTCAAGAGATCGAGACTATCCTGGCTAACATGGTGAAACCCCGTGTATGAAAAATACAAAAATTAGCTGGGCGTGGAGGTGCAAGCCTGTAGTCCCAGCTACTCAGAAGGCTAAGGCAGGAGAATCACTTGAACCTGGGAGATGGAAGTTGCGGTGAGCCAAGATTACGCCACTGCACTCCAGCCTGGCAACAGAGTGAGATCCGTCTCAAAAAAAACAAAAGTCCCAATATCATGAAGACACCTTCACTCCTCCTGCATCTGTGTGGACAGCCTGAAGCCACTTGCCTCAACATGCCCAACAAACTCTGAGAACAGCGCAGATGGAGCAACGCCCGAGTGCTCCAGGCTGGTTTTGAATTTCCTTAGTGGAGCAAAGACAAGCCTACCCTTTTATGGTTGTCCAGCTTGTGCTCCACAGAAAGGCCCCTCCAGGCCACAGAGGAGGGCTTGCTATCACACTGAAGAAAAAGGGGCTTTTTTTTTTTCTCACTGCCTCACCCAGAATACATCAGCCTAGAGTGAGAATGTATTTTTGCAACTCAATAGCCTGAAGGGGATGCCATTTTCTGATTCATAAAACAGTACCCAAGGGCAAACTGTTGCCCTAGGCATTAAGGGAAAAGAAAGCCTAGAAGGAAGAAGCTCTGAGTGCTCCATTTCAATTTTTTGCCCAGTTTTCACTACGATTACAGCTGGCAGATGGAAAATACCATGTCCAAAATAAACTTGTTTGGTGCTATTGTAATCACTTCACCCGGTATGAACTTTAGCCCACCCCTCAGGGTAATCTCAGTAA
This sequence comes from Sapajus apella, assembly GCF_009761245.1. NCBI lineage: Eukaryota > Metazoa > Chordata > Mammalia > Primates > Cebidae > Sapajus > Sapajus apella. The sequence continues at coordinate 2,143,325 of NW_022437087.1, read as the reverse complement.
TCAGTGGCGAATCTTGAGGTTATGCTGACATACATGTACGACGGCACTGGTTGGTAATATTTTTTCTTTCTGTGTCTGTTATTAGCTCCTTTTCTTTCTTTTTCATAGAAGGGTAAAACATAGGAAGAGAAATTATGAGATTGCTGACTTCAAAGGTTTCCTCATGGAAAAATGCCTGTAATTTTATTTTCTCTATTTTTTGAAGCACTTTCTCTCAAAAGCTCTTGATTGTAAATTATATGGTGTGGTAGAATACAAATGAAAAGAAGTGCCTTGGAGTGAGAAGCCATATCTCAACAACTGTGTTATTTCTAAACCTAACTATGGGGGAAAAACCAAGACAGCCAAAAAATATCAGATCAATGACATTTAATTATAATGTAGTTTTTAAGATTCCAAAGATTTGAAGCTTTTGGGAACAGGACCACGACAGGTGGCAAGGACGTGGCAGAAGGATAGTACAAAACTGGGGCAAAACTTTTGGGAACATTTTTCTCTCAAGTTATTTAAGAGACTTATTTTTAATAACTAGATATAGCTAAGCCAGAAAGTAATATATTTTTTTTAATTATTAAATGTGTAAGATCAATTTTCAGATTTGCTTTTAAATTTCTGAAGGATAAGGGAGACGGAAAACCATCAAGGCCTTCATGTACAGAAACTGCCTATTTGGTAAAATCTTGCTGTTTCTACACCAGTTGTCCCTCAATATCCCTAATAGAAATTTCAGGTAGGCATATGGCCACCTAGATTCAGAAGTTTGAGGCATACTTTTTCTATAAAGAGCCAGATAGCAAATATCTTAGACTTTGCAGGCCATATATGAATTCGATCGCAGCTACTTTACTCTGCTTAAAAGCAGCCATGGAAAACAGCACCTGATTGGGTACAGGTGCATTCCAAAAAAATTTATTTACCAAAACAGACCACAGGCCATAGACCTAAAGACTACATTTCCCAGCTTCCTTCTTAGGTGGGGCCTTGTTAGATGTGCCCTAACCTTGTTAGACTGGTTTTGGGCATTGGGATGAGGGGGAAGTCATGTGTGCAAGATCCAGTTTGTGTCCTTAAAGGAAAGGAGAACATCTTACTCTTCCTCATCCCCATTCTTATTGGCTGGAAGGCAGATGTGATGGAGGGACGTAGAGCAGCCACTCTGGACAATCAGTGGGAGCCAAGTGTTGAGAAAGGCAGCAAGCCAGAACGGGCCTGGGATCCTCCCACCGTGAGCCACAGGTCAGCCCTAGTCTGCCTCCCTAGACACAAGAGAGAAATAATCTCCGCCTTATTTGAGCCACTGTATTTTGGGATCCCTTTATTAGAGCAGTCTTACCTGCTTCCTAAATAATATATCTGACAACTAAGAAATGAAGGGACCTTTATACGTTAAAAAAAAAAAAATATGCTTTACAAAATCACTTGGAAGGATAAGACTATAAAATGATGAGATTTTAAAACAAAAAATAGAATATAAGAATTCAAATGGATCATTCTTCCAGTAATGATGCCATTGCAGCAGCACTGAATGCCTATTAGGGATCTGCATTTACAGACAATCCCAGTGATTACTTAACCTACATCCTCTTTGTTCTGATCAAACATACTATAACCCAGTTTTATGCGCAAGTGTTAATCAAGGACATCTTCATGAGATGGACGACTTGTCATCTCTAAGATATTCAGAAGCATGACTTGTGAATTCTGAAGGCAGTTTGCGGCAATGGTAATGCCAATGAAGAAAGCATTCTTCCCCTCAAGGTCATTGGGTTGAAGTGGGCTGAATCTCTCCGGTTCTAAATATTGTTTAGCTGTGTTGCTCTGTAATCACACATCAGGTAACTAAAACCTGTGGTAGAGGATGCTGTAATAATGTTTTCATTAGAACCATCAGTAATATATTTTACTACATAGTTCCTATTTTTCAGCCACTGCCTTTTAAAATGCATCCCTTATGTTTCTTATTGGTTTGTGTTCTTATATAAAAGTTGAATGCCAAAAACCAAAACCAAAATTAAAAAGCTAGAATTCTGGATAAACAAGAAATTACTACCCACAAGCTCAGAAATTACAAAATTAATGTTTTGGAGCTATTGTTTTCTACATAATGAAATGCAGCAATGTCTCGTCAGATATAAGCCAGCAAAACCATCAAAACCCCATTAAGTTTTCAGAGAAAGATGCAAAAGGTAAGAAAAAATTCACAGTAAATTACTGTTAAAACCTAGACTTTCTACTGAGCAAACTCTGTGATGTAACCTAAATCATAGTGTTAACCTTCATTCTGTCAAGCATTACGAATGTGACTTTATTTTTTTTAAAGGAAAAGCAGACACAATGGAGTGTTCTGGGATGGTTACTTCACTTGCAATCAATTTAGATGATATGAACTTACTGAATTAAAAGCAAATTTACCCTGTCCAAAGTCAATTTTTCTACACTACCACCCTTCTTTACTTCACTGATTCACTTGATTATAAATTTCGTTTTAAAAAGAAAGTTCTCCCTCAATTATTCTCACTTTCCATTCTCATCTAAATTTAAACTCTTCTTACAGTGTTCTGGAAAAACGGACCCATCAGGCTAAAGAAAGTGAGAAAGATAACAGCTTAGCATTGAAGCTAAATCATGAGTTGTGTTGAAATAGAATTTAAGAATAAAACCATGGATAATCTGTGTGAAGCCCCGTGCAATGCCACACTGCTGAGAGCAAGCCAAAAGGAATGTGGTATAGACTCAGAAAATGATCCATGAGGAAACGATCTTCGCATCAGCAAGGGCTAGTCAGCCACAATGTCAGGCACTTGGTTAGATATTTGACCAGGGGGTGAAGAAAACTCGGGAGGGTCCATGATTTGCCCAAATAAGTAGAAGAATTAGTATTTGAAACCAGGACTATCTGACTCCAAAGTCAATGCTTCTTCCATTACCTTACAAACCTCCATGGTAAAAGGGAATAATGTGAAGTTATTTCAATTCCCTGTAAACAACCACCACAAAAACTGTTCTTAAAACAATCTTTCTACTTACATCCTTGGGTTTAAAATTTTCTTCCTGACCTTAGGCTTTTTCTTGAAAAGTAAACTGTTTCTTGCACATGGCTTGCAGTTTGCCTTTACCAGCCTTTTCTCATGCGACACCTTCTGATTGAATGTCCTTCTTAGCTGGCTCCCGTCTCCTTTGCCTTTAAGGATCTGTTCAGGATGGTTGGTCTGACCTTACCTTTGCCTCTGGCTATTATTTTTTCTCTAACTTAACAATGTGTTCACAATCTTTCCTTCTCTCCCCAGCAATGTGGATCTGTTAAGTTTTCCTTTCTGATTACAGATAAGGTTTGCCTTTTCACCCACCTTTACCCACACTGACAATGAAGGGTTCTGAGTAGCCATTTCATTCCATTCTCATTCCACAACACTTGAAAGCCGCGGAAACCTTGAATCTTCATAATGGGGATGGAAGAATATATAATACACCATAATTTAAAGCTATCCCTTTGCAAGAAGTGTAACAGTTCCCTTCTAAATGGCTGGAGATAATTTTTTTTCCCTGGAAGAAAATGTTCTTAAAATTTCACATTCAAAAGGTCCGTGATTTTCTATTAAAAATCTAAAATATATATTTGGGTGAAAAAAGGATTAAATTTTCAGTATCTTAAATTTTATATTGAATAAAAAGAACAAATGAGAGTGACTATGTGTGTATGTGTGTTTATTATAAGCCACAGATGATCTCAGGATCATTCAATCTGGATAAAAAAGCCATTTGCTTTCACCTGTCCATTTGACTGAGTTGAGCCATACATAGAAAGGCCAGATGCCATGATCTGTGTTGTCTGCTATTCTTGGGCTCTTCTGTAGGGAATGTACCCACAGATGAGAAAGAAGGAATGGGAACTTGGATTTTTACCTCCCAATGGCTGAATACCAGTTGTGGGCTGGCCAGGCCGCTTGTTCTCTTCCTGATTTCATCAGCAAAACCAAAGCTTTCAGCAACAGGAAGCACAGCCTTAATAATGAACATGTCTGTCCCTTCTTTCATTTCTTCTTGAAGTACCCGACCTTCTCTCTTTGACAAGACAGCATAGACTCGACCTGCAAAACCACAAATGTTTTAAATTCATGGATCAGTCATACAGCTTGAGCCACACAAAAGACATGATTGCCCATACACCTTGTAACAATCCACTAATGATTCGATTTGTTCTCAATAATGTTGGTTTACAAAAGCATGGAACACTTTTTAAGTGTTTATTTAAAAAGCATGAGATTTATAGAAAAATTAGAAACAAAAAATAAAGTTAAATCACACTAAACCGCACTGTTCATTGTCAAACCCCATAATACAGCATGAGATGGAGGAGATTTAGTAAAAGGACCTTTCAGTGCAATTTCACCTATGAGCCATCTTTGGGTCTGAAATCCAATAAGATGAGTATGACTGGGCTTTGTAAACATTAAGATGTTTTAATAATTATGAGACCTTATTGACATGACAATGATAATTATGATGACATAGGCTATTTGGGCATAGTAAGCAAGCAACTGGCATTTTTTTTTTTTTTTTTTTTTGAGATGGGGTTTCACTCGTTACCCAGGCTGGAGTGCAATGGCGCGATCTTGGCTCACCACAACCTCCGTCTCCTGGGTTCAGGCAATTCTCCTGCCTCAACCTCCTGAGTAGCTGGGATTACAGGCACGCGCCACCATGCCCAGCTAATGTTTTGTATTTTTAGTAGAGAAGGGGTTTCACCATGTTGACCAGGATGGTCTCGATCTCTTGACCTCGTGATCCACCCGCCTCGGCCTCCCAAAGTGCTGGGATTACAGGCTTGAGCCACCGCGTCCGGCGCAACTGGCATTTTTATGCCAAAAATTAAAACCACACACATAAATATTTGCTCATATTTTTCTTAAACTGGTAATATTTAAGTGGCATGAGTATTAAGTGTTTTATTTCCCTGAAAACTGATAGGTTTGGAATCTTTAATGTCTGGTAACAATTTCTAGTGCCACAGCACAAGAGTTCTACTAGCAAATTCTCTTGGATGACTCTCTTAATTCATTTTAGGCACAGTTCTGCCTCACACTTAGGAGGGAAATATCTTCCCCTCTCACTGGTGTTCTGTATGAGTGCCTTTGTGTATGTGATGCATCCTTTCAACTAGTAGGGAGAATTGACCCTGCGAAGAATAGAGACACATTGAAAATCATAGACAATCACGAAGAACTTGCTGTAACCAGCAGATACTTTAAAGCCTCTTCTTTCACCTGCTGCATAAAAAATAACGTTACATAAGTCATCTATGCATATATTATCTTAAACATTTACAACATTGCTGCTAAGCACAACTAAAGTATCCTTTGACCACCAGCGAGTCCTGGACCCTTCTCTCTTAACTGCTAAGGTGATGAGTCTGGAGTGTCTGCTACCCACTCACCTTTATTTATTTATTTTTTAAACTAGAAACTGAGGACATAAAGCCAAGATGACTCCCAAACTTTTCTCTCTGATTCAGATTTCCCCCTAGTGGCAGTTATTAGGAAGGATAATAGGAAACAGCAGAAAAGCTATTGTGTCACAAGGCCTCAAGGTAAACTAAACTAAAATCTCTCATAAGCCTTCACCACGACGAGGTTTAGCTTAAAAACAAATTAAACATTCCATTCGTAATGAAAGGCACCCCCTTTCCTCTTGTCTACTTCCCCAGCTAGCTACTACATCCTCTCCTTCCTTCCTTCCCCATATCTCTTAAACCGGCAGCTTCTCATTTCTACACTATGTGCTCTCTCTTTAACATCTAGGTTCTCCTGGTTGCTCCAGAAACTGCTTCCTTGAAATTCCACAGTAATTTTCATATTCCTAACCTAAATGCTTTTTTTCTCAATTTGAATTCTCTGATTTCTCTGTGGTATTACTGATTAATCCCTTCTCTGTCAACTGTCTCCTTAGTATTATCCTCCTTAAACTCCTGGCCTTCTGGCTGTCACTCTCTTTATTTTAGTATCTCTTCAACTTCTCCTTATGGGTATTCTTTGAGGCTTCATACTCTTTGAACAAACTCTCCACTCAGCGAGCCAACTAATTTATCATCTGTGTGGTTTAAACTAACTAATTTTATGCCTGGGACTCCTAAGGCCATCTCTAAGCCAGGACTCTCCTTGGACTGCCAATACCACTTTACAATGGATGCCACAGCATCTCTACTGTGGAAGCCAACTTCCTTTTAAATTTAACATGTCTAAGAACATATTACCTACTTCAAAAGGCAACTCCATTCTCCCCATTCCAATGATTTCCCCCATCATGCATACATAGAAACCTCATAGTTACAGAATCACACAGCAGGGGGGTAGGAGGAATCTTGAGGGTCAATGATTTCTACCAAAGTAGCTGTTTAAACTCTGCTTGTATCCTCTAAAACTCATTTCCTCCCAGGGCAGCCCATTCCATCTTTGGATAACCTTAACGGCTAGACCATTCTTGAGCCCCAAATGTGTTCCCTTGAAGTTTCTGAACATCAGTCCTAGTTTTTATCACATGGGACAAGTTTAATCCATCTCCCTCAAACTACCCTATAAGCTACTCGAAGACAGCTATCTTATCTTCACTTTTCCAGGCCAATCTTGCTATGATAGACCTGTATTTCTTGTTTTATCCTGGTCACGTTCCTACTTGAACTACTATGACTTATGTACATCCCTCTTGGTATTTGGTACCCAGAAATGAAAACAATACTTCAAGTACAGTCTGAAAAGCTCCCGAAACAGCAGAACAACTATTATTTTCATTAGTGATCCCTTTTAGTTATATATTGTCTGAGATATATAGAAAAAAATCTTACTACAATACCTAATATGTGTGAACTAGCAATCTTTACTCTCCTATCTCATTCAAAGAAACGTTTTAAGTGGTGGGAGTGGTGGCTCACGCCTGTAATCCCAGCACTCTGGGAGGCCAGGGCGAGTGGATGACCCGAGGTCAGGAGTTCGAGACCAGCCTGGCCAACATGGTGAAACCCCATCTTCACTAAAAGTACAAAAATTAGTTGGGTATGGTGGCGTGCTCCTGTAATCCCAGCTACTCCGGAGGCCTAGGGAGGAGAATTGCTTAGAGGAGAACCTGGGAGGTGGAGCTGCAGTGAGCTGAGATTGTGCCACTGCACTCCAGCCTGGGCAACAGAGCAAGACTCACTCTGTCTCAAAGAAAAAAGAAAAAAAAAGAGAAACGTTTGAAGGTAGTCTATGGAATTAAATACAAAACAATAAACAATAGGGGTAAAAAAGAATGAGGAAAGTGGGGCTAACAGACCACAAATAAGGGGCCAGTGGGGACAAATTGCCTGACTGCTGCTGCATGGGTCACGCCAGCAGGCTTAGATCAATAATCGTCATTGAAACTGAATGTAATTAAACATGTAAGTTTGATCCATTCCATTTAAATTCCACGAAAACTATATCTTAAAACTGGGGCATAGTGATGAATCACCAAGCACAGGAAAATACTATTATAAAACCTTCCAAATACACTTGGCTCTTGTGATAGGTGTGTCCAATGCTTGGATGCATTCAAAGACCCCTATATAAGCCATTGTTATCACTGAGAAATTAACATAGCCATATCAGCAAGGATTTCTGATCATGTGGCCCTTGACTGTAAATACTTCATACCCTTTCCATTGGATATCTGTTCCATCATGATCATTAGTTTGTTCAGTCACTTAAAGATCAGAGTTGGTTGAGCGCAGTGACTCACCACTGTAATACTAGCACTTTGGGAGGAACAGGCAGGAGGAATGCTTGAGAACAGGAGTTTGAGACAAGCCTATGTAACAAAACAAGACCCTGTCTCTACAAAAAATTTAAAAATTAGCCATATGTAGTGGTGTGCATTTGTAGTCCTAGCTACTTGGGAGGCTGAGGCAGGAGGATCATCTGAGCCCAGGAGCTGGAGGCCACAGTGGGCTATGATCATGTCACCGCACTACAGCCTGGCAACTGGGCAGGGCTCTGCAGGAGGGAGGGATGGAGGCAGGGAGGAAGCGAGAGAAGGAGGGACTAGAGTACCTTCCTGTATGAAAGGAACCAGGGAAGAAGAATTCATCAGGCGAAAAAAACAGCAACAAGAAGGTTAATCAACTGAAACAGTTTTGATCAGGGTTCAACTATTAATGACTACACTATAAATATCTCAGCCTGTATTCAAGGCAGTAATCCACCCCTTCAGCTTCTCTAACTGCCAGACCCCAGAGTATATAGGACACAGCCCCTGTAACCTAAGCCAAGGTACACCACTCACTGTCCACAGTACACATTTGAGGTTTTACCAATTCTGAGCGCACAGTTTCTTCAACCTAGACTACTCTCAGTCCAACTCTATATTCAAATCCTTTTTATCATTCAAGGCCCATTCAAAAATAACTTGTTCCATGAAGTCTTCTCTGATACTCAAGCTCAAAAAAAATCTCTTTACCATTTGGGTGAACATGATCTGTTCTTTTACAGCTTTATGGATTCTCATACATGTTCTTCTTCCTTAATATTAAGACTAACCTGTAGATTTTAAAATCTTGAAAGCTGGAAGTATGGCAATTAAAGGTGTGTTGTTTTTTCAGAATTTAGGAAAGGGAGCAGTTGTTTGCAGCAATGTTTTAACAGTAAACATTCAGGGAACAACGCACATTTCCAATTTGGGAATGATAGTTAAGCAATTCTATCACATCCAATTCATAAGATATCATGTAGACGTTAAAATGAAAATTATGAATTCTAAGTAGCCAAATGAAAGCATGCCTACAAAATAAATAATCTAAAAAAGCAAAATATTAAATTATTTCTATCATAAGGTTACAGCTATGCAAAATGTACTATCATGGACAAGGGATGCAAAAGAAAATGGGAAATAAAGTTGAATTCCAAGGAGGAAGAGTTTTCTTTCACCTTGATCTTTGTTATTGTTGATATCGCTTGTGCAATAACTTTAATTAAAAACACACACACAAATAAATTGGTAGATACTTATTCTTATACACCAGGTCACATTAACCTCTTCCTTTTGTCATAGAGCTATAAGACTGCTGATCCAGGCCAATGTGGTTGACAGGATACAGATGGGCTTCAATCAAATAGGAGATAAAGCATGCTACAGGCACAGCGGGGAATGTAGACTGGCTGCTACTATACGATCAGTTACAAGTTTATAGATAATTGTGGTAACAGGTCGACCCCACTCTGGAAGGTGGTCCTTAGTGGGTCTGCTAGTAGCTCTATGTTCTTATCATTATAATCTGTGACTTAAAAAATGAGGCACAATGATCAAATCCAAAGTTGACATGAAGTTGGCAGGTAGTAAATACTGTGACACAGTCAAGATAACTGGGCAAGGACTCCAATTTTTTTGTTTTTTATTTATTTTTTTGAGACAGAGTCTTGTTCTGTGGCCAAACTGGAGTGCAGTGGCGTGATCTCGGCTCACTGCAACTGCCAACTCCCTAGCTCAAGTGATACAAACAAAAAAATTAGCTGGGCATGATGGCGGGCATCTGTAATCCCAGCTACTTGGGAGGCTGAGGAAGAATCGCTTGAACCTGGGAGTCGGAGGTTACAGTGAGCCAAGATCACGCCACTGCACTCCAGCCTAGGTGACGAAGCGAGACTCTGTTTCAGAAAAAAAAAGTCTTAAAAAAGTATACAGTGATGTATGTGTAAAAATAAAAAGTAGATTCAAAGTATCTCATATACTCCATAAATATATACATATACCTACGAAATACCCATAAAATTAGGAACACCTGAGGTCAGGAGTTCAAGACCAGGCTGATCAACATGGTGAAACCCCGTCTTTACTAAAAACACGAAAAAATTAGCCGGGCGTGGTGGCAGGCACCTGTAATCCCAGCTACTCTGGAGGCCGAGGAAGTAAAATCGCTTCAGCTCGGGAGGCGGAGGTTGCAGTGAGCCAAGATCATGCCATTGCACTACAGCTTGGACAACAAGAACAAAACTCCATCTCAAAAAAAAAAACCCAATAAATAAATAAGTAAAAATTTAATAAATAAAAGGAAGAACTATAGTAATCATAGCTGCAATTAAAACTCTTAATTTATCTAGGCACAGTGGCTCACGCCTGTAATCCCAGCACTCTGGGGAGCTGAAGTGGTGGATCATCTGAGGTCAGGAGTTTGAGACCAGCCTGGCCAACGTGGTGAAACCCCATCTCTACTAAACATACAAAAAAATTAGCCAGGCGTGGAGGCGGGCACCTGTAATCCCAGCTACTTGGAAGGCTGAGGCAGGAGAATCACTTGAACTCAGGGGGCAGAGGTTGCAGTGAGCCAAGATCGCACCACTGCACTCCAGCCTGGGCAACAAGAGTGAAACTCCATCTCAAACAAAACAAAACAAAACCTCTCAGCTAGTACTGTCAAACAAAAAGGGGTATTTTTAAAATGTGAGGTTATTACCAAAGATTTTTTTTTTAAATGAAGAGCAAAAATAAAAAAGATTAACAGATTAGAAGAAAAAAATACAAAAAGAAACAATTCAATGACAAGCAGGTAAAAGCTCAGCAATAATCAAGCTAATTACACGGAAATTTCATGGGTAAAAAATGATAACAGAACCACATCTTTAGAAAAGTGGATTTTAAAAGTACAGAAAGGCATTTTCCTGAAATTATTTCCCCAGATAAAATGGTTTTGAGATGATTATTTTCCTACAAAATTTCCCATTTTGGCCCCATGCAATTCTATCCATTTATAGAAAGATTTCTTGTTTTAACAATCTATGTAGAAAAAAGTAAATTTAAAAAAAAGACTAAGGAAATTCATTTTGCTAAATAAAAAAGACCTGGGATCAACTTCTGCCGATTCTTGGAGAATTCAAACAACAGTTAACAAAGTCTGAAGTCTTCTCAGAAGATCTCTAAATATCCAGACAGGAAGCAAAAGGCCTCAGGAACACAGAAGTTCTTTACATTTCTTTCCAATGGAAGGTGTTGATTGAGAAAGTAAAAGAAAAACACAAGTGAACAGCTGACTGCATTGATAGACCTTAGACACTAGAAATTGGTTATCAATATAAAAGGGCCCCTCAAAAGCAAAGAGAAAACAGGCCTCACAGGAGATTCTCCAGTCTAAGCAAGAGAACTTCAAATCAATTCGAGAAAAAAAAAAAATCCACATTGACTCTAAATGTCAACTAGGGCAGCGGATGTGACAGTCAGTTGGTCTCAGGGGCAAAGTATTAAGAAAGTTGACCAATGACAATGGTACAGAGACTCCATACCAACCCACATTCACACAGTTGCCACACAGACGGTAAGTAAACGGGGCTTCACAGAGGCCAGTGAGGCCTAGTACAATGACATTTGTACCTGGGTAAGGCAAGTAAAAAATGATCCTTTGTTCCAGAGAGAGAAGGTGACAAAGAACTCTGAGGGTTAAAATATAGATATCTCCTCCTGGAAAGTGGCACAACTGAGTCTGATGGCCAGGTGGTGAGCTCCAGGATAAAAATATAAGGATAGGATGACAAATGATATTTTGAGGTATTATCCCAGGGTGGCCTGGTCACATGCAGTGTCCAGGTGGTGATTTCCCAATAGAAATCAGAAAATGAACACAGAGGGGTGACTCAACAGGGGTGACTCAACACTCTGCTAGGAATTCAGTCTGATAAACACCAACAGCTGATTCTGGCTTCACGTGTTGTGCTGAAAATTCATCTTCTCAGAAAACAAAGGACAAATGCCATTCCAAATAATAATGTAGAGGGGATGGCAATCTGGGGAGAAAACAGGTGTTCCCATTATTTTGGGAGGAAATACATGTTCTCATTATCTTGAGAGAAAGGATAGGCATAGACCTATGCAGGCCTTGGACTTCAGAAAGGATCATTTTGGCCGGGTGTGGTGACTCATGCCAGTAATCCCAGCACTTTGGGAGGCTGAGGCAGGTGGATCACTTGAGGCCAGGAGTTTGAGGCCAGCCTGGCCAACACAGCAAAACCCCATCTCTACTAAAAATACAAAAAGATTTAGCTGGGCGTGGTGGCACATGCCTGTTATCCCAGCTACTTGGGATGCTGAGGCAGGAGAATTGCTTGAACCTGGAAGGAGGAGGCTGCAGTGAGCTGGGACAATACAGGAAGAAAAAAAAAGGAACATTTCAAACACATAGAGGGACAGGAAAAAAAAAGACAACTAACACATATGATAGGTTCTGGGCTAACAGACCCTAAAATAAAATTCCTTTGCAGAGTAACCAGAGAATCTAAAGGAAATCCATCATGAATGATCTCAATGACAGAAAAAGGAAGAAACTCCCTCCCCAACCCCTATTTTAAGAGGCTATGCACAGTAGAAGGAAGAGGATGCCAACTCAGGTATCAGTACCACATCCAGGATACTCAAAATCAGAACAAGCAGAGTGTACCAAAGTCAAAGACTAAAGACAGTGCAAAGGGCTTTTTCCAATACAGGTTGACTATCTCTTTTCCAAAATGAGTGGGACCAGACGTGTTTTAGATTTTTGATTTTTTTCAGATTTTGGCATATTTGTATTACATACTGTTTGAGCATCTCAAATTAAAAAATCCAAAATAATCCAATGAGCATTTCTTTTTCTTTTTCTTTTGAGACAGAGTTTTGCTTGCTGCCCAGGCTGGAGTGCAGTGGCAATCTGGGCTCACTGCAACCTCTGCCTCCCAGGTTCAGACAATTCTCCTGCCTCAGCCTCCTGAGTAGCGGAGATTATAGGCATCTGCCGCCATGCCCAGCTAATATTTTGTATTTTTAGTAGAGATGGGGTTTCACCATGTTGGCGAGGCTGGTCTTGAACTCCTGGCCTCAAGTGATCCACCCATCTTGGCCTCCCAAAGTGCTGGGATTATAAGTGTGAGTTACCACGACCAGCCATCCAATGATCATTTCTTTTGAGCATCATTTTGATGATCAAAAAGTTTCGAATCTTAGTAGATCACTTGGGATCTTGGATTTTCAGATTTGGGATACTCAACCTATACTTTCCAAAATAAGGAGACATGTCTACAACTTATAGAAACTAATTACATATTATAGCGCATAGCAAGAAAATAGGGGTTCACAATACCTATGTTATCTATCATTCTTTTCAGTAAAGAGAATAGTGAACAAACTATAGCAAGTGGAACAAGGTGAAGTGAGAGAACACTGAGGTTCAGGATAGCTCAGAAGTTGATGTGATGACTAAGTACTTGGCCTTAAATAGTCCTGGTTCAAGCATCCAGGACCAGGATATCTCATGTTAAGTGAATCTGCCCTTTTGAGAAATTATGCATAGTAAGGTAGGCACCAAACTGTTTGAGCATAAACGGTCATAAAAGGTAAACAATGACTAAACTTTTTCAGGAGATAAACACTGGGATCCGTAAATTGCAGACTAGAAAGCCGTATGTTAATTTTGTATAGAATTTTAAAGAAACATTATAGACATTTGTACATGTTTATACAAGCATGAGGTAAACTCTGGAGACAACATGGACTTTCTAACACAAAATTATATTAACCTAAGCTTTTTTTTTTTTCTAATATGATTGGTAAGCTGATAATCGGGGGACTGCTATAGATGTAAAGGACCTTTAACTTCATCAAAACATTTGATTTTCTACCTGTTCAGTTTTATTTCTCATCAGATAGGAAAAGGACAATGAAAAAAATGAATAAGAAATCAATGTGTTAAGATGGTGGTGGTGTGACTGTTCTTGCCATTAAAATTTTTCTCCTGTTTACTGTTGTAATACTAATTGTGTTACATAACTTAAGAAAAAAGTTAGGTGTATAGACTCAGTATTCATATATAAATACAGGAGTTCATACAACTACATAATTTCTACAGTATAGTCAATTACCAAAAATGTGGATTCTGCTTTTTGGGGAACAGAGTGGGAAAACATAACTTTTCTTATTTTAGAAAGAAATGGTATTGATCTTGCCTTCTCACATGAATTAATGAGAAGATGTAATTGCTAAACTGCATTAAAAGAAGAATGCTGAATTTCATGTAGAAGGTAATAGTGTAAAGATAGACATGTTCTCTACTGGCCGGAGGGTATGTGGGGTGCTGAGTTCTAATATGGTTGCTTTAAGAGGGATGCTGACCAAGTAAAGTATGTCCAAAAGACAGCAACTGGAATGGTGAAAGGATACAGAAATCACAATAGAAAAACAGGTGAAGGATTTGGAGAGTTTTTCTCTTGGATATAAAACTAGAAAACTCATGATTTCCTTCAAATACATAAAAGTGTTATTGCATGGAACACAGATGAATGGTGGTACAGATAACTGGAAACTAGCAGGTGACAGATATTTTGCTCAATACAGGAAAAAACATCAACTCACGAAGCTGGCTGTGAGCTGCCCACCAAAAGAAGTATTCAAAGAGGTGGCATAAGCATCTGTTGCGGTCGGAGAGGCTGGAGAAAAGCTCCTGGGTCTTCTTCAAGGATTTGAGGGGTTAGGATTTCTTGATTTTAACTCTTATTTCTGCCTTCTTAAATTAAGAAAGTTCTCAATGAAAATGAAATATACCATCTGAGAATAGTCTAGGTTGGTGTTTCCCAAATGAATCTACAAATTCCATGGCTGTTAATAGGCATGCTGTATTCAAATAAGGTTGAGAAGCACTGTATACGACATGCGTATTTGGAGATTTGATTCGCAGTGCACACTGGCCTTAATTCAGCTATTTTTCAAATGCTGCTACTGATGCTCAGTCTCACAGAAACCTTAATGTGATGCAAGCCTAAATTTTTCTGGAAAAAGAAAAAGCTTAGATTTCTTTCAGGAATTGATTAGCAAAAGAACCTTCCTTAAAAGAATGTAATTAACCACATATTGACTCAAAGGGCCTCAGGGTTAGAGGAAACTTAATAATTTGGCTGATTCTCTCATCCAGGGCTCAATCTTCCTTTATATTCTCTTCACTACTGAAACAGTTCCTTGATCTCGAGAGAATAAGACAACTACTGTGTGCCAGGTGCTGTTCTAGGCATTGTATTTAAAAAACTGTGTTATCTTAATCATCACAATTTGTATGAATTATTATCCTCTTTACTGTAAGTAGAGAAAGTAAGTCTCAGTGAACTAATATTAGCCAAAAGACCAAAGAGGTACTGAGCACCAGTGCTTCATGTCTCCTGAGATCTTAAAGTCTGCTTCTCCCAAATAAGAAAAATCAGAAATAGGATTTGATATAATGGTTAGCAGTGAATAAAGCCCCAAATAATTTTCCTTTTTAGAAAGAGCCCAGAATTCACAAAAGCCCTTTTGTGTTATAAGAATGCTGCCTTATTCTTTGATCATTTTCAGAGCAACTTTGGTTACGCAGACTGATATGCTTATTTGCTTGATACACGATCCTGCAGAGGTTTGGATGGTAACACACATGAGCAGTTTAAGCTTCAGTTAGCAGACATTTCATCACAGAAAGGATTCTGTTAGTTGCTAAAGAAAAGATCGTTAGTAGTCATGTTTTTCCCCTCTCAAGATTTTAATATTTAAGGTATCTGGCTTTCAAAGATCTTAGTTTCTTAGTAAATCTGAAGATGGTATAGCTTCTGCAAAACATACTAAAAAAGTTTAAGATTTTGGGTTTGCCGGGTGTGGTGGCTGATGCCTGTAATTCCAGCACTTTGGGGGGCCAAAGTGGGTGGATCGCTTGAGCTCAGGAGTTCGAGACCAGCCTGGGCAACATGGTGAAAACGACACCCACCTCTATAAAAAATACAGAAAAATTTAGCTGCATATGGTGGCATATGCCTGCAGTCAACGGCTACTTGAGAGGCTGAGGCGAGAGGATCACATGAGCCTGGCAGATGGAGGTTGCAATGAGCTGAGACTGCCCCACTGCACTCCAGCTGGGGTGACAGAATGAGACTTGTGTCCAAAAAAAGATTTGGGGTCTAGGAGACTTCACTGTTATTCAGGGCATTTCTCACTATCTTTACCTTTTCTTTCTTACCGAGAACATCACCGGTGGCCATGATCTCACATGTGTACATAGCTGCCATCAAGCGCTGAGGTTTCACTTGCAGTGCATAGCGACATGCTTCTTTCATGGTGGCAATTAGCTGTCCTGAGAAAGGCCCATAGCAGTCAGTGAGTGGAGAGTCTCCTTTCTGGGATGTCCTCTTCTCCAAGGCCTCAGAGCAGCCATCTTGTAGCTCTTGGTTTTCATTTCCACCAGAACAGGTTCCATTTTCCTCCTGTCCCTCTTTGGCCAGATCACTTGCTCCTTGTTCCTCAAATTTACTGAGGTCCCATTTTTCCAGAACAAAACAGACACCCATGAGAGGCTCCTCACACATGGGGCCAGAGAGGGTTGCTAGTTGGAAGCCACTCACAATGCTATTGCCCAAATCTCGGTATCTACTGGCTTCTTTTGAAGCTTTGTCAGCTGGACCTGTCCATACTGAGTTCTGAAAATCTTCACTTTTATTGACTAGTATGTTGGGCCCACATTTTCTTGGGCCAAATGACCAGATTTGGTCAACAATATTCCTCCATCTTCTCCCTGTTAAGTGTTGCTCCAGTTTTCCTTTGAATTCCAAAATTTTCTCTTGGGTCTTTTGATGAATCAGCTGAGTATTTTCGCCCTCATTCAAAGAGGATGTCAACTGCTCCATAGAACGAATCAAATCACTATTTTCTTCCAGAATCTGAGTGACTTCTTCTGGAAGGGGCATGGCTCGAACACTGAGCGTGGCAAGTTTATTGGGAGTTGTTATGGTGATTAGCCCGTCAGAGTCAACTTGGATTCCTTCAGGGATTTTACTTTGATCTTCTTTCATTTGGTGTATGACTGCAACTTTTTGCTGTTTGCCTATTTCTTCATTGACCATGTCAACCTTTGGGGGTTTTGTGATTGTTTCTCTGAACGGAATAATGGGTTCAGATACACTGATATGAATCTTTGCAAACCTACAGACAAATGCAAGATAAATAACAGAAGGTTAAAATCAAAATAGCATCAAGGCTCCCATGTAGAAATATCACAGTGGAGATTCTGCAAAAACATAGGAACATAAAAATTATCTCCTATAAAAGACCTGCAATTTACATTATATCACAATTCAAAAACTGCTTTCTTTCCGATTGAAAAGACTACTTCTAATGGGAATATACCTCTGCTGTGGGTAGCAGCTACTCTTGTGGACAGCAAAGGTCTTCAGCCCCAGTCTGGCACCAAGTTCAGAAAGCCTCTTTTCCCACACAATTTATTCACAATCTTGTTGTATAGTCACAGGATATACAACAAAGATGGACCTGACATTGTATGTTTTTAAAACCACTTTGATATTCAAACCTGAGAAAGACAGTATACATACACAAAACTGTATTCAATCTTACCTAAGAATTCAGATATAAAATCTAAAATAACAAAAACTATGGATATGCACGTGTGTGCATTAAAAAAAACAACTTATCATGTATGAGGCACTGTGTTAAGTGCTTTGCATGTAGTATTTCTTTAGTAGACACTAGTATTATCTTAATTTTGTAGAGAAAACCAGATAAGAAAGATTAAGTAACTTCTCCAAATAGCCTGTAAGTAGAGAAGCTAGGATTCAGATTTAGTTCTGACCAGAATCCACACTCTCAGTCATTATGCTATACTGAAAAACAGAGTTAAATAGTACATTAAAGGAATAGTCTACCATAACACTAGGAAGTTTTTATCATAGATTATATGAAAATTAATTTGAATTAGAAGATCTGCTAAAATAATACCACATTAAAAAAAGGTCAAATAATCTATGTAGCCACCTTTAATTACGCTAAATTGCCATTCAATAAGATTCAATATCTATTCTTGATTTTAAGAAAAAAGACACTTAGAAATCTTAGGAATAGGAAAATATCTGTAAAATTATCATTACATAGAGAAAAATATGCTCACATACTTAGAACACTCAAGAAAATCAACTGCAAAGCTACTGAAACTATGAGAGAGAACATATCTATGTTCTTATTCCTAAAACATAGAGTCAAAAGAGCTATAGAGCTCCTAATTCCTCCTAATTCCTGAGGCTCCCAAGGATTCTCCTGTAGTAATCATTTACATGATTAATTAAAACCACTCCAAGCTGTGGAAGGAAGTGTGTGATGGCTGCCACACTTATAAAGCACCTCAGGACAAAAGGTTCTCTAAGTCCTAGCAATGCAGAGCCTGTGATTACATTACAAAAGTGCAGCAGGCTCAGGGTACATCGCGACAATTTCCTGTGGCTTCCTGCTCTGATGATTACTGCCCTGAGATCTGGATGCTAAAAATTCTGACAGTTTCTCTGGCCTGGGGACAACAGGTAGTCTCCTTGTCTCCCATTCCCGGACAAATTCCATTCCTGAAAATGTGCACAGAAGTTGAAAAAGAAGATTATATACTATTAACAGGAAGGCTCTGTCCTAAAAAAAAAAATCTGTTAACATTATATACATTCTTAATGTAAGTATAATTGTGAAATGTAATGGTCAAACAGAACAGTGCACAAAACAAAAATCTACTGAACTATGATCACTTACTTCAAAGTGAATACCCATGTAAACTACATGGTATACTCATGAAACAGAACATTCCTAGCCCTCAGGGGGCTATCCTGATTTTTATTGTAATATCCTTTTTTTTTTTTTTTTTTTAAATCACCTAAACATGTAACGCCTATACTCCACAGTTCAGTTTGGACTGCCTTTTTTTCTTTTCTTCTTTTTAAAAACAGGGCCTTGGTATGTCACCCAGGCTGGAGTACTGTGGTGTGAACTATAAGTTCACTGCATCCTCTAACTCCTGTGCTTGAGCAATCCTCTTGCCCCAGCCTCCCGAGTAGCTGGTATTACAGGCATGCACCACCTGCTTAACTAATTTATTTTAATTTTTTTAGAGACACAGTCTTGCTATATTACCCAGCCTGGTACACTATGTTTTGAACTTCATATAAATACAAACAAACACTTTTTGGGGCAAATGGCTTCTTTTGCTTAACATTATATTGTGAGATTCACCCATATTTTATATAGCTGTAGTTTTGTTCACTGAGATCATTCTATAGAATTCCATTGTATGAATGAATACACTATCATTTATTTATATATCCATTTAAATGTTTGAGTTGTTTCCAACTTTCGGCTATTAAAATTTTGTTACCATGAGGCCAGGTGCAGTGGCTCATGCCTATAATCCCAGGACTCTGGCAGGCTGAGGTGGGTGGATCACTTGATGTCAGGAGTTCGAGACCAGCCTGGCCAAGATGGTGAAACACTGTCTCTACTAAAAATACAAAACACAAAAATTAGCTGGGCGTGGTGGCACATGCCTGTAGTCCCAGCTACTCAGGAGGCCGAGGCAAGAGGATTGCTTGAGCCCAGGAAGTAGAGGTTGTAAGCTGAGAGTGCACCACTGCACTCCTGCCTAGGTGACAGAGCAAAACTCAATCTCAAAAAGAAAAAAATGTGGTTGCTATGAGTATCTTGATGCACATTTGCCTAGCTTTATGTTGCGTTGTACAGAGTACAAATGGGAGATTTGCCAACCCACAGGAAGTGCCTATCTCCCATCTGAGCAGATGATACCAAATCATATTCCAAAATAGTTGTATCAATTGATATCCCCACTAGTTGCGTAGGCAAATTCTTGCTGTTCTACATCTTTGCCACCACTTGATAATATCACTTAAAAAGTATTTAACCACTCTAGTGGGTATCCAGAAGTATCTCACTTTGATTTTAATTTGCATTCCATCAATTAGTAATAAGTTGAATAGTTTTTCGTGTTTATTGGCCTTGGAAAGCCTCTGTTATAAAGTACCTTTATCAAGTCTTGTACAATTTTTCTATTGGATTGCTGCCCTTCTCATTTATTTGTAGGAATTCCTTCTATATTGGGATATGTCTCTTGTCTGTTACATGATACAAAGGTCTTCCCTAACCATGTGGTCTGCCTTAGTGTCTTAATAGTGTCTTTTGATGATCAAGTTTTCCTCTGTCATTAGTATTCTTAATACACTGTTAAGAAGCTTTTCCCTACCCTGAGGTCTTAAAGATATTCTCTTATTCTATCTTCTAGACACTTTATGGTTTTACCTTTTACGTTTTAACCTACAATCGCCTTGAAATAAATTTCTGAGTACATTATGAAGTAGAGGTCTAGTTTCTGGCATCTGGTAGAAGCTTCTACAAAATCCTACATAAAAGCAGCAGCAGTTATTCTTATTCTTTTTCTTTTTTTGAGATGGAGTCTTGCTCTGTTGCCAGGCTGGAGTACAGTGGCGTGATCTTGGCTCACTGCAATCTCCACTTCCAGGGTTCAGGTGATTCTCCTGCCTTAGCCTCCCGAGTAGCTGGGATTACAGGCACACGGCACCACACCCAGCCAATTTTTTATTTTTAGTAGAGACAGGGTTTCACCGTCTTGGCCAGGCTGGTCTTGAACTCCTGCCCTCATGAACCATCTGCCTCGGCCTCCCAAAGTGCTGGGATTACAGGCATGAGCCACTGTGCCCGGCTAGCAGCAGTTTTTCTTATTCTATTATTAGTAGCAGGTATTGTTGTACAGTTACTACCACCACCAATTTTACTGTGGTAGAAATATTAAGATAAATAGTGTTTAACACAGTGACTGTTATATAATATTTAATTATATCAATCATTTATAATTATTTGTTATGATTATTATTAAAGTCCCAGAAATTTTAAAAACAAAAGGAAGGAAGGCCACTGCAGGGCAATTTATAATTTTTCCCACTAGTAGGCACAGAAATGTATATTAACAGTGAACATCTTTTATTTGTCTTTAAGATTACTGAAATTAAAAAAAAAATGAGCCGGGCGCGGTGGCTCACGCCTGTAATCCCAGCACTTTGGGAGGCCAAGGTGGGTGGATCACGAGGTCAAGTGATCAAGACCATACTGGTCAACATGGTGAAACCCCGTCTCTACTAAAAATACAAAAAATCAGCTGGGCATGGTGGCGCATGCCTGTAATCCCAGCTACTCAGGAGGCTGAGGCAGGAGAATTGCCTGAATCCAGGAGGTGGAGGTTGCGGTGAGCCGAGATGGCGCCATTGCACTCCAGCCTGGGCAAAAAAGCCAAAACACCTTCAAAAAAAAAAAAAAAAAAAAAAAAAGATAAACTATGCAATGTTGGCAAAAGTTTGAGAAAAGAGGCACTTTCAAATATTTATTGCTATTATAATGTAAATTAGAACAGCCTTTCTTGAGGAAAAGATGGATCATAACCCTTAAAAATATGCATACTTTTTGAGCTAGCTATAATACTTCTAGAAATTTATCTTAACCAAATAAACAGAACTGTGTATACAGATATTTGCGTACATTTGAATATGCATAGGACAGTGTGGATTTATGAATCTGAATGTAATGGTGGTTATTTCTGCATGGTAATTGAATGATTTTTCTTCTGTATTTTCCTAATTTCTGCAATAAACATACATTATCTTTGGAACAAAGAGGAAAAATGTCTGCTACAAAAAGTAATTTGGGATGCCCATTTTATAATACCTATCATCTTCATAGAAAAATGTAAAGATTTCCCGAAGGTTTACATTGTAAAGGCCACGTGTAGTTTTGTTCACTGAGCTCATTCTATAGAATTCCATATCATTTATTTATATATCCAGAAGTCTATCCTAATTACATAGCCAACATTTAAAAAATAATATTTTGCTGGGCGCGGTGGCTCAAGCCTGTAATCCCAGCACTTTGGGAGGCCGAGGCGGGTGGATCACGAAGTCAAGAGATCGAGACCATCCTGGTCAACACGGTGAAACCCCATCTCTACTAAAAATACAAAAAATTAGCTGGGCATGGTGGCGCGTGCCTGTAATCCCGGCTACTCGGGAGGCTGAGGCAGGAGAATTGCCTGAACCCAGGAGGCGGAGGTTGCGGTGAGCCGAGATCGTGCCATTGCACTCCAGCCTGGGTAACATGAGTGAAACTCCGTCTCAAAAAAAAAAAAAAAAAAAAAAAAAATTTTTGTTTTGTTGTCCTGATATTTTGTGTGTTTTGTGTACACGCTTAAAGTAAAATACATATACAGAAAACCATTTTATGACTTAGCTAAAAATGCAAAATCATTCAAGTGTAAGCAGTGAATGCCATTTTTTGGTTATTAAAAAGTAAGTCTACAATCAAATAACTGTTCATGTTTGAATTGAGGGCATTTCATTTTTCTCCAAAAATAAGTCATATTCTAAGTTCAGCTGGTTTAGGAAATACTAAACATCCCATTAATTGAGAGCTATCATTTTTCTGTCTCCATCATTTTCAGCTAACCTTTCTTTTAAGTCATCCAGGCATCGCTGAAGGTGAACTTCTCCTGCTGTGACTAAAACATGCTCTCCCGTTTCCTGAATTAAAATCTGGACACAGGGATCAGCCTGGTTTAACAGTTTCATTCCTTTTACGAGCTGAGGCATTTCACCTAGGTTAACAAAATGAAATAGATTAAATACCATATAAGAACTAACACAATTCAAAGACAACGGCTCTGGCTAGTGAAGGGAAAATTACATTGAAATAAACTCTTAAAATACCAATTCATTTTTCTTCCAGATAGTGTAGCGATGTGAAGAAAACTATCTTCTAGTAATTTTTCTGTACAGAGAGCAAACATGACACATTTGCAAGCTTATCATCAAGACTCCCAAAGCTGATCTATATCACTTCTTCTAATACTCTGCAGATATAAGCTACCATCTTTCTACTTGTGAATTCATCTAAAACTTTTAACAAATGTACACATTCTATACCTAGAAATGAAACAGGGTATTTCTTCAAACATCACCTATAAAATCAACAAATAAGCAAAAGAAACATTTAATATCATATTCGAGAAACTGTACCAGAGCCTCATATTAAAAATAATTATTTGTGAAACTGTTTGATAGAACTTGGGTTTTCGAATACCCTAACTAGCTACTTTATCCAGTAAGCTAACGGCATCTTCTGCGTTGTATCCTGTACGTGTTTTTCACATATAACTGCTTTTTCCCCACAGTTCCTAGGAGTTAAGAGTAGGGATGGGGACTGTGATGACCTACATCTTGGGCTTAGCTACTTTTTTCACCCTCTTTCCACATACTCAACTGCCACTGCTCCCTCAAGGTAGGTCCAAGGAAGTCTCTTGCAGCTGCCTTAGCAGAGACCTTGGTCTTGAAGGCATTTTTCTGCAGTCTTGTTTCAATTCTACATTTGAAGAAAAGACTCAGCAATTCCTCAATGCTTGGTTTTCAGCATGCCAAACAAACAAAATCACAGGAACTTTCTGCAATGCAATGATTTTCAACATGCCTTACAAAAGCTGATTAATTGGGGCAGGAAGAGAATATTAGAACCTCTATACCTATTTATATTTGAAATAAAGTTCTAATAATAATAACATTTCATAGCACTAACAATGTGCCCGACAAGTACTTTACATACCCGAGCTCATTAACAATGAGGCAGTATGATTATTGTTCTTATTTTATAGATGAGGAAACAGATGTAGAGAAACTAAGAGATTTGCGTTCAAGGTCCCAGACTGACTAAGTGGCAGAACCTGGTTTAGAAGTTGGGCGGCCAGCCATGGAGCCCATGCTCTACGGGTGGATGTCAGCACCCTCAAGGTGATCATAAGCCACATATAGGATGCCAAGAATCCCGAAGGAAGACAGGAAGTGAGATTTCACTGTGTCCAGGGTTGACAGAGGCACCTTCATTTGTTCCTTTTCGGCATACTGTAGTTTTCTTTTGCCTAATTAAGTGGATTTACAGATATTACGTAATGTTAACCAAGTCTTCATAGAATTTTAAACCTGGCTTAAAAGGATTCCTGCAAAAATATCGCTGATAATACTATAATACTAATAACACAAGCACATAGGAATAATAAAAAAAGAAATGGCAAAGCTTTTTGTCAGCTCTCCATCAACCAAATTATAAAATAAAAATGATGGCTATCACTAAGATGAGATCCCAACAAATATTGTAGGAAAAATATATGCATACTTAAATCTGTCTCTTCAAGGTAAAATAAAGGTAACAGTTTAACAATAAGAGAAGTTTGTTTGTTTGTTTTTAAAGAAATTTGAAACATGGAGACAACATTTTAAAATTAGGTTTTTGAAAACGTTGCCACTGACAGTCATTTGGTTGCCAAAGATAACATAAATACTTCATGAATAAGGTATAAAATCTCTTAACACTTGAAAAGTGATTTTCTTAACCTATTCTTAATCACCACATGGATAGTTCAATAAAGATATAAGAATTAACAAAGCTTCTAATTAGCGTAAGAAAAATAAACTGCCATCAGGAAAACTAGATATTCACTATCTATGCTTTATCAAAACCTTTTAATAATTGGGAAAATGGGATTCTAAAATGGATACCGTGATTTAGTAAAGGAAGGCAATGAATCATTCTTCCATTTCGACTATGCAACTTTGTGAGGTGCCTTTTCCAGTGATAATTGTCATTAAAATCAAGTGTTTTAACAAACAGAACCTAGAAGCAGACCTTGGAATGGCTATATCACAAAGTGTCCAGGCAAGACCATCACAAAGAAGGAAACATTAGTGTGGCAGCCAGCCTCCAAGATGGTCCCAATCATCCTTTCCTCCTGCTAGTCACATTCCTGTGTAGTTCTCTCCAACAGTGAATCAAGGCTGGCCTGTGTGACCAACCGAACACTGTGGAAAGGGTGATGTGTGATTCCCACGGCTAGTTCACAAAAGGCATTACAGCTTCTGCCTTAGTGCTTTGAAATGCTGGCTGCAGCCAATCACCATGCGATGCTGCAGGACACTCAGTTATGTGGAGAGGAACTGAGGTCCCCAGCCAGCACCAACTTGTGAGCCCGTGCACCCAAGGTGATCTATGACTACAACTACTTGAGAGACTGATGCTGAACCCTTCCAAATTCCAGACCAAGGGAACTGTGAAAAATAAGTGATTGTTGTTTCAAGCCACTAAATTTTGAAGTAATATGTTACATAGCATTGAATAACTAAAACAATTAGAAGCCACAAATCACAAATAAATACTATATATACTTATAAGTACATAACGTATGTATCTTCGTCAAATACAAATAAAATTAGGTATTTGATTTTATCTCAATTTTTAAAAAATTTCTATTTTTGTGTTTCATAATGTATATAAAACATCAGCACAAAAATTCATGTATCCATATAAGCACAGGTATCAAAACATTTTTTTAATATGGATAAAGGATAAAATAACTCTAAACACAAATTAATCTGATCTCAGATAAACAGGATTCCTTGAATTCCTACAAGTGAAGATCCAGCATTGTCTCCGAGGCAGAGATCTGAACCCGACTTCGGTGTTTCCAAACTGTATGACCTTGGGCAAAGTAACTTCTCTAAGCTTCAGTTTCCCTCATGTGAAGATGAGAAGAAAAAGAGTATCCTAATAAACAGGGCTTTTAGGAGGATGAGATGAGATGATCAACGTAAAATCCTTGCTACCGTGTGTGGCATACAGTAAGGGTCAATTATAATGAAGAAAATAATAATAATTGCTTTGGAACATCTGTAGTTCTCTGTGTTGAGTTTGCAGTTGACCTGTGGGCATGAAGTAGAGGGTGGCTGCCATGACATTTTGACCCCCACTTGGGAAATCAGAGAAAGAAAAGTGGAAGAACAAATGCTCACAATCTGCTTCTCCCAGACAGAAGAGAAACAAATTATTGTCTTCTGGATTAGTTAATCTACTTGTCATAATGAAAAGGAAGAAAGGACCTGGGGATATATGGTCTATTCAAGAAAAACAATTGATGTGCCCAGTGCCTCTCAGAGGCAGTATTACTGGAGAGTCCTATAAGAGTATGAAATATACCAATAGTCATCACATATGTAACCTATGAATAAAGTGGTCACTGCCCCAAAGGAAGGATGAGCCTAAGTTACTAGGGCAAAGAGTAAACAGACAATGAATATCCTCTGAAAGCTCCCAGGAACAAAGAAGGGAAGTTTCCCCAGATATTCTGAATGTAAAATAACATGTGGACAATGTAAAAACACCAAGAAGACAAAACAAAGTATAAAGTTCAGACAATGAAAAATCAAATCGGGTGCTTCAGTAACACAGTCAATAAATGCATGGTAAATCCAGTAAAAACAATATACTTAATGTGAAAAAAATAGCAATACTCCTTTTAAAGTTATGAAGAAAATTATGTGCTCCTTCTAACTTGTGGTTTATTTTTTACAAAGTTCAGATAAATTCAATGAAAACACACTTGAGGAAGTACACTTTGGCCTCCAAACTGATAATCCTAAGTCTATTTATTAGACTATCTCATTTATGGAAAGGAAAGGAAGTTAATCTTACTATGAGTCAGCTATAGGACAGGAAATACTCTAGTTACCAAAATCCCTCATCTCATGTAGCCAGTGCTTCAAAAAAGATGGTTCTTTAGGGTTGGGCTTTTACTTAGCTTGGATAACAGAGACCACAGACTAGCACATAACCATAACAGAGCCTTTTAAAAATTATCAATTTCCATTATTAAAATATCACATCTTAGGCCAGGCACATTGGCTCATACCTGTAATCCCAGCACTCTAAGAGGCTGAGGTGGGAGGACTGCTTAAGCTCAGAAGTTTAAGACCAGTCTGGGCAACACAGGGAGAACCCATCTACAAATAATACAAAAAAATTAGCTTGGCATGGTGACATGCATCTGTGATCCCAGCTGTGGTAGCAGCTACTCGGGAGCCTGAGGCAGGAGGATCGTGTGAGCCCAGGAGGTCACAGCTGCAGTGAGTGCGATTGTGATTGAGCCACTGCACTCCAGCCTGGGTGACAGTGAGACCCTGGCTCAAAATAAATGAATAAATAAACAAACAAACAAAATAAATTATGGCTTATATTCTTATTGTTTCCTATTTTTAAAATGTATGTGCAAATGCAACAGAGAAAAGCCAAATAAGAAAGAAAATACAAATAAATAGTAGAAGCATCTAAGAATAAGCCATGGTTACCAGACTCAAATATCACAACTTAAATAAAACTGAGCTTTTTTGTATGTATTTCTTAGGAATGAACACAGTAGACAGTGGTTAGAGCCAGCCTAGTGAGTAGATTAAAAGAACAAAATCATGATAGGCCAGGACCTGGACAAGCCTAAAAGAGGAAGCATGTTTTATACAGAATGGAATAAATCCATGCAGCAACCAAGGCACTGTGTCAGTCCACAGTGACAGCCCACAAAAAATTCCTCTCTGAGGCTGAAGGCAGATGGCTGTTTACTAGGGCTGGCCCCAAAGGTCAGAGGTCCTGTCCTCCAAGTGTCTGCTCTGAGGATCCAGGGATCCTTAATGGCTATAGATATGTCCTAGAACGTGAGAGAGGGATGAGCTCAGAAGGCTCAGCTCCAGGGAGAGGAGGGATACATATGTTCAGGAGCAATGAGGCCATTATACACCTCAACAGAAAACTATCATTTTACCATTTGTTCTTTGGTTTCCTTAAATCATAGTCTGGAGATTCTTCACTGACAATCACTAGCACTGAAATAGCGAAGTCACGGCGATTCAGGATTAGCAATAGTCATGGGACATGAAATACGAAAGTTAAAAAGGATTGACTAGGCAAATACTATAAGCCAAAGACTAAGGAGTTGTTATATGGTCAGGCATATGTGAGTGTCAGGTGGCCGGCAGGAAAGGTGCAGAAAGTAGTTTCTAAACAGATGGGGAATTCTCAGTGTCCAGATAATCTGTCAAACCTAAAGGGAGAAGCAAATGATGGATTCTGAACCAAGGAGCTTGTGATAAGATTTCAACTAAGAAGTCACACAAAACATGAGCTTTGGCTGGGTGTGGTGGCTCACGCATGTAATCCCAGCACTTTGGGAGCCTGAGGCGTGTGGATCACCTCAGATTAGCAGCTCAAGACCAGCATGGCCAAAATGGTGAAACCCTATCTCTACTAAAAGTACAAAAATTAGCCAGGCATGGTGGTGAGCACCTGTAATCCCAGTTATTCAGGAGGCTGATGCAAGAGAATTGCTTAAACCCAGGAGGCAGAGGTTGCAGTGAGCTGAGACCTCGCCAGAGCACTCCAGCCTAGGCAACAGAGCAAGACGCCACCTCAACACAAAACAACCCCATGAGCTTTGCTGAGCTACAACCCTATGCCAGGATTGTGGGGGATGCAGAGATGACCCTTTCTCTGCCATCAAGAAGATGCAGTCTCCCTGGACAGCAAAGGAACCTCTAATCATGGAATGTTCCTAAGAGAGAGGTTAGATGCCCTTTGAAGAGTTGCTTCTACCATATACTTCAATGAAACTTCGTTATATACTACTGAAACAAGTCACGAGGAATCAAATACTAAATACATGCATATACTTTAAAAGTATAATAAACATCATATGCTTTTAAAAATAAGGTCATCTTACTTGGATGTTTTGGTTCAACAGCAACTCTCACAATAGGCGTGGCTTCGAAGTTGAGTGGTATAAATGGTGGGCAGGATGGCAGGCTACACAGTGTTGCAGATTTCAGCACAAAATCTTGAAGGCCTCCTATTCCTGTAGGGAAGAAAAGATCCATATGGTCAATAAAGGATGATAAATTCTGAATTTACGTTAGAAAAACAGCAGCATCAACCCAGTATATGTGTCACAGAGCCAAATGCTTCCAAAATGTTGCAAGAAATGAGGCAGACCTGTACTGTGTTTTTTTGTACACCTGGATACCATTTGATTGCTGTCAAAATTCAGAAATTCTGCTTTTTGTTTCCAAGATGTTCAAACGCTGCTATATCAGATTGGGCTTAATGCATACCTACTTCGGCCACAGAAATGATCACTTCCAGATATATTTGTCTGAAAACACCGATTATTTCTAACACTTAGTAGGTTTTAAAAAGTATATTAATTTGATAAAGATGGGTCTCTACTGAAATATCTTTGCCAAATCTATTTGTATATAAGCAAAGGGAATTTATAAACTTAAAATGTGATGTATATGAGAGAGTGAGTGAGTGAGTGAGAGAAACACACACACGTGAGCCATTTTTGTGCTTTTTGGGTTGAGGAAAGGAAACGAAGAAACCACTTTGCTGCCTTCAGTTGACCAATAAATGTACAGGGTGATGGGAGGCCGCTCAATCACACATCCAGGCTGGTGGAGGGGAACTGAAGCAGAGGCTTCAGGGTACACAAACTTGGAGGATAATTGAGAGGTTTCTTGTCTGACCACACAGTGTGGAAAACCCCCTCTAATATCCACCTGAACATCCCCCCTCTGACGTCCACCAGAATTTACTACCTGACTACATTAACAGATAGCTCCAACTTTCAGAAAATCTTCCTTGCGTTACTCTAAAATCTATTTCTCCCCATCTCCACATATCGTTCTTAGTTTAATTCTCCGAAGGATCACAGAAAATGTGCTTCTTCCACTTTCACCAACTACCCTTTGGATTTTGAAAGCATTTGTCAGATCCTTTAAGCTCTGTTCTGCCTCACACTAAATATCATTAGCTCCTTTATTCAGTACAGGACATGATTTACAGAGCTTTTATGTGCATGGGATCTTCTTCAAACTCAAGTTTCCAGGATGTTAAATTCCTCCTGTGCCTCCAGTGTACTTCTTTGGTCAAAGTCTAAATTTCTTATTATTGTACTTCTTAGTTCAGCACACAGTGATACCTGGCTATAGCTTCTTGTGTACACCTCCTACTGGTTCTATGATGTAATAGATCTGGGTCTGCCCAAGTTTCCACCAAGTCTACTAGAAATAACATCTCCCGTGAGGCTAAGGGTTTAGGAAAACCCCATAGTAAATATTCCTTTTCAAGCCTCATCCATCCTGCTTCTGACCTCTGACCAGCATGCATTTCCTTCCCGCATACACAGCACATGGTTTCAATGAAAAGATAAATGTGGGTCTTTCCTCTGTATCTCCAGGGATGCAGACTACAGATGGTCAGTATATTTTAAACACTGACTCTTTGAACTTCTGGTTTACATTTTGCTGTTCCAATTACTGAATCTACTCTTACTATTTAGATATGCCCAGATTTGTTAACATAATTACAATTCTCCCAAAAACAAAAAGTCAAGATTGCCATGTTCATTGTTAACATAAGAATTTATGGAAAAAGCAATGCTCCAAAGATAGTAAAAACTTCACTACCTGTACTACATGCCAACATTTTTACTTATTTTTAAATATAATTTTAAAACCTAGGAATGAGACCATTAAGATTATCTAGATGAATCACTGTCAAGTGACTTTAAAATCCCTTCTGAGAATTTCTTGATTTGCTATCAGATAATTATTAAATGTACAACTTGTTCTTTACAAAAAACACAGTTCGAGGCTACTTTTTGCTTTTAAAAATAACATCAGCCAAGTACAATCTTGAAAAACAGACATTATACCCACAATCACTCCATTCTAATATTGCCACTATTTTCATTTTTATATTTCTCTTTTTTCTCTATTGTCACACATAATTTACACTATTGTAATGGCCAAAAATTTCTTATCCTTTTTTAAATTAAATCATATGATTTTCACTTCAGTCACTTCAGTGAAAATTATAACAATTAGGGACAAAAATTCCTTCACAGAAAGCACATTTGCTAAAGCATTTTTCAACTGGAATTGGGAGATCAGAAGTATGTTCCCTTATGTGAAGGACCTCTTCAAGAATTACAAACCACTGCTCAAGGAAATAAGAGAGGACACACACAGATGGAAAAACATTCCATGCTCATGGTTAGGAAGAATCAATATCATGAAAATGGCCATACTGCCCAAAGTAATTTATAGATTCAGTGCTATCCCCATCAAGCTACCAATGACCTCCTTCACAGAACTGGAAAAAAACACCTTAAACTTCATATGGAACCAAAAAAGAGCCTGCATAGCCAAGACAATCCTAGGCAAAAAGAACAAAGCTGGAGGCATCATGCTACTTGACTTCAAACTATTCTACAAGGTTGCAGTAATCAAAACAGCATGGTACTGGTACCAAAACAGAGATATAGACTGATGGAACACAACAGAGGCCTCGGAAGTAATGCCACGCATCTACCAACATCTGATCTTTGACAAACCTGACAAAAACAAGCAATGGAGAAAGGATTCCCTGTTTAATAAATGGTGTTGGGAAAACTGGCTAGCCATGAGCAGAAAGCTGAAACTGGACCCCTTCCTTACACCTTATACAAAAATTAACTTCAGATGGATTAAAGATTTAAACATAAGACCTAATACCATAAAAACCCTAGAAGAAAACCTAGGCAATACCATTCAGGACATAGGCATAGTCAAGGACTTCATGACTAAAACACCAAAAGCATCAGCAACAAAAGCCAAAATAGACAAATGGGATCTAATTAAACTTAAGAGCTTTTGTACAGCAAAAGAAGCAATCATTTAGAGTCAACTGGCAACCAAGAGAATGGGAAAAAAATTTTTGCAATCTATTCATCTGACAAAGGGCTAATATCCAGAATCTACAAAGAACTAAAACAGATTTACAAGAAAAAAAAAACTCCATCAAAAAGTGGGTGAAGGATAGGAACAGACACTTTTCAAAAGTAGACAGTTGTGCAGAAAACACACATATGAAAAATGGTCATTAGAGACATGCAAATCAAAACCACACTGAGATACCATCTCACGCAAGTTAGAATGGTGATCATTAAAAAATCTGGAGACAACAGATGCTGGAGAGGATGTGGAGAAATAGGAACACTTTTACACTGTTGGTGGGAGTGTAAACTAGTTCAACCATTGTGGAAGACAGTGTGGCAATTCCTTAAGGATCTAGAAATATAAATTCCATTTGACCCAGCAATCCCATTAGTGGGTATATACCCAAAGGATTATAAATCATTCTATTATAAAGACATACGCACACATATGTTCATTGCAGCACTGTCTACAATAGCAAAGATGTGAAACCAACCCAAATGCACATCAATGATAGGCTGGGCAAAGAAAATGTGGCACATATATGCCATGGAATATTATGCAGCCACAAAAAAGGATGAGTTCATGTCCTTTGCAGGGACATGGATGAAACTGGAAACCATCATCCTCAGCAAACTGACACAAGAACAGAAAACCAAACACTGCATGTTGTCACTCATAAGTGGGTGCTGAACAATGAGAATACATGGACACAGGGAGGGGAACATCACACACACTGGGGCCTGTTGGTGGGTGGGGGAGCTAGGGGAGGGATAGCAGGGGATGGGGGGGTTGGAGAGGGATAACATTAGGAGAAATACCTAATATAGGTGACAGGGGGATGGATGCAGCAAACCACCATGGCATGTGTATACCTACGTTAACAAACCTGCATATTCTGCACATGTACCCCAGAATATAAAGTATAATAAAAAAAAACTAAGGCTACATTTTACCAAAAAAAAAAAAAAAAGAAGTATGTTCCCTCTAGGGACTCATTTCAGAATTTCCAGGGTAGGAAGAGTGATAGCTTGGGGGAATAAAATCCAAAATTAGTGTGCCATTGCTTTGTTTTTCGTCACTATATTTATTTTCATAATTCATGGATTAAAGAGGGCACAAGTATTTTTTCATGTTTATTCAAAAAAGTACATGTGATTTACAAGAAATAAAAGAGAAAACAGGTTCAGGAACATGGAGCTAAAGCAATTTACGAGATGCCAAGAATTCTAGTTTGATTTTACAGAAACACCAGTACTTTTGTCTGATTGAAGGTAAGTGATCAAACCCAAGTCCTTTCCCATCTTGATTTTTCTCTATACAACAAACAAAATTAAATAAATTGGCATGTGAACGCTATGTTACAGACTGGAATGACCGATAACATCCAAGTAAATGCTGAGTTCTTCAACTGGATACATAGGTCCTTGCTAGACTGTATACCATACCCTTCAAATTCCTCATAATAAAAAAACCAGTATTTTGTAGACTGTTGGGTTAAAATTTCTTTTTCCAGGCTGTCCTTAATGTTTCCCTTTAAAAAGAATTTCAGAAACAAATATTAAGGAGAGTATCTTTTATGATATGAGACTGAAAAAAATCATGTGGGGCTTGAGAGATGAATATGCCTTCTGTTGAAAACTTTTTTTCTGTTCTTAACAACTCCCTGTTGCACGGGTTTGATCAATGTAGGATAAGGTTATGCTGGCAGGCAGGAAGATGGTAGAAACATTAGTGAATACTAACACTGCTTTCTGGGGGCGAGCCTGTTAGCTGTCTGGATAGGGATAGCATTACCATTTTCAGGCAAATTTGGATTTGTAAAGTGCTCTTTAATTGCTGGTATGATAACATTATCAGAATTTTAAAAATTTGTGGGAAAACATGTCAACATTCTAGTTACAATGTGGTCTATTAATCACTCAAGTTTTATTTCAAACTGACTTTAACATTCTTCACCCAAGAACTATCAACCTGTTCCCGTTAACCTGCTTAGGCTGGAATTAATGGATCTGTTTAAACCTTTGCAGTAAATGCAAGTCATATGTCACGGACATCCATACAGCCTCATGCCTGTGAGAGACGTGAACATCACTTTGGAAGAGAGATGAGGATTTTTTTAAGTACAGGTAACCCAGGTAGTAGGAATCTAGAGAACGCTTAGTTTTAAAAGACCACCTTCTGCACTAGGCCATATGCGTTTGGATACCAAAGCAGCCATATCCTCTGTTTCCAGTTTTATGCCTTGGTTCTGTATCTTTAATCAAAACTCAGATTCTGAGCTGACTCAACTACAAAGAGTAACAGGGAATACACAAGCTTTATAACTCTTGTCACCCTTTTCCAAGCCTGGTTGGCCAGTATCTCCAAAGTGGATCAGCATTGCTTAGCTAAGGTTTTCACAAGATGGGTCAAGTCTGTCCATCATGCTAATCAAGTCCATCAAATCAACTGCCCTTTAACTTCTTTGTGTTATAGTAGGCCTTAGGGAAAAATCTTGCAACAATGATGTCACTTTGTCATAATTTTTTTTCTTCCCATAAGAACAGATGGAGCTAATAATATTTCTTTCTTTTTTTTTTTTTTTTTGAGACAGAGTCTCACTTCATTGCCCAGACTGGAGTGCGGTGGAGCAATCTCGGCTCACTGCAACCTCTGGCTCCAGGGTTCCAATGATTCTCCAACCCTCAGCCTCCTGAGTAGCTGGGATTACAGGCGCGTACCACCACGCCCAGATAATTTTTTGTATTTTTAGTAGAGACGGGGTTTCATCATGTTGGCCAGGCTGGTCTCGAACTCCTGACTTCAAGTGATCTGCCCACCTCGGCCTCCCAAAGTGCTGGGACTACAGGAGTAATAATAGTTCTTGAGCATATTACGTCAAGATCTGTGGGCCCTTTTCTCAGGAGAGAGGCTACATACACAGTAAAAGAAGAAAAAGTAACACCTAAAGAATCCAAACTCTTTTTTTTTTCCTTGGAGATATGCTGGCTTGCTATCTTTGTATTTGAGAAGAGGTAGAAACTTGCCCCTCAATGTCCTGAACAAATTAAGAGTTTTATAACTGTCACTGTAAGGTCCCAATTTATGATCCAAGAACGGATTCTGAGAGAGCCAGACCACCACCATTCCATTGGGAACAGCCTGATCCAATGGAGTTTGGTTCTCACCAAGGGAATAACATGGTTCTCAGAGTGGGGGTTTAGGATTGAAATAGTGGAAGAAATTCCATCTGGGACTTGGAAGCAGAGTAGAATGCCTGAGTGCTGCCTAGTATTTTTTCGTCTCTTGGTGTGCCCTAACAAGACAAAAAGTATCTACAGAAGATCTACCCAAAAAGGATCTACCCACACTCACAACTGTGTCATTTTCTTGGTGAGAATCAAGCTTCATTGGGTGAGTCTGTTCCTAAAAGAACGGCAGTGGTCTGGCTTGATTATGATCCTTTCTTGGGCATAAACTGGGACCTTACAGAGGAATTAGAACTGAAGTAGGGATGCCAAGTCTTGGTGGTTTGTTAGGAGCTGGGACGAAGGGGCAAGAAGGAAACAGGAATAAAATCCAGATTCCTGGCATGGACAACCAGGCAGATAAATTACTAGTTCAAAGCCGCTGTCTATTCTCCTTTTAGGGTTTATAATTTTTATCATCTACATTATTTCTTTACATAATAAACATTTGAACTCTTTCACATTCTTTTCCCTCCAGACTGTAGTTTCCCTTTTTATTTTGCTTCTATTTTTTTCCTCTAGAGGAACTTTTTGAGCTTTTTCCATTTGGCAGCTAAGTTTCAAAGCTCAGGAAGCTGTGCTTTCAAATAATTGATAAACAGTTATTCAACTTTGTTAGTCTCTTAATGAGTTCAGTTTTAAGGGCAAGGACCAAAAGAGGCACTTCACAGATTCCTCAACGAATGAGCGAACATGAGCACAGGTGCTGTCTTCACAGAGTCTAAAATCTGGCGAGGGACAAAGGCAAATAAACACGTAATTACAACACAATGTGACACAGCTTATAACAGGAAAAGTATACTTTTGTTCATGTGAAGACTGAAACTGAAAAGGTTATGGCCCTCCTGGAGAAAGTGGCATTCAGGAATATGGAAACAACCACACAGAGGACGTGGTTAGGGAAGGAGTGATGAGGTGTGGAAATGGCACCACTGGATGTCCAAGTGAGAAACCAGGGTCATTATTGACAGCTGCAGGGTGGAGCATAAAGCACAAGTGAAAAGACTTTTCCATCCCATTCATTTCATTTTCGTTAGTCAACATGTTCAATTTGCAATCCAAGGAATCTGAATGTTAAAAGTTCTAACCTTATGCAATTAATGGAAGTAGTAGCAGTGGTGGTTTTTTTTTTTTTTTTTTTTTTTTGAGACGGAGTTTCGCTCTTGTTGCCCAGGCTGGAGTGCAATGGCGCGATCTTGGCTCACCGCAACCTCCACCTCCTGGGTTCAGGCAATTCTCCTGCCTCAGCCTCCCAAGTAGCTGGGATTACAGGCATGTGCCACCATGCCCAGCTAATTTTTTGTATTTTTAGTAGAGATGGGGTTTCACCATGTTGACCAGGATGGTCTCGATCTCTCGACCTCGTGATCCACCCTCCTCAGCCTCCCAAAGTGCTGGGATTACAGGCGTGAGCCACCGCACCCGGTGGTGGTGGTTTTAACAGTCACAGTAGCAGTGGTTTTATTAATATTTGTTAATCAAATTTAAGAGTTCTTTTGGTAGATGATATAAACTGCATATTTAATTTTTTGTTTATATTGTTAACTATAAGGAAAGCTGTAATAACTTCTTTATGAGGCATAAATTCATATTCAGAATCAGATCCAGTTATGAGTTTTGTATCCTGTCCCACTTACCTAAATTTATATTTTATATACTAACACATGGTCTGGAGTGATACCCCTTTAACATGTGCTGCATTCCAATTCAAATGATTTAAATAAAGAAGGGAAACACAAGTGTCAGCAAGTCGGAAGCATAAATGCTTGGTATAGTTGAAAACAATGCTGGAAATTTGTTTTAAGACAAGAAGAAAGGGAGAAGAAGAGACATGGCTTTACATAACCAGGAAATCATAATGAATTCCTTCTACCTTTAAACCCTAAATACTTCCAATTAAAATCAGGAAACAGAGTCAGTTCTCGATGAAATGGCAACTTCAGCACAGCTTTACAAACAGTCCTGATTGAAATGATCAATGAAACAGCAAAGGAAAACCTGAATGAGTAGGTGAAACTAGAGAAGGGTACCTTGAGCCGCGAGCTATTTCTGCTAGTCATGGATCAGATTAAAGAAAAATATTAAGGGTCAGTTCATAACTCTCTTCTTGAGCAGGTAGCACAACTTCAGGGGATAAAAATTAGTAGGCAGTGTAGTGATGGTGGGGTCTGTTAGACAACAGATCAACGGAAAAAAAGTAAGAGCCCAGAAAAAGACCAACACGTGTGGGGATGTGCAAATGACAAAGGGGCAACAGTGGCAGACAAGGTAGGCCTATTTGGTAAACACCATTGAAATAATTAGCCAATGAAATGAAAAAAATAATAGAATTGCATCTGTATCATACACCATCTAGAAAAAGAAATTCCATATAGATCAAAGACCTAAATTTGAAAACATTAAACTTCAAAACAAAAATCATATGATACCATAATGCTGAAGATGTGTTAAGACTCACTATGTTATTTTAAAAACTTCAAAACAAAAGATACCATACATAAATATGGGGACAACAGACACTGTGGACTGGAGGTTGGTCAAAAAACTATCAGGTACTATGCTCACTACCAGAGTGATGGAATCGATACTCCAAACCTCAGCATCACGCAATACTCCCATGTAACAAATCTGCACAGGTACCTCCTGTATCTAAAATAAAAGTTGAAATTTTTATACACACACACACACCCACAAAGATAAAAGCTACAAAATAAGAGATGCTTTCAATGTCTAAAGGAGACAAAAAATTGTAATTATATATAAAGAACTAGTACAAATCAATGAAAAAAGGCAATCTAATAGGAATTTAGGCAAAAAATATAAACAGTTCCAAGAAAAGACATTAAAAGAAAGCCTCAGTCAAAAAACATGAAAAAAAAAAGAATCTCATTGATAATAAGGTAAATGGAAATTAAAACAACATACTATTTCACACCAATACAACTGGTAAAAGTCTGAAGAAACCATGTGCTGGCAAGCATGTGCAGAAAAAGCAGGTCTTGTGCACTGCAGGTCCTGAACAAAAACTGTTACAACTATGTGAAAGAAGCAGCTGCAGTGTTCACTCAAGTATGACTAGACTGTGCAACTCACCAATGTGATTTCTAGTGGTACATCCCAGAGCAGTGTTGAGAACAGGCACAACTGTGTACCAACAGCACACCACCCACAGCCATACAGCCCCTCTCCAGGTGATTTAGTGAGGGACTGGTGGGGCGTTTCCGATTGGGGCCTACTACTGGCTGTTAGTGAGCAGCAGCCAGTGCTTTGCATGGGTGAAAATGTCCTCCCATACAAAGAATTACCCTCTTTGTATAGCTTTTCAACGTTCTGTGGACAACCCTGTTTATAATAATCTGGGTTTAAATTTAATTCCATTTTAATAACAAAGAGTTTTTTGTAGTTTAATACACACCAAATTTTCAGAAATGGAATTATCACATAAATCAAAGGAAGAATCAACTTGTTCTGAAAATGAGCTGTTCACCATTTTACCGGCAGTCACTCATGGCATATGAGTCATCAATACCATACATCTGTATCAAGCTACATCTGTGACTGCCATAGAAACAGGGTGACTACAAATATCTGACTTAACTCATGCAGTCAAACTGGAATTTATACACTAAAATGCATTGTATTTTATTGTAAATCACTTCCCTTTTATTAAAGTATTATACTGATATTTTTGAAATTATATAGGCAGGCAGATTATTTTTTCTTTGAATTTCATTTCTGGGTAGTAAAAGTAATGTCACAATATTTGTTATGAAAGAAGGTGAGGTTAGGTTTGACAGGATTAAGAAGTTTCGCCCTAGAAAAACTCATCTATGTGCACAAGAAAAAAATGTTCAAAGGTATTCATTGTAACATGTTTGTCATAGCAAAAATTTGAAAGCACTCTTCAATATCTACCAACAAAAGATTGAAAAAATAAATTACAATAAATTCATACAATGGAATCAACATAAGAAAAACATTTGGAAAACATAAAACGACACAATAAGGGCATGTTATACAAGGTCATGAACAATATGATACTATTATGCAAAGTTTAAAAATTAAAATATACATATATATTGCAGGCAGACACCTACTGAAATTGCAAATAAGTTTTAAAGCACTGAAAGAGAAAATTACACAGCAAGTTTAAAGAAGTTGTTCTGCTGGGAAAATGGGAGTTCCTGAAGGGATAAGGAAAGGATATAAAGTGACTTAGATAGCTAGCATTTCACTAGGTATAAAGAAAGCTGTACAATTATGGAAAAACATTAAAATTAGTTGAGTCTGGATGGCAGGTACATGAATGTTCATTATATTATTTGTTGTCCAAAATACTTCAAAATTTTAAAAGTTAGTGATTGTTACATTCAGATCCTGGTGTTATCATTTTCATTATTTCTGTAATTTGCAAATATTCTCTAATTAACTTGTATTTGTAAAAAAGTATATCTTTCCTCTTTTAAAATGTGTGTAAAATTAAAACTTTAAATGCATACATAAAATATCTAAGAAAAAGTATATATATGCATAGAAAAAAAAGAGCTGGAGGATGTATTCCAAAATGTCAATAGTGGCTACATCTGGACAGTAAAGAACATTTTCATTTTATTTTTTCTATATTTAAACAAATGGTCTTACCAAATATACTATTTTTATGATGATAAAAACAATCTTTTTCTTTCAAAAAAAAATGCATTTACATCAGGGAGAGCATGAACACAGTTCCTCACTATCCACAAATTATGCAGTTGAGTTTCCCACATTTGGGGAAATTGGAGGGGTCAGCACACCTGGAGTGTAATGAATTAGCCTCGCCCTGGGAAACCACCTTTGTGATCTTGTTATCTCCCCTACCAAGTAAGTATCTATGATGATAAAAAATGTTTAAAAATAACCAGAAGTTAAAAAAAAAAATAGCCTTTTTGTTACTTCTGTGCCTTGAATGCTCACATTGTTTGAATTACCACAGGGCAATGAACCTGAGATTATACTGTAAATGGATTACATTTGCATTAATCAATTTAGACACTAGAAACTGAAACTGTGGTCTCACCTCTGGATTGCCAGACTTGGATTTCATGGTGCCTGGTGTCCACAGAGGGAGTCTTGGATTCCTATCTGATGGGGAGCTGGAATGTTTCTTGAGGTTAATCAAGGTCCTGAGAGTGGGGAGTCTCAGCCTTCAGTTCAAGAAGGCTTTGTTGAACCTTAGTCCCACTGACAAACCCTAATCTCCAGATCTGCTCACAGGCCACCCAGGAATTAGATGTGGGCCTGCATCATCTGATGCCATCCCTGTGTCCTTTACCATTTGTAATAACTTTTCCAAAGGTTAATGTTTTCTACAAACTCAATTCAGGAATTATGGAATTTAGAGAGTCCTGTAGAATCTTACAGTCTAGTACACTGTGATTTCTTTGAGGGCAGGCTCTAAACAGTTGCTGAAAAAATATTTCACGTATTTTCTGTGCTGTTTAGATTTATTTCACTAAGTATCTAATAACCACTTATATTTATAAACTCATGCGGTACACCACGGGGAAGACAGAGATGAAGACAGAGATCCCACATTCTATTTTCCCACATTTTCTTATTGTAAGTGCTCCTGAAGCATTCTTACAATGCAGTCATATCATTACTGAGTATTTATTCCAATCCCTGAGCCTTGAAGTTTGGGATTTTTGAGACTGTTGCCATATGTCTGCATCTTGATGTGGCACAGGTACTGACTATGACACAGATACAGCTTACTTGAAGAAATTTAATTCCTAAAAGGCAAAAGTAATAATATTAGAATGTTAACTAATTTTTAAGCAAATACAGATGATTTTGATTCAAGCCAATATCTTTTCCAGTGCACACATTACTTCCCGGTGAGAAGCAGCAACTTTCAAAGCAGTTCTGTTACTGTGGACTGAAAATAAACTTTAAAACAACCTTCACATTTTCTTTCTCACTTAGTAGATCAAGGTTGAATTTTTAGTATTAATGTCATTTTCAATATGAATGGGGTTTTATACTACAGTAGTTATAGGTTTTAATTTTATATTGCAAAAGCACAGTATTGGCCTGGCGCAGTGGCTCATGCCTGTAATCCCAGCACTTTGGAAGTCAGGAGTTAAATACCATCCTGGCCAACATGGTGAAACCCCATCTCTGCTAAAAATACAAAAATTAGCTGTGTGTGGTGGTGGGGACCTGTAATCCCAGCTAATCAGGAGGCCGAGGCGGAAGAGCTGCTTGAACCAGGAGGTTCAAGACCAGCCTGGGCAACAGAGACAGACTACATCTCAAAACAAACAAACAAACAAAAAACAAGACAAAACAAAAAAACAAACAAAAACCCCCCCACAGTATTGTAAAGCAACCAAAGCCCTTTATAAAGAACAAAGAGATCTGTATGAAAGGGCTGCATTACTGAAGATGCAGTTAAAATAGGTGAAAATAACTAAATATGGGAGCCCCAAATTAATACAGCCATTCTTATTTCTTACCCTCTTATAAAGCAACAGACTAAAGAAATTTCTACAAGGTAGGGATTTTTCATAACTAAATAGGAATATTCTAAATGACTAACAATGTGAGCCAGCTAATTAAGTATGATACACCAGTCAAAATACTATGCAGCCACTAATAAACTGAATTTTGAAGACTAATTAGAAATAAAGAATATATAATTCAATGTAAATAGGATTATATAAAGAAACATAGAATAATAACTAAAATGCAAACTGTAGGAATGCCAGTATTGAGATTATAAGCAATCTTTTAAAATAAAAAAATTATAATTATTAACAGGAAAAGTTAGACACAAGCTACTATGACTTTTGAATTAAGGAGCTCCCATTATTGAAGATGTAAACTATACAAACTGATATATGGCAATGGCAACACTGCAGTACAGTGGGGATGTGATAGATAATGGATTTAAGTCAACCAGATATCCGACTGAAAAAAATAATTGACATTGACTCCCACCTTACATCTGTTACAAAAACCAATGTCAGATGGACTGCAGATCTAAATATGATAAGTAAAACCCAAAAAAGCTTATAGAAGAGTAACACAGAATATCTCCATGACTTTGGAATACATAGATTTCTTAAACAGGACACTAAAAGTATTAATCATAAAAGAAAAATTTGAAAAATATTAGACTATATTAAAACTAAGAACTTCCGCATCTCAAAAGACATCATTAGAGAACAGAAAGGTAACTCACAGAGTAGGAGAAAATATTTGCAATACACATACCCAACCAGGAACTTTTATGTAGAATATATAAATAATGCCTATAAATCAATACAAAAAAGGCAGAGAATCTAAAAGTGGATAAAGACTTAACAGGCATTCCACAAATCAGTAAACACCAATGGTCAATATATAAATGAAAAGGACCTTTCCCTTCTCTAGTCACCAGGGAAATCTACATAAGATACTACCAGATACACACAAACATGGCTCAAATGAAAGCAAAAACAAGTATGGACAAAGATACAGAGCAACTGGAACTTTCAGATACTCCTGGGGGATGCATAAAGCGGTAATTAACTAAGCTTGAACATATGCCTACTCTATGATCCAGCAATTTCTCTTCCAACAGAAAATGTAGACATATTAACCAAAAGACATGTATAAGAATATTCAAAGTGATAATATTCATTATAATCAAATACTGGAAATGACTTAAATATCCACCAACAGAGGAGTGGATAAATAAACTGTGGTAGTCACACAACACAGTAACGTGAATGAGCAAATCACAACCATGTGCCATGACAGGGATGAACCTCATAAATAGAATGCTGAATGAAAAATGCCCAACACAAGAGTACATTCTATATATAAAGCTTAAAATCAGGTAAATCTCATTTATGATGTTGAAGCCAAGAGAATTGCTACCCTTAGGGTGCAGGGTAGCAGTCATGAGAAAGGAGCTTGGCTTTTGTGATGTTTGTAAGGTTCTGTTTCTCGATCTGGGTAGTAGTTACACAGGCATATGTTCAGTTTATGAACATTGATCAAGCTATGCATTTAAGACTTGCATACTTTTTAATATGCATATTCTACATCAGTAAGTTTACTTAAAATGTTATTTGACACAAATTACATGGATATTTTAAGTGTTGCTGAGTCTTTTAGAGATGCTAATAACTGCAACTAATAAAAATAAACCATTTCAGAACCTTTAAAAAAGAACTGGCAGCAAAGGCAAGAGCACATGGTTCGTCTCCTTGTATCTTTTTTCTCCACATCCTCTAAAGACTAATAAAATATGGCTTTCATTGCAAAGTCTTCACACTAATTCTCCTGGCCAGGTCTGTCCTCAACCAAATGACTTCCTTATTCAAGTGCGTGTAACCAGCCTCCTCGTGGCTGCATACTTCTGTTTACCCTCTGGCTCCCAACATTGTGGTTCACATGAAATTTGGTCTTTTAAATACCCATTGGAAGATACTCAAAAGGCTTAGAAAACTGTTCTTTGATTTGGGTCTGCTTCATTTTCTGGGAAAGCAAAACAATCCCCAGCAACACATGCTTTTTCTCTACTGCTGCCTTTATTTATTTATTTAAAAACATCCAACACATTACCCAAAGAATTTCCAAGTGTCTCCTTCCACTTTTACTATCTACCACTGCCAAAATCTAACCACTAGCAGGGGAAAATAATCTCAGCTCACATCATGGGAAATATTTCTTTGGCTCTGAGAAAACCAGAGAGAAAGTGCTGCAAAATGTAGGTTAGGAAAGTAACATGAAAGTCATTTCAAGTTGATGATTTCCACAATATGGAACGTGATGGTCTTGTATATGTGACTCTCTGAATAAAAACTCCAAAAATACT
This sequence comes from Sapajus apella, assembly GCF_009761245.1. Taxonomy (NCBI): domain Eukaryota; kingdom Metazoa; phylum Chordata; class Mammalia; order Primates; family Cebidae; genus Sapajus; species Sapajus apella. The sequence continues at coordinate 2,099,757 of NW_022437087.1, read as the reverse complement.
GTGAGTTAAGATGATCATTTTTAATTGACACCCCCCCTTTACGCTAACAGGAGCACTCAGGTGTGCTTTCTTAACACGCATGCTTTAGATTTATCAGCAAACCCTGTCCCTACTGAAATCTGTTGCAAACTAAAGAATTCCACTGTAATATAAAGCAAACATGCTGATAGAGCATCTTTGAAAAAGCTTTCATAAGACAGACTAATGCTAACCATTTTTCCAAGGCTTTCCAGCCTATGACTACCAGTGAAGTTAGATCAATAACCACCAAATCACACTGGGTCTCTGTCCCACCAGTTCACATGGGGCCTTATTTGGAATGTGTCCATCAACAAATCTGGGAATCCTAGCGGGCATTCCTCATGGGCCCAAGAGCTCACACTTGCCACAGATACTTAAATACTAGGGTTGTCAGGGTACCCAAACTCTGCAGTGGTCTCTAGAGTATTGAAAATGCTCCTTCCTTGTGCTTCACTCTTAGAGGGTAAAAGGCATACTGCTGTGACCCAATGTCTTAGAGAGGTCAGTTCTTCCAGGTTTTACTCTTTCCTTCCAGAAGTCATCATATATCCTCTCCTTTCCACAATCATTGAAATCTCCTTCACAGTGGCTCTCCCTTCACTGAAAGAAAGGTAAAAATGCCAAATGTAGCTGGTAGAGAAGGAGAAGGGAGGAGGATGAACTGGTGGGAACAAAGAGGAAGTGGGTCCATACAGCTTCTATACAGCTGGCTATGCACAGAAACAGGGTACGGGGGTGGGGCATCAAGGTGGAGATGGTGAAGCAATAATTCCAAAGAGACCAATGTCTGAGCCCAAAATCAGAATCATATTTACAGAAGAGCAAAGGGTTGGGCAAATAAATACTAGGTCTCTTATCTGCAAATATCTCCCTATGGCTGAAACTGGTTTAAAATTAACATCAACTGGAACCCTGAAAGGAAAAATGAGGGACTAAGTACCTTGACAATCTAAACATAATCAGACAAGGAAACTGTGAGAGAGTACTAACTCTATTCTATCCCAGCTTCCACACCTCTAATGACAACACTTAGGAAGACCTCAGGTGTTGCTTTAGCACCTCTGGCTATGCCATCTTCATTTCTCTAATCTCTTAACTCTTCCCCATCACCCTCCCCAACTCCTACTCACTATGGCCTAACTGTCTCTCTATTCACTCACCGGAATTGCTATGCTTGGCATCTAGTAGATCCTCCATTGATATTTGTTAAATCAATGAGTGAACCCAATTTATGTTACATATTGGTTAAAATGAAGCGGTAACTATGATTAAACTGGCAAAAAATTTTAAACAAAAAAACAAAACACCACCACAACAAAATACAGTGATGGTCACCAGAACACTGCCTCAAACAGGAAAAACAATGACCATGGCAACGGACTAATTATCCATTAAAAAGGGACTGGTTTTAGAAAATCATAAAATTTATTCAGCCATGAGAAAATATGGTCAATCTGAATGTGACAATGAACTCTATGATCCAGTAGCAAAAAACACCACTAAGATATATTTTGATTTGTATAAAAAGCAAAGTAGAATAACATGAATCATATGAGATCCTTCCCTCTCCCTTCTTTACATAAAAAGGTATACTTCTTGGTATACTTGGTAAGATGATACCATGGTATATTAGCAATTTTTTTTTTTTTTTTTTAAGACAGGATCTCCCTCTGTCACCCAGGCTGAAGTACAGTGGTGCAATCATGGCTTGCTGCAGCCTCTACCTTTCCGGGCTCAGGGGATCCTCTCACCTCAGCCTCCTTAGTAGCTGGCACTACAGGCTCAGGCTACCACGGCTGGATAATTTTTGTATTTTTTGTAAAGAAGGGATTTCACCATGTTGTCCACGCTGGTCTCGAACTCCTGCGCTCAAGTGATCAGGAGGTCGGCCTTGGCCTCCTGAAGTGCTGAGATTACAGGTGTGAGCCACCACACCTGGCCTAAATTTTTTAATTGACCAATTATCAAGAGTATCAGCTAGATTCTTAAAAAGTCTTTTGTAAAAAATATAGAATGGATAAAACGGCATCCCAAGTTACTTTAAGCTCTAAATACCTAGGGCCTTATGATTCTATTAGCAAATTTGCCTTTCATTTATATATGGCACATTCTGTAACTCAATATTTAGTTTTTCCTTAATGTAACTGACTGTGGCAAAATGATCTCCGGATGACCAATAAGACTGAAGTTAATTTGTATTTCTGCATTTTGCATATCCAGGAAAATAATTTTTAAAGCTTCTGAAAACCATTTCAGACAAACTTTGTGACTACACTTGAACATGAGGTGGACAGAAAAATATGTTACCTGATATACATTTACTACCCCCAGTGACAACAGAAAACATCTGTTACCTGATACAGATTTACTATCCTCAGTGACAACAGAGAAAAACACAACCACGTAAACACAGAGCTCTAGATGTGGAAGCATCTTGACAGTTTATTTGCTTTAAAACAATCTGCCTGCAATGTGGAATCTCTTTCATAATATCCCCAAGAGAAGATGGTCACTCTTCATCAGGAAAGTATGGCAGTACACTTCCCTGATGAAGAACATGAATTCTAATTTATCTGTGTGTGTATGCATGTGTGCGCACGCATGTGTGTGTGTGTGTGTGTGTGTGTGTGTATATACATGAATTCACTTATTCATTATGAACATCTGCATAAAAAGTTCTCTGGTAGGCCAAAGAACATGACACTGCCTCTATCCCTCAGGCTCTCCCTGGTTTTCCTGTGGTATATTCAAATCATATTTTGTATTATAACACCACTGCTTCTAGTTTTACTTTCTAGAATAACACAAGCCTTTAAATTCTTGAAAGCTGGCTATCATATCTTCCTCAATACTTCTTTTTTCATAACCTCCCACCCCCTAAAAACTTCCAGTTACCTCCATGCTCCATGTACAAAATTAACAAGTGTTGCACTTAGGTCAAAAAATCAGTTGTGGCTGGGAACGGTGGCTCACGCCGGTAATCCCGGCACTTTGGGAGGCCAAAGCGGGCAAATCACGAGGTCAGGAGTTCAAAACTAGCCTTGTCAATACAGTGAAACCCCATCTCTACTAAAAATACAAAAATTAGCCAGGTGTAATGGCTAGTCCCAGATCTCAGGAGGCTGAGGCACGAGGACCACTTGAACCCAGGAGGCAGAGATTATAGTGAGCTGACTCATCACTGCACTTTCCAGCCTGGGCGACAGAGCAAGAATCCGTTTCAAAGAACAAACAAAAAATCAGGTGCACAAACAGGTGTATTCCTAGGTAGCTATTTGTATGGGAAAAGGTCTTCAGTTTGTGGTTGACAATAGGTTTGGTGTGAGCTAACAGTCTGAAGTAGCTGCTAACTCAATCTTAGGTTTTCTTTCATGAAGTACAGGGACAGTTTATAAAGTAAAAGGTTTCTTTAATGGTCACCTATACCTGAAGTATTATTCTGTTAGGAAGGACAGGTTGGGCCAAAAAGGATGGCAAGATGCCTGTAAATCATATTTTACATGTATGAAGGACATGGAGCCAAAATGTGGCATGACGTCAGATTTAATCACCAGGACAATCAGCCATTGAAGGCACCAGCATACAAATAATCAGGAGGAAAACTGGGCAACCAACCTTACACCAAGGTTGCACCTGCTCTGGTACTGGGGCATTTTAGAGGGTATGGAGTGAAAAGGCAAAAAGGAAGTCTGCAGCTGAAAAAGCTCAGCAAGGAAGAAAGGGAACTTGGAGGTGACAACCCACCTGATACCAAGGTTTGCCGAGAAGCACATGGCAAAACCGGGGATTTGTTCAGAGAATTTTACCACAGAAGCCCCCTGGCTATACACTTAGCAGCAAAAATACCGACTTCTCAAATGTACGGAGAAAGAAGATCTGATAATCATATTTTATAATAATTTTGTCCTTAAAGTAAGCTTTGTGTTCTTGAGTAACTCAAAGCATTGCATATTTTCAGGGTACATCTGAATCTACAAACACATGAGATAAAAATAGACTTGGCAGCAAAGTTTGTTTTTTCAGTAGGCAGCTTTCTCACTCCCTCCTTTGGGATGTTAATCTCCTTATTTTGGGGGGAAATCCTTGCCTCCTGAGAATACGGTTTCACGACACCACTTAGGGCACCTTTCAGGATTAATCTTCACCGGCCCAACTGTCCTTGCTCTGTTGAATATGTCACACTACTGCTCCACAGACAGACAGGGGCCAGCTGAGAACAGGTTTGGTGGTAACTTGCATCACCCTCCCTAAATCTGATGGAAGGAGCTGGAAGAAATGTAATAATAAAGTTTCTAAGGATGGTCTAGCAAAATGAATTCTGTAGCTCTGAAGCGCTGAATATTTAGCCACTTTCAATATTATCACTGGATTCACAATAGGCCTTTGTATTCTCTGTTTGTGAATAGGGTCAGTTTGCAGCTAGTTAAGTTTCTTAGGGAGTTATTGAAGCTAGCATTAAAATAAAACCAAGCACAGGATTCCCTAAAAACTGCAAAGCACTGGGAAGTCTGCCCAGAACAGTATCAGGTCATCTTACAAGTGCAAGAGCAGAATACTTGAGCAGCAAGTATTAGTAATAGAGGGCTCACCTTTCAATGGTGGCTAGAACTGGTCATGCCTTCATGCCTGTGTCCATGGTTTTGGTTTACTTTCTATGGGGCTTCAGAGCTCTGGGACTTCAGAGGTGGGTAAAGATGTGAAGCAGGCTAGATAGTGGCTAAGAAAAGTGACCTATTCTTACTATCACTATAACCAGTGGTTAGTAATTATTTTTAGTCAAAATATTTTATCATCTTTGCATCTGTTAGAAAAGTCATTATAAATGTCTATCTTAGAAAGGTCCAACGGCTATATTACTGTGCAAAAGATCTGCGGTTGAGGTACATAAGATTCTGTACAGTAAACAATAGTCCTGGTACCCAAAGGAAACAGCAGAAGCATGAGGTAAGTAAGAAAGCGAGTTCAAACCATGACTGGTAGCACACATTTACAGCACCTCAGAGAGCGATTTAGAAGCATTCATTACCTTCAAGAAATGTATCCTAACAATGGAAAAGACAAAACCTTGCAATCAAGTTAACTTGTGAACCATAAGCTCAGTTTCCTGGTGGAAGTAGGCGTTAATTACCATAGTGAGTCCTCTCCCCGAGAAGGAGGAACCTGTTCCTTCTACTACCCCGTAAGTCACATTTCACATTAAAGCAGCACCCACCTGTACCTTCCCAGCAGGACCAACCACAAAAGTAAACTAAGAGCATAGTCTAAAATGGTATGAAGAGCAAACTGCCCAAGTTAGCGTAGATATTTTTCAGTGCTCTCTTGTGCCCTACTAAATGGTTTCTCCAGCATTTCATGTTTTTGTTATTTTGGGAATTTAGCCTCACATTTGGAAAAAAAGTGGAAGCTAAGTAAACGGTAAGGAAGAAGATGAAACCTTCCAACTCCCAAATTCCTCTCAATTTGACAGATACGGGATTGCTGGATGAAATAGGGTGAAACAATCTACTATATGGTGAAAACATGTGCAATCATAAAAACAAAGAAATGTAGAGTTCTATTATCTGAGGTTTTGGAGACAAGAACAACTTAAAGAGTAGAGTGAATAATAAGTCCATTGTTCAGCTAATAAATAGGAGACCTTCATTTCCCCAGACTGTGCTAACATGAAGCAAATGCTTTAGTGAAGGAAAAGGAAAGAAATCTATTTTTATATTCCTTGCTACAATAGATTTTATCTATTAGAGACGAAATCAAGTTTAAGTTCTGACCACACAAACGAACTGACAATATACATATTACCCTAACCCAGAAGACATGCCAATTCTTTGGAATGTTTCATATGTGGCTGTGTGTGTGTGCGTGTGTGTGTGTATGTGTGATCCTCAATTCATAGAGTTAGAACACTGGGTCACCTACTTTCAAAACTAAAAAATTAAAGTCAAGATTGTATTTCTACTCCATACCATAAACCAAGATAAAAATCTAGATGGGGCTGGGCACTGCAGCTCACACCAGTAATCCCAGCACTTTGGGAGGCTGAGGCGGGTGGATTACCTGAGGTCAGGAGTTTGAGACCAGCCTGGCCAACATGGCGAAACCCCAGTACTAAAAATACAAAAATTAGCCAGGGGTGGTGGGGTGCACCTGTAATCCCAGCTACCCAGGAGGGTGAAGCAGGACAATTACTTGAACCCGGCGGGGCTGAGGCTGCAGTGAGCTGAGGTTGTGCCACTGCAATCCAGCCTGAGCAGCAGAGCAAGACTCTGTCTCAAAAAATATATATATATATACGTATATATAAAGATGGATTAAAAAGTGGGGGCTCATGCCTGTAATCCCAGCACTTTGGGAGGCCGAGGCGGGTGGATCACGAGGTCAAGAGATCGAGACCATCCTGGTCAACATGGTGAAACCCCGTCTCTACTAAAAATACAAAAAATTAGCTGGGCATGGTGGCGCGTGCCTGTAATCCCAGCTACTCAGGAGGCTGAGGCAGGAGAATAGCCTGAACCCAGGAGGCGGAGGTTGCAGTGAGCCGAGATCGCGCCATTGCACTCCAGCCTGGGTAACAAGAGCGAAACTCTGTCTCAAAAAAAAAGAAAAAAAAAAAAAGTGACACATACATGTAACCATTAAATAAAATTAAAATGCATATCTTTCTAAACAAAAAAGAAAACGTAAAAAGGCCAAAAACCCAAAAACAAAAAATCCAACTTCTAAATATTTTAAAGACATTCCGGAAATAAATTTTAAAAATTATATCTTTTCCCATAAATTTTTACCTTTCTATGGCACAAAATCAAATAGAGTTAAAAAGCAACTCAGAAATTGAAAAGGACTATCAGAACAAAGATGAATAGCTTCATATAAAAAGCTTTTACCAATAAATCAGAAAATGAACACCACAATTAAAAAACACAGCCAAAGAACACAAACAATAAAAAAAAATGCAAGTGGCCAAGTTACATATAAGGTAGTGTTCAGCCTCTTTAATAGCAAAAGCAAATTTAAACTGAAACTCAATACCTTTAGTTACTGACATATTCAGGACTCTCTATTCTTGATTTTGTAACATTTTTTTCCTAGAAAATCAAGGGGCATATTTGCACATAGAAATTAATTAGCCTTGAAAGGCACAAAGTGTTTTCTTACCATTTAAAATCTCTATGTATATTATATATTCCGTCATTCCCACTCATTCCTAACTTGTTTGTTTTCCTCTTTCCTCAGTGAGACATTTAACTATTGTACTCATCTTTTTAAATACACCTGCTATTTACTTATCAATTCTAGTGTATTTTGTTATATAAAACTTAATTTTTACTTTTTTATTAGTATCTTCTTTTTTTTTGTAAGGGGGGGACTTTTCCTTCTTTCTCTGATTACCTCAGTGGAATGACGAGCTGTTTTTTTCTTATTAAATAATAAAAGCAAAGGCTAGCTTTTTATACTCAGAGTTATAGAATCACATCTGAAGGTTTTGATATGTTGAATTCTTACTTTTGTCAATTTTTAAATCCACATAGGCATGTTCCTTTCTATCTTTAATTAATGTCCATAAAATGCAGGGGCTAAGGCCAAAAAGCAATAGCAGGGAAAGGCCATTAACATAACACAAACATAATCTAGCCTAAAGTACTAAATTGTCTGACTCTTCAGTAAAGCCTAACCTAAAAAGCACATCTCTTAACTATATAAAAAGGCAAAAGAATGGATACTCTGGCAGTTAAAACACTCTCTCAGAAACTAAATCATTTCCAAATATTAGGTATTCCAGTTTCACTGTGTTTTGATATTGTCAGAAATGTCAGCCACTTTTTTTTTTGCTCCATTTAAGCATTTATTACCTTTATTTTTTAATTAACTCGATTATAAATTTATATAATTCAATCTTTAATAATGGCCGAGCTTAACAACTGGTTAACAAATTTCCTGAGAATTTAGTGATCGGCTCTTATGAGCCGACAGGTTTTCCTTTCCATTTGTACCCTTTTGAGAGGTTCTGGTCCCTCATGACTTGGTGCTGCTCTTGTTCCTGTGTCTGTTTCTAGTCTGCAGCCTTCACAGTACTTGAGTCCTCTTTGATGATCGAGGCTTGGTTTGCAATAAATTGCAGGACCCCTGGAACTGACATCTCATGTTGTGCAAATAATTCCAATAATTCAGGTCCTTGTTAGGTAATCTTTTGAGCACTCCCTCACTGGAACCTCAGCCTGCAGTGATTTTAGACTAATTTCTAGAGGTATGTTGTGTTTCATTTCCTTGAACTCTGAGTAGAGATAGCCATGCCCTTTGGATATTTTATTATACCTTCTTATGTAAGCTATTTTTTTTAATCCATTTTTAAGAATAATTGCAAAAATGTTCTTTCTTACATATCACCTTACAAAGGAAGTTAGCAAGAGATGATAAGCACTAGTGCCACTGCAGTATTTTTCTATAGGAGACACTTGTCAATGAGCAAAGAGGCCAACATTGTGACATATACCTGGAGCTTAAGTTTCACTTCTTTCTAATAGTGAAAACAAATATTGTAAGATAGGCGTAATTCATCGTAAAGCTGTTTGGTTAAAGTGAAATGCAAATGTTTCAAATCAAAGGATTCTCTACTCTGCAACTGCAAATTTAATTTCTACTTTGCTCTAAGAGTGACTTAGGAGATTGTATTTTAATATCTAGCTGATTAGAATTATTATGAAGAACTTATTATTATTAACTTTAAGTTTATTTTGGTCAGAATATAATAGCTTGTGCAGATTATATTTTGGAGATTTGTTTAAAACTTTACTTGTGACCTAGTAAATTCAATTCCCCTCCCCTGTGAGAAGGAGTCTTACTCTGTCACCCAGGCTGGAGTGCAATGGTGTGATCTCGGCTCACTGCAACCTCCGCCTCCTGGATTCAAGCAATTCTCCTGCCTCAGCCTCTTGAGTAGTAGCACCTGGGATTACAGGTGCCTGCTATCACATCCAGCTAATTTTTGTATTTTTAATAGAGGTGGGGTTTGACCATGTTGGTCAGGCTGGTCTCGAACTCCTGACCTCGTGACCTGTCCGCCTCAGCCTCCCAAAGTGCTGGGATTACAGACATGAGCCACTGAGCCCGGCTGTAAATTCAATTTTTAAATTTAATTTCTATCAACATTTTATATCTACCTATTAAATCAAGCTTATTGTTTATATTATTCTATTTCTATATTTATGATCCACCTAATTTACATGTCAAATTCTGGAAGGCATGTTCAAGTCTCATAATGCAATTTCTATTCTGTAAATTCTTAATTTTTATTTTAATGTTTTGCTTTATATACACAGTGTCTAAAAAGTCTGGAGGAGAAAATACTTTTTATATTTTATTCTTTTTCACCTACTGAATCTACTTTGACATAATTGCAGTCATATTATCCTATGGTTATTTTCTGGATACACCATATATCCAAAATACATACTGAGATTTGGTCCCATGTTTCAGAGTAATAACCATAATAATGAAATAAACAGCCCTGTGCTTCCAGACTCTTAGGGTCCTCTCTATTTCAGTGCTACCTTACTTGAGCCGTAAAGACTTACAACCATTATAATTTTAGTTCCAATTGTATTTTTCCTAAATAAAATATAACTGTCCTGTGAATGCTTTGCCTCTTGAATTTTCCTCTACCTAACACTAAATTTGTAACTTTACAAAATTGTTTATTAGGTCTTTATCTTTTTTCAATTTTCAACCTTTGAACTGCTATATTTCACAGGGTTCCTGCAAACAGCATGATTCTCTTGAGTTTTTTGGAGTGCCCATTCTAGGAGTCATTCTCTTTTAATTAAGTTGTGCAGCTCCTTCACATTTACTGTGGTAATATATTTGGTCTTGGGTCTAGCATACTTCCATTTTCTTATCTTTTTTCATCTTAGTTTTTTTGTTATGTTTTGTTTTACCAAATGAAGTTCTCCTCATTCCTTTTTAGAAATCTTCACTTAGTTGGAAATTATATATCCTATTTCTCACTAACAAGTGAGTGCCTTAAAGAAAATCTACATCTGTTTTTACCTGTGTCAAGAACAACGCTATAACTGCTGCTTCCGCATTGGAAAAAAATTAAAAATTCAGTGTTTTAAGTTAATTTTTCTTTTACCTTACAACCCTACTCTATCTACTTTCTAGGTTTTGTTAAAACAAAGATTCTACCTTCAGATTTTTTAAAACGTGCATCTTCCCTTTCAACAATTATTTTTAAAAAGATTTAAGCTTGACAAACTACATAAATACTTAGTTGGTTTAAACTGTACATATTAATAGTTTTTTTTGTTCTCTATTCTTTCCTCTGTTTCTTTTTTATCTTCTAGGCTTTTTTTGAGACAGAGTTTCACTCTTGTTACCCAGGCTGGAGTGCAATGGCGCGATCTCGGCTCACCACAACCTCCGCCTCCTGGGTTCAGGCAATTCTCCTGCCTCAGCCTCCTGAGTAGCTGGGATTACAAGCACGCGCCACCATGCCCAGCTAATGTTTTGTATTTTTAGTAGAGACGGGGTTTCACCATGTTGACCAGGATGGTCTCGATCTCTTGACCTCGTGATCCACCCGCCTCGGCCTCCCAAAGTGCTGGGATTACAGGGGTGAGCCACCGCGCCCGGCAGTCCTCTATGTTTCTTTACATTATAATTCATGTCCAGGTTAGATGCAGTACTATCTTAAGTAGTTCTTTGTTAAAAGGAAAGGTGTATTGATGGTAAACTTTGTGAGATTTTGCATGTAGAGAATGTGTTTATGTTTTTTTGTTTTTGCTCATGCATTCAATCATTCTACAAATACAGTCATGCATCGCTTAACAACAGGGATCCATTCTGAGAAATGTATCCTTAAGCAATTTAATCACTCTTTGAACACAGAGTACACTTACACAAACCTAGATGGTACAGCCTACGACACACCTACGCCAATACGGTGTATCATGCTCCTAGGCTACAAACCTGTACAGCATGACCTGTACAGTATGTTACTGCACTGAGTCCTACAAACAACTGTAACATAATGGTATTTCTGTATCTAAACATAGAAAAGGTACAGTAAAAATAGGGTATGATAATCTTATGGGACCACCATCATATATGTAGTTCTTCATTGACTGAAACATTGCTATGTAACGCATGACTATATTTACTGAATATGTATCATGTGCTAAACGTTTTTCTAAATACAAGAGGTACAGCAGGGGAAGAGTAGATAAAAATCCCTACGACATGGAGCTTACATTCTAAGAGCCTAGAAGGTTAGACAATTCATGAATCACATGTTTTTTCCTCTCAAAATTCTGCAGATAAGAAGTGGTGCTTGATGTTGACTTCATTTGCTTTTCTTTCTTTTAACTATTATTTTTTAAAGTCGGCATCCTGCTTCAAACCATCTGGATGTTCTGGAATACTTTCTTTAGTCTTCAAATTCATATTTTTCTCTGGATTATTTCAAGGTCTAGGTTAAGGGTCTTCTTTCTCCCAATGTCTCCCCTGTACTCTACGCCTGTCACTAAGGGTGTTCTTTCAATGATAGCCCAAGTCTTTAAAAACTCTCTCATTCTTTCTGGTACACACACACACACACACACACACACACACACACACACACACACACAATAGTATATATACATTCATTTATTGAATTATCTGTGTCTATTTTTCATGTTTCCAGTCTTTCCACTTAAAATGTTCATGTTCTGGGCTGAGCATGGTGGCTCACACCTGTAATCCCAACACTTTGGGAGGGCAAGGTGGGTGGATTACCTAAGGTCAGGAGTTCAAGACCAGCCTGGCCAACATGGCAAAACCCTGTCTCTGCTAAAAATACAAAAATTAGCTGGGTGTGGTGTACGTGCCTGTAGTCCCAGCTACTCGGGTGGGGGCTGAGGTAGGAGAATCACTTGAGCCCGGGAGGCAGAGGTTGCAGTCAGCCAACATCATGCCACTGCACTCCAACCTGGGCAACAGAGTGAGACTCTGTCTCAAACACAAAACAAAACAAAACAACAAAACAAAACACTTCATGTTCTTTTCCTTTGAGTTCTATCAGAATTTCTTTAGCTTTAGCTTTCTTCTCACTCAGTGATTCAAGTTTCTTCAGTATTGAATCTGCATCTCACTGCTTTGTTTTGAAATTCTGTAACCATGCTTTTAGTTTCCATTAACTTTTTCTGTTCTCAGTTCATTTGTTTTTCTTGACCATCTGCTCTAATTTTAATCGATGCAATGCCCTTCTAATTTTACTTTGAGTAATAACTTATTTTTCTAAGTTTTCTCCTGGTTCGTCCAAGAAGTCTATTTCAGACAGGCATATCACTTTTGTTGGTCAAACTGGTCTTTACTTTTGAAATGCTCTATCTTTCTGTATGTTTGTGGATTCTTCTATGTTCATTCCAAGAGAGGGAAGTATCCATGTTTGTTTTGTGAGTGGTAAGGAGTTGTGCCAAATAGTATTTAAGTGTTCAAATATGTGGTCTCCATAAAAAAAGGAGGATAGATTTTAGTTTTATTGAAATTTATTTGCCATCTTAGTGAAGCAATAATTTGTACAAAATAAGGGGTTGGCAAGAAGACTCAGAGTAAGGGATTTTACTTTTATTCCAAATATATATTCCATGTCTTGAGTAATCTAAGTGAAAATATTGATAAATAGGAATATCTATTATACACGTACATAGTATAGATATATAACATGTATATATCTGGATTTATTATATGTGTATATATACAGATATATATGTATGTAAATTATCTTTAATATCTATAGTATACTTAAAAAATGGATATTAGATCACAATTAAAACCTCAATAATGTCCCCAAAATATATATACTGTGCGGGTATTATTTTATTCTCTGATTTTTCCTGATTTTTTTTCATCTTATTGGCATCCCTACTTGTAATCAAAATAAGGGGGATTCTTTTTGTCAAGAAATTGCTTAAAATTCCTTTCTATCACCTCAACTATTTAAAGAAAATTCACGATTTTCTTTGTCCCATCTTTTCTCCTTGGCTACTTCCCTACTTTTCCCTACAGATATTATGCATTATTCACATTGCAGTAAGTTCCACCCATTCAGTATAAAAAAGAACAATACAATACACCCGGAAATCTTTGGGGGTGCTAATTTCTAAAAAGATTACTTCAAGCAGTGAAGTTTTCTTTGATAAAAAAGAAAGTTTAAAGTTTCATCACTCAAATGTAGCCTATCTAAAACACCTGGAAATGATTTCAAAGTTTTCAAAGTCACTATTCTAATAGGTATTACTTCCAACCTAACCATTACTGGCCTTTGAAATATAGAAGCTGAAAGCAGACTGGACAGATCAAATACTATAGGTAAAAGCATTTTGAAAAGCATACGGTACTATGAAAACATAAGGTGGCAGTATTAAAAATGGATTTGGACATGAAATCCCAAACTCATTCATTTCAGTGATTCGTTAGTGCTTAGATGAGGGCAGAAAATAGTGAGGCTTTAATCCAGGTCCAGTTCAGTATCTTACTGGGATCATTTCAGGCCAGTCAACTTTAATCAAATTACACTCCATCCATACACGATTAGAAACAAACTGAGGTTTTGGTTAAGTGCCATAGTTTTCTACTCAAAAGCATCATGCTCACTTTCTTGGAAGGCACTTGGAAATTATGTGATCAAATCTGAAAATAACTTTTCACGAGGTGTGTGTGGTCTTTCTGACAAACAAGAACTTTATATTTGTGACTCAGTTAAAATCTCTGGCTGCAACTAATTAGTTGGTGATAAAATAACAATGAACATGGAATACAAGCTAGAAGAAATCTTAGACTCTAAAACACACGTTAACTAAATGAAATTTATATCATCACGCTCGTCTATCAAATATAGCCAAGAATATGGAAGAAAAAATTGCTAAAGATACACCTAGTAGGAATTTTAAAAAAACATCTGTTGAGACAAAGAAGCCTGGGCATACTGCATGTAAAAGTAAAAATATAGGCTGAGTGCAGTGGCTCATGCCTGTAATCCCAGCACTTTGGGAGGCAGGGGCGGGCAGATCATTTGAGGTCAGGAGTTTGAGACAAGCCTGGCCAACATGGAGAAGCTATCTCTACTAAAAAGACAAAAATTGGCTGGAGTGGTGGCAGGTGCTTATGATCCCAGCTACTTGGGAGGCTGAAGCAGGAGAATCGCTTGAACCTGGGAGGCGGAGGTTGCAGTGAGCCAAGATCATGCCACTGCACTCCAGCCTGTGGGACAAGAGCGAGATTCTGTCTCACCAAAAAAAAAAAAAAAAAAAAAAAAAAAAAAAAAAAGATAACAATACAGTACGTAAAATCACATGTACGGAACCTACTGAAATAATTAAAATATAAGCAGATGAAGCGTATTTTCCTTTAGCAATGACAAAAATTAGAATTATTCATGGATAACCAATTATTAGTAATTATACAGTCATATCTCACTGTTTTATGCTTAACTAAGTGCTTTAATAAATATTACATTATTTGGATTTCACAACACCATAAGGTGGAAAACTTGTGAACTTATAAAGAGATTAGCAACAGTAATGAATTTGAAATATGACAAAAGAGAATGTGAGAAATTGCCCAGGGACAGAGATTATACACACTCATAGTACAGCGTGAGTGTGGCTCACACTGTGGCTCTTGACACCGTGGAAGCAAGAGCTCAATACATTTTCTGTTGAACTGCACCAAACTGATAATACATTCAATGCCAGTAGGAAGGAGAGAAGGAAGGAAGGTAGGAGGAAGAAGAAAGAAGAAAGGAGGAAGGAGGAAGGATGAAGGAAGGAAGGAAGGAAGGACAAAAGGAAGGAAGGAAAGAAGGAAGGAAGGAAGAAAAGAAGGAAGGAAGGAAGAAGGAAGGAAAGAAGGAAGGAAGGAGGAAAGAAGGAAGGAAGGAAGAAGGAAGGAAGGAAGGGGAAAAGAAAGAAAAAAGAAGCAAGAAAAAAGTGCACATGCGTGTGTGTGAGGGGGCTCTATAGGAGAAACATGCAAGGCTATAAGGTGATTTGTGATCACTGGTTCTATTGGAGAAGTGGTGGCAAAGATGAGGAGACTTTTATTTTGACACTTCTTTATGGTCTGGATTTTCACGATAAGCATGTATAACTTTTGAAATTCAAATGAGTGAAACCAAAACAAAAATGTATCAGCTAAATTTGTTAACGAAGAATGGGTATTGCTTTTAAAACAAAAAATTCAAATTAAGTACTTTTTAAAAATGAAAGATAAAATACCCTAGGATTATGCTATAGTTTGTGACTACTGGATCCTGAAAATAGAATAGTTAAATTAATGATCAAATATACTTGACAGAGATCTTGGTGGAGAAAGAAATTTAGATTCCATTAATACATACGGAGTACCATCAGGTACTAGATACTGTATTAAGCAGCTATGCAGTAGCTTAGGACTTAGAAAATACCTGTACTCAATTCATACACAGGCTTTCTTATATATACCTAATTACATCCCCTTCCAGCTTTACAGATAAGCATCCCTTATTCTTTGAACACAAAGTCAAAGGTAACTATTTTCTAGTTGTCAAAGGCTTCTATTCATGAGAGTCCACGGCATTATTACACTTAAGAACAGTTAACTTGTCTGTATTTTGCCTCAACTTGGAGGCACTTAGCTAGAGCAAAATTTAGCAAAACAAAAAGATGACTCATTTTGTCAGGAACTGTAAACTGCCTATCGGAGTACAAGGCATATTTTGCAACTCAAATTCTGAAAAAGGTCATTCTTCCCTCCTCTGGCTCGTAAGTGACTAACTGTTACTGATTATACCTAGCTTCCTATATCTGTGTCTACTTTAAATTAAGAAGCCAAATCTATTATTTGGAAATACGCATGGCTCAATCAACTGAATGTGCTCACAAAAATCTTCAATGTCTTTTAAGAACTCTTTACATGGCCTGCAAGCTACTGTTCCATTTGAGCTCTCCCACCCAACCTGGGCCATCACTCCTCTCATTCTGGAACACGGTGCTGTCACTGACTTTGTGAGCAGCTATGGTGGCTGAACCAGGGTACTCTGTCGGTCTCTGCTTGGCACTGGAAAATCCCTTTGTCTTTATACTTAGCAGCAGGGTGATCTTAGAGAAAGAACTTCAACTGAAGAAGAGTTTACTGAAAACTCACTTGGGAGTCACGAGGTGAGTTTAAAGTAGATCACTGAAAACTTTTCCACGGTTGGGTTTGGTCAGTAGGGTCACCGGGCTGACCGGATCTTTAGCCCAAGCGCAGCCCCAGTTCCTTTACGGGGAGGTGCCTATATCATTCTAGACTAGACCAAATTTTGCTCTTCATTTTGATAAAATCAAACTGCTTCCTAAGATTCATTCCATAAATATTTCTTGAGGACTCTGTTCAAAGCAGATTATGAAATACTGTCAGGGACACAAAAATGAATCCGATGCCATTCTCCAAGAATTTATAATGTCTAATTCTTAAATTGGTAGGACACAAAGGATAACATGTCAGTACTGACTTACATTTAAAGAGCGATTTGAAAAACACAAAAAAGCACCTATTACTAGAAATAAAATAGGATATACCTTCCAAAACATTAGATAATTTAAAAATGCAGGAAAGTATAGTCAAAAATGCACTTCCAGAAGTATTAAAATCAAAGCATAACATAATCAAGCACAAAATATATCAGTGATAATAAGGGTCATCAGAGAGAACTCATCATCCAAACTAGGATTTTAAACGGTGAAAGGAGACACTATTAATAACTTCTCCAAGACAGCAGGCATAAACCAGGATGTCCTCAGCAACCCAAGTTGTGAGGTCTCCCTAGTTAGGAAAATAAATAGCTCCCTTTACTAAAAAAGAGAGATGGAATTAATGGGTTGAAATGCTCAGCTTCTTCTCTACTTTTCCACAGTCCTGTTCTCAGAATCTAGTAATCAACGAGGCAAAAACAAAACAAAACAAAATAGGATACATAAAAAAATTCCATGATGAATACAAAGAACAAAACTGTGGATAATACTACATTTTAAAATAAATTTAAACTAGGTAATGATTTGTGGCCTTAGGAAATACTGTATTTTTATATCACGTAGAGTTCAATATCAAAACATTCAAATTATCATTATAATTATACTAGTAAAATGTCACTTTCTACCTGTTTGGGCTTTTCTTAAAGACAATTTGATATTTTAGCATAGGTTTAACAAACTTGGTTTCAGTTATGAATTTTCTAATCTCATAAGGGGAAATTTTTCAAATTCATTAACCAAAAAACTATGGATATATCTGAATTATGTAGAAATCAGACTTTCATGGTGGAAACTCAAATCCAGAAAACACTCAAAATTACTCTGAGGAGTGAAGATATTTTGAAAGATCTAAGTAAGACTACATTTATATTACCCACAAACTCTAACTGCTGTGTTTTCAGGCTGTGAACAGTGCTAGGGCATCTCATGTCTGGGCAGATTAATATATCGACAAAGGAAAAACACACCCCCAACCCCGTTGACTACTCCAAGTGCTACACCTCTAAACTGATGTAGGTAGGCCCTCGGAAGACATTAATTCTTGGTGAACACAGTGAACATCAGGATCAACAAAGCTGTACACAAGCTGGTGGCCACATCCCAGATACTCAAGTTTCCTGATAAACTGGACCGCCAGCCTCTCTTTGTGATTTACTGTTCCTCAGTTTTCCCATATGTAACCTAGAAGCTACATGCCAACAAACTAATGACTAACTGTAAGAATATCTCCTAGAACTTCCACAGACTCCATTTTCCTCCTGCTCAAAATTCTATTCCATTTTTTGTGCTGAGAAGCAGCACCCGGGGAGGGTAGAACACAGTCATTCATTTATTCATTCCTACCCACGCTTGAACACGCGTCGTAGTAAAGTGCACCCAGGCTCAACATCACAGATATGCCTGAAGAGTGATGACCCTTGCCCCAGGAGCTCCAAGACACTAACTGAAAACACAAATGATGTAAAGGAATAAATGTTCTATGAGAGATCTATTAAAAGGAGCATCGGAACTCAAAGGAAGGAAGGGGCCAGATGTTATCTGTCTGAGGCAGTTGGGGAAGGCTTCTGAGAGGAGGTGATATTTGAGCTGGCAATAAAGGGAGACAGAACAGTTGAGAACAGACACAGAGGTATGAAAATCGTGATATATTCAGGAGTGCTGAGAACTGAAGCATAGGGAGGCAGGAAGAAGCAGACAGTGAAGGGTCTCTTTCCAAACGAGTAAAACTGACAAATCCTCACTGTCAGCTTCTCTCTTCCTTTTGAGAATCCCAGCTATTTCTCTGCCTGTCCTTTCTAATGGTTTTGTCCCTTACAAAGGGAAAGACCTGGGTTCTAGATCAGCTGCGCAAGCTTGGAGGAGACCCAGCCTTTCTCTGAGTCTCAGATTCTTTATTTATAGGAGAAAGGGAATGTAGGAGCTATGAAACTCAAGGGTTCTTATGCAGAATGCCAAAAATCATTACAGCATATTTTCATTTTTAATATCAAAGTAAGTGAAGAGAATCAGTATTTCAAATAATCTCAGCTACACAACTATACAGAAAACAAAATTATAGCTATAAGAAATGGCTGGGATAGTGTAATTTGTTGAACAAGTCAAAAACCTTTCAGTTCTTTAAATATGCAAAATGAAGAGAAATTTGCCACTAAAGTTTGTTTCAAGGCTTAAGTAAGAAAACAAACAAAACTGACTCAGTAAACACCTGGCATGCAATTAGTGCTAAATAAACATTGGTTAAATCTAATTTGATATACCTTTCAAGTGTATTAATAATTGTGGCACTGGCTGGGCACGGTGGCTCATGCCGGTAATACCAGAACTTTGGGAGGCTGAGGCAGGCGGATCACGAGGTCAGGAGTTCGAGACCAGCCTGGCCAACATAGTGAAACCCCGTCTCTACTAAAAATACAAAAATTAGCTGGGTGTGGTGGCGGGCGCCTGTAATCCCACCTACATGGGAGGCTGAGGCAGAGAATCACTTGAACCCAGGAGGCAGAGGTTGTAGTGAGCTGAGATCATGCCATTGCACTCCAGCCTGGGCGATAGAGTGATATTCAGTCTCAAAAAAAAAAAAAAAAATTGTGGCTAAATCATTACAGATACTAAATCTGTATACTTAGTCACTGTTAGTATCAGTTAACAAAATATATGCAAATATAATGAAACTGATGATATAAACTGTTTAGAAAGTGAAAATTTACTATTGTCATTTTAGAAAAATCAAAGGCATGTGGTTTTGACGAAAAACAACTATTATACAATACATCTACTAATTGCTCCTTTTGTTTAGAGCTACAAGAAAATGTTCCTCTTTCCTCCCACCCCATCCCCAGGGGACAGAAAATTTACCTTTGATTTCCAAAGCATATCTGATTTCTTCCAGCCACTACAGAGTCAAATAATAAGACAAATTTAGATACAACAGTGAAGGAGTAACAACTTTTACCTCAATTCTACACTTGAATCAACAGACTCAAATCCTTTGAAATATGATCATCAATGCACTTATGTGCTGAACTGCTAAATTAACAGTCATCTGGGAAACATTAAACTAGTAACAATGTGCTTCTAATTGCATGGGGGTTCAGGATATCACTGATATTTTATATTCTGCTTCATTGCCCACTAAACAGCATATATTTTCATAATGCTTTTTCCAACTAGAAACAACCAATGGAGTCATAATTTACAAGATGAAGAGGAAACAAAAATAAAGGAAAATATATACAATTGAAGCCATGCCTTTAGTAGTTGGAAGAGAAGTAGGAAGGTAGGAGAATGAAAAAAAAAAAGGGGCCAAAATCAATCAATAAATTTATTTATTTATTTAAGGGCCAAAATAAATTTAAATGACTATTTTGAAACCATTCTTCAGGTTGAAACAGCAAGCGAAATGATTTCGACTCCTCTGTATTAACGATTCAGTCATCCGTAAGCCTCCATAATAAACGTGCCTGCCTGCCTGCCACGTGTAAGACCCTGGGCTAGGCAAGGGGATATAGTCCACCGTACCTACACCGAGGAAGCCTGGGTCGTGTTAATGAAACTTTAGCCCAGCAAAGCACAAAACCTATTCAGCATTCATATGCCCTTCACCCTACTGCTCTTTACAAACAGAATTAGAGGTTACACATTTTACACACGGGCACTGGTGTGGACAGACACAGGCTCACACATGTGCTCACACTGAAACTGCACTCTTTGTTCCTCTTCGATTTGACGGAAATCTGCGGGAAAGGCTGCCCCCTTGTGTTCATCTCAGTGCCGTTGTGACCCTGCTAGAGCTGGGACATCTGGCTGCAGATGCCTTTTACCATTCCACGGTGGCTTCAGAGAGGGGACTTCAGCCTGCTCAACCGCTACCCAAAATCAAGGCCAGTATAAACGAGAAAGTGCCAATGCTTCTGAGCTCGTTCAAGTCCAAGAAAGCTATTCTGGACCTCTCCCGAGGCATAGCCAAATGAAGCTAGTCCGCATGGATCCAATCATGATAACTGTTTTTTTGTTTTGCTTTGTTTAAAAAACAAAAAAACTCCCGGTTATGAGAAAAGATCTTGAAGGATAGAGTTCTTTTATGTCAAATGCCCTCTGGACCTCTGGCTGTCACAATGTCACTTAATGCAATCCGCAGATAAAGAAGAGGGCGAGACAGTACTGAAAACTGCAACGTAACTAAGAAATATAGGAAAACCCAAAACATGGGCAGCGGAAAAGGTGAAGAAGAATCCTGGAAAACCAGCTAGGAGAGAAAGAAAGGCCATAAGAGGTCACCTACCTCAACTTTCTTTTACACAGATAACAGATTCGGTCTGAAAATTTCCACAAAGTGGCCAAATTGCCAGAGGTCCCAC
This sequence comes from Sapajus apella, assembly GCF_009761245.1. Lineage (NCBI taxonomy): Eukaryota > Metazoa > Chordata > Mammalia > Primates > Cebidae > Sapajus > Sapajus apella. Next base: position 2,078,855 of record NW_022437087.1, on the reverse strand, counting down.
TGGTAAAACCCAGTGCTGATGCCGTATTTACTAGTTTGGAATCAAAACTGTGAAGTATAAATAATCTGGATGACTAAGCACACGGTGGGAGAAACCTAACCTAGTGAGCAATACAGTACCAAACACATAGTAAGCACAAAATAAATGTGAATGAATGATTAGGATATAAAATTAAGCTAATAAAGGTCTCACTTTTCAGAGGAAAAAATAGTTCACTGCATATTTAAAAACGTGTTTCTTTTTCTTTTTAAAAAACTCTGGATTCTGAGAAAGGAAGGCATATAAAAGACACCTTATATTCCTTCCTCCCTCCCTCACATCCCTGCACTTCCAAATTCCAAGTCCCAAAACAGGTAAAAATCAGGAAAGGCTATGTCAACACAGGAAAAGGTCTTACCCCAAAGCCAAAAACTTTGAAATATGGAACTAGATTAGAGGCCACCCAGGTATATTAGAATTAATTTATGCCACTAAGATAGCAGTTGGTCACTCCAGAAATTGAAAGAGAGACAGGAAGAGAGGGAGATCCTGGGCTTCACAAATGTCCTAAGCAAGAAGGCCAAGGGCCAAAGTCTGTCTCAGGGAAGACCCTCAGGCAAAAGTAGTTCTGGCTGCTGCCTGCTGGCTCAGTTTGAGACAGCTAGGACTGCAGCCCACAAAATAAGACCTTGTATGAAAATGGGAATGGCTGTTCCCCAAAAGAGTCTAGTACTGGGATAATTTTAACTGTTTTGAAATCATTTATTTGGTAATAATAAAGAAACCAGAACAACATAATGCTGGGTTTAAGCTGCAGTCCCGGCTTTAGCTCCCTAGTGCACTTATTTAAATTCACACACACGAATTTATTTCTTACTATAGCAACACTCATACGTATTATGTATGGATAGTAGTCTGGAAGATACACTGATAACACTTATAGGAATCAGCCCTAGGGAGGTAACTTACTTAGCTTTTTCTATATAATCACCTTTACAGTAAAAGGGTGGTCATAATTTATTTCTGTAAATAAAATGTCTTAACATAGACATTTAATGTATTGCAAGAGATAAAATCATCTCAAGTTCATATAGAATAAATGTTTAAAGGTAGCCTCCAATTATTAAAGCTAAAAGTGACAGAACCAGATTCAAAAATGAATTATTGATACCCTCAAAATCAAACAATACAGGCTGGCAAATACATCAGAATAGAAAATGGTATCCAGAAACAAATTATAGTATGTGTGGGAAACGTGGTAGTGAAACAGCAGGGAAGGAAGCAGGGGCAGGGTCAAGTTTATTTGATATACTGTATTGGTACCACGCCTACCCATTTTTGGTGCAGAGTCATAAAAGTACCATCAATCTTAACACTGCTGTTTTAACCAGCGCAGTGGGTTGCTCAGATTCCGGCACTGGGAATCAACAAGTTGGACGTCCACTCAGAAACCCAATTATAAAGTCGGTAATTATAAAGACAGATGGATAAATTTATAATGAAGGGAAGAAACCAGTCTAAAAAGGCTGAGAATACCCAAAATCAGAACGCCTCTCCCTCTACAGGGGATCACAGTTCCTCATCAGCAACAGAACAAGGCCTGATAGAGAACGAGTGTGTTCCATTAACAGAAGCAGGCTTCAAAAGGTGGATGATAAGAAACTTCTGTGAGTTAAAAGAACTTGTTCTAACCCAATGCAAAGAAACTAAGAACTTTGCAAAAAGGTTTGATGAAATGCTAACAAGAATACACAATTTAGAGAGGAATATAAGTGAATTAATGGAGCTGAAAAACACAACACGAGAACTTCGTGAAGTATGCACAAGTTTTAACAGCTGAATTGATCAAGCAGCAGAAGGGATATCAGAGGTCGAAGACCAACTTAATGAAATAAAATGAGGAGACAAGATTAGAGAAAAAAGGATAAAAAGGAACGAGCAAAGTCTCCAAGAAATATGGGACTATGTGAAAAGACCTAATCTACGTTTGATAGGTGTACCTGAATGTGACGAAGAGAATGAATCCAAGCTGGAAAATACACTTCAGGACATTATTCAGGAAAACCTTCCCAACCTAGCAAGGCAGGACAATATTCAACTCCAGGTAATACAGAGAACAGCACAAAGATATTCCTCAAGAAGACCAACCTCAAGACACATAATCGTCAGATTCACCAGGGTTGAAATGAAGGAGAAAATACTAAGGGCAGCCAGAGAGAAAGGTCAGGTTACCCACAAAAGGAAGCCTATCAGACTCACAGCAGATCTCTCAGCAGAAACCCTACAAGCCAGAAGAGAGTGGGGGCCAATATTCAACATCCTTAAAGAAAAGAACTTTCAACCCAGAATTTCACATCCAGCCAAACTAAGCTTCATAAGCGAAGGAAAAATAAAATCTTTTGTGAACAAGCAAGCACTCAGAGATTTCATCACCACCAGGCCTGCTTTACAAGAGCTTCTGAAAGAACCACTACACATAGAAAGGAACAACCAATACCAGCCTTTCTAAAAAATACCAAAAAGTAAAGTGCATCAACATAACGAAGAATTTACATCCACTAATGGGCAAAACAGCCAGCTAACATTAAATGGCAGTATTAAACTCACATATATTATTATTAATTCTAAATTTAAATTGACTAAATCCCCCAATCCAAAGACACAGGCAAATTGGATAAAAAGCCAAAACACATCGGTATGCTGCATCTAGACCCATTTCCCATGCAAGGCACAAAGACTCAAAACAAAGGGATGGAGAAAGATTTACCAACAGGATGGAGAAAGATTTACCAACCAAATGGATAGCAAAAATAAATAAATAAATAAAAGCAGGAGTTGCAATTTTTGCCTCTGATAAAATAGACTTTAAAGCAACAAAGATCAAAAGAAGCAAAGAAGGACATTACATAATGATAAAAGGATCAATGTAACAAGAAGAGCTAAAGATCCTAAATATATACGCACCCAATACAGGAGCACCCAGATATATAAGACTTATAAAGAGACTTAGACTCCCACACAATAATAGCGGGAGACTTCAACATCAATATTAGACAGATCAACGAGACAGAAAATTAACAACGATATCCAGGACTTGAGCTCAGATCTGGAACAAGTAAACTTAATTAACATTTATAGAACTCTCCACTTTAAATACACAAAATACACACTCTTATCAGTACCACATCACACCTACTTACAGGTTTAAATGAAATATTGTTTGGCTGCTTGTTTGTTATTTTCTTCCCTCATTTTTTTTTCATGTCTCCATTATTAAGCACAATTATAGGCATACCCATTTTTAGACTGCATTCTAGCCCGGGCAATAAAGCAATACCCCGTTCTCTCTCCCTCTCCCTCTTCCTCTTTCTTCCTCTCCTTCATTCTTTTAATTATCATTCTTTTTCTTTCTTTCTTTTTTTTTTTTTTTAAAAAAAGGGTAGGTTTTTTTCTTTTTCAAGTTAGAGCTTTTGATCAATGTGATATGGTAGAAACACACACACACACACAAACACCTATCCATCTGGAAAAAAAAATAAACCTGAATACCTAGCTTATGGGTTACCTGGCTTATGCCCCAGAAGAGCTTAGCCAGGCACAAGAGAGTTATATAACGTCAAATATTCAAGGAGAAACACAAGGAAGGGTACAATTGCCAAAATAAATTAAAAAAAAAAAAAAAAAAGGAAAGCATTAGTGGAGCTTAAGTCCCTGTACAACACACCTGAGAATACTGTACAAAATAACATCTTCAGGCAGAGGCAACTAAGTCTTGCCTTCTCTTGGGAGCAGCACCCTTAGCTCAGGAGACTGGAGACCGGCTCCAAGCAGCTTCTGGGGTGCTAATCTTGGCTTTATAAAGCCTGGGACAATGCTCTCCCCTCCTGTTGACTGGACCACAGCACAGAGAAAATATCAGAAAGATACTCAGACTATTTCTGCTTCTGTAACATCAAACAGCTTTGCCTTTTTCCGTCCAGGACATACCTGGGAGCCTCCCAGAACACCTGACACACCAAGGGTAGGAAGAACCAATTTGTTTCAGTGTTCTGTCTGAGCTAAACAAAAAATTCCCAGTGATAACATCACCTTGGCTCTGGGAGTTGGATAATCTTAACACATTAAAACATTGCTACCAGCCGGGCGCAGTGGCTCATGCCTATAATCCCAGCACTTTGGGAGGCCGAGGCGGGTGGATCACGAGGTCAAGAGATCGAGACCATCCTGGTCAACATTATGACAGGGTGAAACCCCGTCTCTACTAAAAATACAAAAAATCAGCTGGGCATGGTGGCGCGTGCCTGTAATCCCAGCTACTCAGGAGGCTGAGGCAGGAGAATTGCCTGAACCCAGGAGGCGGAGGTTGCGGTGAGCCGAGATCGCGCCAAAAAAAAAAAAAAACAAAAAACAAAAACAAACAAAAAAAACAAACATCGCTACCCTGATATTCTTTAATAAGAAATGTTCAGACCAAGAAAGTACTTTGCTTTCACCTACCAAATTCCAGTATGTTTATACTGAAAAGCCAATGTGTTCACTTCTAAAGAAATGTTTCTATACTTTCTATCTCCCTCAGGTATTGAGAGAATTTTTGAGAATTTTTTTTTTAAGACAGTGTCTCGCTCTATCACCCAGGCCAGGATGCAGTGGCACGATCACAGCTCACTGTAGCTCCAACACCTTGGGCTGCAATCTTCCACCTGTGCAGCTGAGACTACATGCACATGCCATCATGCCTGTTTTTTAATTTTTCTATTGTTTGTAGAAATGGGGTCTCACTATGTTGCCCAGTCTGCCTGAGAATAGTTTAAACTTTGAGGAAATAAATGATGAACAGTAAATGGCTTCTGGCTGCTCATGTATTCCCTCCAGTAAGCTTATTAAGTGATTAATTGAGTCACACATTCAACCAATATATACTGAACACTCAAGAGATCTTCACCGGAATAATTAAGTATGAAGACTTGGGAGGCGCAGTCCTTAGGAAATTTGCAGTCAGTCCTCTCCAAATCAGCAGGTATGAGTGTTGGGAAGGTGTAACTCTGTGCTCATCTACATAGGAGAGGAGGGACTTTCTTTCCTGGCAAAGGTGAACTAACTCTCCTCACCCCATGTATAAAACTGGAGAAAGGCCAAGTGCTTTTTAAAAGACCGTAATAAAGTTTGTTCCAGGGAGGAACCTATGTGCTTTCAACCCCTACTGCTCTTAATGTAATTCTGGAGGTTCAGTTGAGGATTTTCTTAGTAAATTATATCTTAAATAAATAAATATATCCTTTTATTTTAATAAAGCAAACTATACTGCAATTGTGTGGGCTGCTTTGTATTTGTGAACCATTATTTTGTCAGAATATCATCTTAGAAGAACATATGCCCATTTCTGTAGTTAATAACTTCTTGCAAAAAAAAAAAAAAAAAAAAGAACTCAAACTTTGACTCTGAATCTACCCCACACAGCTCATGACTTTGTTGCTCAGGCATATGTCCTGCCACAGAAGAATCTGGGACAATATGGGTACTGCTATCTGTTTCCTTTTCCACTTTGTCTTTAAGACTGTATTAATACATATGCTTCTCAGTAGAAAACTCTCTCCCTCCTCCTACTTGGAAAGCATTCTTTAATCCTCACAATTAAGTACTTTACTTATGATTTTCTTTATGTGTGACTTTGGAGGTCTATTTGTTAATGACAGTATTTCTGAAAAAAAGAACCTGAAAGGGATCATAACAATTAACAACTAACCAAATACAGCTGGTTTCGTGGCTGCTAATAGCCATTTAAACAGAAGTGAGAACAATAAAAACCATCCCCTAATTTGTGATTTGTTTCACGTACCTAGTATAATGATGATATCAAAACTCCACAAATATATACACAAAAAACTACAGACTAAACTTACAAATATAAACATTTCACTAAACTACTAACAAACTGAGTTCATTGCTCAAGAACATACTTGAAATATACTCACCTAATACTTTATTCCAGAGATAAAAACTGGGTTAACATTAGGAAATGTGTTAATATGATTCATGGCATAAGCGGATCCCCCCAAAAAAACCTCATATGTGTCACCTGAAATATGTAGAAAAGACCATTTGATACACCTCAGTATCTACCCACATTTTAGAAATTAACCTAGTAAATAGAAAAAGGAGGATACTTTCTTTTCATTATAAAGACTATCTAACCCAAATATCAGGGTAACATGTCTATCTATATATATACACACACACATATACATATACAACATATGTATATAAATTCCTCTAACTTAACAAATGAAACAAAGATTCTTATTGCATTACTATTTGACACTCTTCTGAAAGTTGCAGCAAATGCATTTAAACAAAGGCGGGGGAAAGCTATATTCAAAGAAGGGATTGTCTCCAAGAGAAAAATATACAGGTTAAAAAACACTATAAAAGTATGATTTTTTAAATAAAAAAAAGCTACTGTATACTTTTAAAAATTGTTAAGATGGTAAATTTTATGTTGTGTTTTCTTACCACAATTTAAAAAAACATGCACATATATGGACAGAAAACTGATGGGTACCCCTATAGTAAGCAATAACTTTTACTTAGCTTAACTGCATTTTCAAATGGACTAATATTATGGCTTGCACTATACTGAAAAGTTATCTTTTAAAAAGAACTTTAAAATGTTAACTATATATAAACTATTATATTCAAATAAAAAGACAAATTTTATAATGAATTTGAATAAGAAAACACAAATATACAGACCTGAAAATGAAAAAGATAAAGTATATCAGATAGAAAGAATCAAAGATTTTCTGCATCTAGCCCAGTTGGATTTACAAGTGAACTATTTCAAAACTTTTGAAGAAAAGGTAATTCTTATATCATATACAAATTTCTCAAGAGCAGCACTATTCATTATGGTAACCACTAGCCACACAGAGTTATTAAGCACTTGAAATATGGCTAGTGCAACTGAAGGGTAAACTTTTAATGCTATTTGATTTCAATCTATTTAAATTTAAGTAAGTGAATGTAGCTAGTGGCTACCAAATGGAGAGTGCAGCTTTAGAGGGCAGAAAAAATGAAAGCTTCCCATTTTGGTATTATGATACCAAGAAAATAATGGCCATTGTAACTTATAATACAAGCAAATTCTAGATAAAACGCTAGTACATTGAAACTAAAAGGGTTTGAAAATAATATGCAATGATCGAGTGCTGGTTTTTTTTTTTATTTTTAACTTAGGAATGCAAGGACACCTTAATAATCAGGAAATTAAATATAATTCGTGACATCAATTATAGCAAGGAGAAAAACTCTAAAACTTTGTCTTCAGATGCAAAGAATGCATCAATAAAATTCAGTATCCATTCCTGATTAATAAAAAAAAAACGAAAAAAAAAAAAAAAAACTTTCCCAGGACAATAAAGACGACATATCATGAATGGCTAGGCATTAGTAAACCTGAAACTAAAACACCAAGAGTATTCCTGTTCAAATCTGGAAGGAACTAGACAAAATGACAACTATTATTATTTACCATATTCTTATAAGGAATATGAAAATAAAAAGAAATATGACACACTATTAGGCAAAACAATAATAAAATCATTATTATCTGTAAAAAAAAGCCATTAAAATCAGTTGAAACTCTTAAAACTAAGAAATGACTATTAGGTTTTCACCGATTAAAATAGATTATCTCCAAATGGAAATGCTGACAATAAAGGACATTTAAAAGAAATTCACTAGTAAGTGAATTAAAAACATTACAAAAGTATCACAAGGTCTTAAGAACAAATACTACTGAGCTTTCCCTTGAAATAAATTAAATTTGCTGGTAAAATGCTTCAAAGGTTTGTGACTCCTACGTTACCCCATATGACTAAGGATACACACACACACACACACACACACACACACACAGAGATTATCAACACTGACTTCCTATTGACCCAGCAACCAACCATGGCAGAACTAAAACCAGTTTAGAAAAAAGTCAATTAATATTTATTTTCCTCATGCTGTGAAAAGAAGAGTATCACGTTTCCTCTCAGAATATGTCTCTGAATTTTTAAAGATTTAACCATATGGAAGAGATCTAAAGGAGTATATGAAAAGGCTAAAGATTTGGAATCCTAATTCAATTTCCCCTCACATTTTAATAGGAGCCTGTAGCAAACATTTATTTTTAGACATATTCTCAGTAGGGAACTGAACAAAAGGCTATTGTGTGCTAAGCATGGTGGGGTCTCTCTGGTTCCATCTATACCAACTTTATAAACATCAGGTTAGAATTAAATAGCTTTAAACTTTAAATTAACTATTTCCAGACCACAAAATCTATTCTACACCTATCAGCACATATAAGTTCTCTAAGTGACTTACAGCTGAGTTCAAATGTGAAATCTGCATTTTTCAAGTGCCAATAAAAGAACTTTCCTTTGGACTTTGACTGAACAATGCTGAATTGTCCAAGAATGCCATAGAATGTTTTCATTTCCTTTTCCAACAAAAATTTTCATCTGCACTTGATAAATTTACTGACTCCGTATCATTTATGATTAAAAGCATATGGGTATCAATCATAATGGTCTCCACTGTTTTCTTATTAAATAGGAATTACAACTTTTTCTCTAAGTTAACAAAAGTAAAAAAGATGACGCTTACAGGCCTGCCCTGATCACTATGAACATGTCTATGTCTTAATTTATATGTGTCCTGTCATGAGTCTGTTAAAATGCAAAAGGAAACAAGAAATTACCTACGATTAGCAATGTGGTCATTTTAAAACATGTCCACAAATACTCTGACATGCCTCCCATCAAAAGGCAGAGTCAGTTCCCTCCCTTTGAACATCGGCCAGCTGCAGTGACTCACTTCTAATAAACAGAATGTGGCAGAAGTGGGGCTGAAGGCTTTGATGGCTAGGTCATAAAAGGTGATCTACCTTTCTCCTGGCTCTCCCTGTTGGGTAGCTCACCCATAAAACCTAGCCACCATCCTGTAAGGAAACCAAGTAGCCTTATGGAAAGGCCCTAGTTCCACTCCCAACCAAGGTTCCAGACAACAGCCGGCATCAGCCTCCAGACATGTGCTTGAAAGAGCTTCCATATGACTTTAACCCCCAGGCTTTGGACCATCTCAACAGACACCACGTGGGGCTGAGCATGGCGGCTCATGCCTGTAATCCCAGCACTTTGGGAGGCCTCAGCGGACGAATCACCTGAGGTCAGGAGTTTGAGAGCAGCCTGGCCAACATGGTGAAACCCCATCTCTACTAAAAGTACAAAAATTAGCTGGGGGTTGTGGTGGGTGCCTGTAATCCCAGCTACTTGGGAGGCTGAAGCTGGAGAATCGCTTAAACCCAGGAGGTGGAGGTTGCAGTAAGCTGAGATTGCGCCATTGCACTCTTGCCTGGGTGACAAGAGGGAAAGTCCATCTCAAAAAAAAAAAAAAAAAAAGACACCACATGGAAGAGACAAGCTGTCAAGCTGTTCCCACCAAACCATGCCTCAACGGCAGATGCTTGAAAAAATAAGAGCCATTTTTATTTTAAGCCAATAATCTTTGAGTGTTTTATTACACAACAACAGGTAACTGGAACACAGAGATTATCTCAGCCAAATGCAGCCATCTTATTCTTTCCATTTACCTGAGAAGACAAATCTGTTTCAAAGAAAAAAAAGTGTGCTGACATACCCTCAGTCAACTCACCCTAGAAAGCCACAAGCTGGAACCCCAGCATTTATTACCCGTGGCTGCCAGCTAGCCTTCTCTTGGGAATTTTTATTCTCACCCCTTAATATACCAGACTCTCTTGCCTCTTTTGTCCTGTCTTAAACTTACTCCTAGCTTCGAAAAGTTGCTTTTATTAAACACTGTAGCTTATGAGACTGCAGCTACTGCTAACATATGCCACATATTTTTTTAATCAAGGAACAAGTAAAAATTTGCCTAAAAAAGTAATTCTTTGACTTTGAGGCAGGTAACCAGTTCAAGATGTCTTAATAAAGCCATTAAAATGCGTTATCAACCAAACCAAGTAATCACATCAAAACATTTACTGTTCCTCCTAATAAACATGAGAGGGAAATATCCTAATTACTGAAATTAGGTTTTTCTTTAAGAAACACAGCCTAAATGTTAAAAGCTAGAAGTGACCTTGAAGATAATCTAGTTTAGAACTTTTTTTAAGCCACTGAGAAACTGACAAAATCCAGGGAAGATCGTTATGACTTAAGCAAAACATGTTTCCCTCACTCCATCTCCACCTAGGATGTCAACCTGCCATAATATAAGGACAATTTAAAACTTCAATTTTGTATTTTACTAAAAAAGTACAAATACAATTTTGTTAGTATTTTATAGCTACAGCAATAAATTGTACTTGCTGCAATGTTATTTAATGCTTTGTCTTTAAAGTTTAGGATATACGACAAATCCTGGTTATGATAAATAAAAATAGCCCTGGGAATCCATAGTCTTCTTATAAAAAAAATAAAAAGTGGCTGTTGTATTTCTATCATAAGCAATATTAGTAATCATTGCTCTAGTCCAAATCATTTGGAAAAACAAACCCAGCAAGGTTACATAACTGGCCTGAGGCCCTTAACTAGCTAGTGGCAAAACTATGGCAAAAATTTTGGTATACTCACGCTTTCTAGTCATGAGGGGGACTCAATTAGATTCAATTAATAAAAGAAAAACAATTACTATATCTTTCAATTCAAAAAGCCCCATCAAAGTGGCTGGCAGCATTGCAGTTCCTTCAGTGTTAACACTCATCATCCTTCCAGTGGACTATCCTGTTTCCTTAATTAAAGAAAACAGAACTTTACTGGAGGGACCTCAGGCATCACCAGGTGACTGTAAGCAAATGTAGCTAAGTGTCTGGACTGGCCCTTCAAAAGCCATTCACAACTCCAATATTTTCTGCCTTAACTACAGAGACTGAAAGAGTAAGACACTCAATCCCAGGCCTCCCTGGCAGGTAGGAGTGGGCATATGACAAAATTACAAAAATGAGAATATGCAGAGAAGTCAGTAGAGAGGCATTTCTCTCCAAATAAAAACATTAATCCTGTTAGGTCTTGACTCCTGCGCTCTCTTCCTGTGAAGAATGTGGGTATGATTCTCAGAGATATAACGCCATCTTGCTTCTGTGGGAACAAAAGCCACATGCTGAGCCACTGGCTCCCTGCTGACACAGAAGAGTCATGACAACAGCCCTGGACTGTCCACCCTTGGGCTTCCTACTAAATGAAGTGTAAGACTATGCAGTTGGTGTACTGGTTACTTGTAGCTAAATACAATCCTAACTCTTATAGGAAATAAAGCTGGTTTTTCCTCTTCAATCCATTTTGTCCCAAAGTGGTTGTCGATCTGGCTTAGTCTTATATAAGTAAATTTGGTAAACAAGGATTTAGTCACCTTCATTCTTATCTCATGTTGTGCTGCCATCTAACTTTTTTAAAAGGTCAATAAAAGAAGTCAAGGTATATCTTTTCTCTAAGAATGAAAAATTTTAGCTTATAGTAGGTTGTCTCCCTGTACCACATGGCAGAGCCGAGGTTGCCTCGGGAAGCAAAAGAGAGAAATGGTTTCCCTACTGATATACCACTTAACCTCAGTCCTGGACAGCATCTAGAAATTGAGCAACAGAAAGAAAAAGAAAACCAGAAACTAATGCATGCCACATTCTCATCCTGTACTAGGAAAAGAACACAAACACCAGGCCTTACTGAGAGAATATTGTATAAAACCCATTCACTCAATAAATACCTTTTCTTTCCCTTGAGCATCATGCTGGAGATCTTATACCTCACGTTCCATTTAATCTGAGCAATACAGTCATCTCCAGCAAGACTCATGAACAAAAGTAGGGTGTTTTCTATTCTTCCAATGTCCTTTCTGATGACGTCAGCTGTGGTAGCTTATAAAGATATATCAATTGTTAAGGTTAAACAGCATTTTCCAAAGGGATGGAAGAAAATAGGTAACTCTGATGAGAAGCTAAGAATTCCACAAATTTCATGCCAAAAAATTAAATAAAGAAAAGAATATATCTCTGTAGGGGAATGGAAACATGCTTCGGCAAATGTCTTGGATTCAAGTCCCGCAAAAGCCAGACAAACCATTAGCTATTCTGGATTAACAGACCAGACCTTTTTTAAAAAAGTTAAACCTTTGTCTAAAAAGTTGAGAATTCCCAAACCAAACGATCACTTAGTAAAATAGCTCTATAGCTGACAATGACCCTAAGGGTTCAGAGTCCAACAGTTCAATGGGATACAGTATTCTGTAATATACTCTGAATCCAAGAGAAATTTCTTGAGTCTTTGGGATTGCACTAAGAGATGCACATGAGAGGCAGAAGTCAAACAAGTGATAACACTGAAGAGATGAGGAATAATATTCACAGATATCAACTGACAACTAATCTTAGCAAGGCAATACTCAAAGGATAAAAGCATTGGGAAAAACGCAATGAGTTTAAGTAGACCTTCATATCAGAATAGCTTCCAACAATTTAGAATCTAATATGTAGAACTTTATCCCAGCAAGGATTTCCCCTTTCACTCTCAACTAAATGGAACTCCAGCTTAGGCTAGAGCATTTACAAATTACTTCAGCAATGCATTTTTAAAACAGAGCACTATAATTCACAGCAAGTAACCGATCCACATGTTTGTTACTCAAATGCACTAAGTTAAAGACAACAGAAAAAAAAATATCAAACTGAAGAGTCGGTTAAAGTTATTCCCTTCAAAAATTTCACTAAATTTTCAGTGACATGTTAGACAACCTCCCAGAATAGAATATGGATATCATAAACAGCATTACTCTACCTAGCACATTTCCTGGAGGTACCTCCTCTAGATATTCCAGTTCTCTTCCCATCAGAAGATACAGGTTTTCCAGAGCACAGTATGCCATGTGGGGGACTGGGGGGAGGTCATCTGGTGGAGCTGAGAAGCCTAATGGTACCTGGGCAAAGAAAAATGATTGAAGACAAGTTAGGAGGTATTTGGAAGCATTAATTGGTATTTATAAAGTTATTTTTATTCATCAGTAAGATATGGTATAGCAACATTTCATGTAAACCTGAAATATGAATATTTGAAATGGTGTGAGAAAATATGTCTCACTTTATGAATAAAATTTGAAATACTGAAACCTCTCCAATACTAAAAAAATGTCCAGATTCCCATTTAATCATAAGCTTTATGGGTAAGTAATATAAATTCTGTTGTGAGCTGGTACTGCCAGTTTAGCTGATCCCCACAGCCCCTTGTTAAGTTATGTATGTGAACCACATCAAACACCAGTTCTGGTGACTACTGCGCTATTATGTGAACACTTATTATTACTACTATCATTTAAAGTTGTTTTATTACAATGTTCTTCAAGTATTCAACAAGGGCTGGTGTTAGTGCCAAGTAACACATAAAAATAACTTTGTAAAGGTAGTTAGATATGATAAAAATGCCAAAAACAAAACAAAACAAAACAAATGAACTGCTATTATATGCTATATTGTTCATTTGGAGAGCATGCTATGAAATGTTAGGAACACTAATGAGAGGACAGAGTACATTTACAGCAAAAAGATACTGCAAGTACAAGTACATTAGATTTATTAGCTCCCAGTATATCATATTCATTCTTATGAAATTCTGTCTTAAATGATTCAAGTTTTGCTTTGTGTGAAGTCTTAAGAAATATATCTACCATATAAATGGAAGTACCCAGAAAGCATTTCAATCAACCAATCAACCTATCTTTGGTGGTCATAGGCCTCGGGTGCTGCCCTAATGCTATGAAAGAGAAAAAATGTCTAAGATATAACATATACAAAGATGATTAGCATCACAAGCACAGAATGACTAACAAAAAAGTGGTACAGGGAAGTCAATTCATAAAGGTTCAGAGGAAGGAGAGGCTCCTGTGCTAAAGTAGACTCTAGAAACTACATGAAAATGATGACCTTTCAGGCACATATTACTTCTAAATGTATGTGTTCTGAAACAATGACAACTCAAAGTAGCTCTAAAGACAGGCTGCCAAGAAATAAAAATTATAAGAACTGAATAGAAAGAAATAGAATCATCTACTCAATATGACCGTCCACTTAAAACAAGCTACAGATAAATTATAATTAGTAAGACAGCTTAGCAAGGTGGCAAAAATGCAAGATCAAAAGTTAATTATACTTCCGTAATTAGGAATAGAAAATGCATAAATAGAATAAATAGCAAGAAATAGAAAATATGTATATTTAAAACAATGATTTTTGGATTAGCAACAAAATATAAGACAGCTGGTAATAAATCTAACAAAAAGGATCAAACCTCTTTATAACTAAAACTGTAAAACTTTATGAAAAACATTTAAAATGACCTAAGTAGATAAATAAACCCAATACATTCATAGATGGAAAGATCCTGTATTATAAAATGTTGATTCAAGCCAGATAGGTGTATGGACATAAAGTAATTCCAATCAAAGCCTCAACAGGCTTTTCACAGAAGTTGACAAGCAGACTGTAAACCTGATACATAGGAGCAAAGAGTCAGGAACAAACAAGACACTAACAAAGAAAAACACGGTAAAGGGATTTGGCCTTTTTGATGTCAAAACATTTAGAAATGAAGACAGCACTGAACAGAGACAGTTAGAGACAAACAGAAAAAATAAAATTAGTCCAGAAACAGATCTACGTACATAGGTAATAATCTGAGTTACGACAGAGTGGACAAAGCAAATTAGTGAATGAAGATGGACTATTCAATGACGTTACAACAGTTGGACATTTATATGAGGAAAAAATGAACTTGGATCCCTTCTTCACAAAGATTGAATTAAATATTTAAACATGAAAGGTAAAATATTAAGCTTTTAAGAGAAAGTTTTGTGACTTCAATATAGACTTAATTTCAATTTGCTTAAGGTACAAAAAGCAAAACCCATAAAATAATGATAACTGGACTACATTTAAATTAAGAACTTCTGCCTATTAAAAGTATCAAACAGAAAGTAAAAACAAATTTTACACTGGAGAAGAAATTTGCAAAACTGAAACCGACAAGAAATTAGTATCCAGAATATAAAAAAGGCATCTAAAAATCAGTATTTAAAACAATAAAGTAGCATAATAGAAAAACAGGAAAAGGACTCCAAGAACTACTAATATCTTCCCACGAGAACACAAAATTGATCAATAAACATGTTAAAAGAGTAATAAAGAAAGTGTAAACTGAAAGTGCAAAACACCATATCATACCCATCAGACTGGCAAAAATGAAAAGCCTAACAAAACCAAATTTTGGTGAGCATGTGGAATAACGGGAACTGTTAAACACTCCTATTGGGAGTATAAATCAAAACTACTTTGGAAAATAAATTGGAATTATCTTGCTAAGCAGAAGATTACCAAGGCAACTCCACTATAGGTATATTCCCTAGAATTTCTTGTAAATGTGCATAAGGAGATATTTCAAAAAAAAAAAAAACAAGATACTATTGCTTAGATTTGCAAAATAAAATGAAAGCAGTAAATATACAGTGACCAAAAAAGTGTGTAAATAAAATGTACATTTAAATAAAGGAATCCCACACCACAGTGAACAATAAACAAATTGTTAAGTTAAAAAAAGGCAAGTTGTAGAGTAACTACAGTAAAATTCCATTTATACAAAATTTCAAAAGCATGCAAATGTGACAATATTCTTTAGAAATGCATACACAGGTTGTAAACTATCAAGAAAAGCAAAAGAAGGATGTGGCAGACGGACTAAAGGTGCCCTCCCATAATGCCTGCTTCCTGGTATTCACACCTTTGTTTAGAAACCTCCTCCCCGTGAGTGTGAGTGGGACCTGTGACTTACTTCTTCTAACAAACAGAATATGACAAAGGTGATGGGATGTCACACTGTGATTCTACATCATCATACAGGACTCTGTCTTACTAGATGTCTTCTAGTTTCCTGTATGGTTTCATGAAGTAAGTCTCCAAGTTGGGAAGGTCCATATGACAAGAAACTGTAGGCGGCCTCTAGGAGCTGAGGGCAGCCAATGGCCAGAAAAAATGTGAGACTCTCAGTTCTACAGGTGCAAATATAGGAATTCTGTCAACAACCTTTAGTGAGCTTGGAAGCAGGTTCTTCATCAGTCAATCCTCCAGAGGCGAATGCAGCCTGGCCAACATTCTGACTGCAGCTTTGTGAGACTCTAAGGAGAAGATGCAGCAAAGCCATGTCTGCTTTCCTAACCCACAGAAACTGTGAGATAATAAAATGTGTAATGTTTGAAGCTGCTAAACGTGTTATAATCTGTAATATGCGGTAACAGAAAACTAACACAAAGGATAAATACAAATTCTGGGTAGGGGTGACTTTGGGAGTAGGTGTGAAATATTTCACCTTTTTCTTTTAAGCAGTTGGAATTAGGTTTTATGGCGCTCTGATTACTGAAATAAGAAGCCATTTGCACTGTCAATTTATTGTATCATTCCTGCTTAAGACATGAGACACATAAGCAACTGATTTCAACCTGCAGGAAAGACACACTATGCAGAGGTAAATTGGGTTGTTCATGGAATTTGTAATGCCAAATAAACCAATGTTTCACTAAATAACAATTTCTTACTCATCTACTTTCACAAAAAAAGAAAAAATTTGACACTTTATCCTTACTGAGAAAGAGCAAACTATCAATTAAGTCCAAGCCAAGATAATCATAGGTGAGTTTTTATACATATATCAAATTCAGACTCCCATAAAATATAACCCTAGGCACACCAAGTGTTGTGCCCCTTCTTGCTATATTAGAACATGCCATAGATTAATAAAGACTGCTTAACTGCCACACAGCACCGCACTCTCCAAGGATTAAACTGCTAAAACGGAGGGAAAAAGCAATGAAGGCAAAGAAAAACTGATGGCAGAGACTTTCTTCAACTGCTATCTTCTCTTCTCTCACGTGTAGCCAAGTACCACAGCTTCCCTGGTTTATTTACAGATAGGCTGCTTGCTACACAGAAAGGAGCATGTGCTTTTCTGCTCGTGATGATGCTCCACAATGTCAGCTGAGTTTCCTAGCTTACTGCTTTGTGCTGATCCAGACTGGCTACCTGGACCTCTGGCACCGTCTTCATCCCATGGCCTCTATGATTTAATTATGATATAATTACGATGTATATATCTTGCTTACTTCCAAAAACGTTCTGAGACATCTCTATCCTGTGATCTGTTTTGCCCCTTGGCTCAGGCATTTTTAGATGCTGCCTGCTCACCTGCTTACAGACTCTCCTGACCAGTCTCAGGGTCTGTGTGCCATGCAACTTCTGCCCATCACCTGCTCACTGCCCACACCTTTGGCTTGAGCCAGCTGGTTTTTGGAACTTCCCATTTCTCAAAGATCAGCCATGCCCTGGTTCCAGCATGACATCTTCTCTTAGCAGTGCTTTTCTCTAACCACAGGTGATTCCTGCCTTGAAAAGAAAAGCCTTATAATTAAATAAGGCCTGAAACTGTGGTTCACATACTGAATTGGTTTCCTAAATGCTACTAATTGAGACATACATGACAAATGTTATCAAAGCAACACCAAAGGAAGTACAAAGAGTCACTCAAGTGTGCCTTGCCAGAGCAAAGTAAGTCTACCAATAAGATCATCACCAGTCCCAACCAAATGTGAAAAGATATCAGACCCTTGAGAAACAATATACAAACGTTTTACTTCCAATTCTTACCCTTCGTAAAAACTCAAGAGGACTGTATTTGGGCCCCAAGACAAAAATTTTCTTTCCTCTTCGAGCCACACCACTGAACACTCGAGCAAATGCAATAAAAGACTCTTGGTTGTTTTCTTCCTGGGGCACAGGTTTAGGGGTCATATTTTCCACCTGTTGCTCGTCACCTGCCAGAAACAAAAAGATAATTAGTGCCAAGAATGCCCTCTTTAATTCAAGAACTGCCTGGAAACACAAAAGGAAGAGTGAATATGATGTTTGGTCCAGTTTCAGGAAAAACAAAAAACAAAAGACCAAGAATGAAAAGAATATTGATGAAAACTATGATTAAAGCTTAAAAAGCTCAAGAACTAAAGGATGAGTGTTCCAAGTTAAGCAAAAAGGCAAACACTTCGCAACAGAGCCTGCTTGGGAAAGCCGTACCTCTTGGCTCATCTCCTTTTGGACACGTTTCAAGGGCACTCCCATCTTGGGTGGGCTCCAAGGGTGCCTGTCCCTGCGCTGCTGCAAGCTTCTCTGCATGCCTTTGTCTTGCACGCTCACGTCTCTGAGCGATTTCTTCTTGAGTGAGAGGCCTACAGGATATCGCAAATATGTTATCATCTGGCAACAGCAAGCATCTCTCAGTTTATTCAAGTAGGGAAATAGCAAGTATCGATACGGCTGGATAAGACGAAGACGGGTCCCAGCTCCATTCCAGGCAGTTTTCTACAAGTCCTCTCCCTATCTGTAGCAATAGGAGAGGGCCTATCAGCCTCTAATAACGCTGTGTCCCAACTATTCTGAGCTTATGAACTGACGTGCCAGAGCCCAAGTCCCCAAATGGAGCAACATACAATAGTATGGAACCTTTCTCAGATACCTATATTCCTTCTGGAATAGGCAAAGAACAGGAAGAATGAAGGCAAAGAGTGACAGATATCAGGGCTTGGAACAAGCATAAGGCCTCAATAACTGGGGTTCAAGACGAAGGGTTCAAGGTCAGGATGAGTACTGGCAATTCATCACGACTAGAAGGTCGAACTGAAATGATCAGCCACTGTGTTAGACCCAAGAAGTACCATCACAGGTAGGGAGTCTGTGGGTGTGTACGTGTGGTTTTCTCTGGGGGTGAGAATGAGAGGAGGTAGTCGAGGTAATTAAACTGTTTCTCCTAAAGAATCACCCTCATGTCTGTCAGGACACAGAGAAGGTATTTAGAGTTTTAATACTAAAAAGGTCTTGGCAAAAGGGGAGCACTAAGTCAAATACAAATGTGCATTCTGTTTGGGAGTCTGGGTTTGAAAGGTAGAAACTAGGCAGGCAGACTGTTTCCTAGGACTTGGATCCCTTCCCATGTAGGAGTCCTTATGAACCTACCTGCATGCTCAGCCCCAACACACGAACAAGACCAATCCATGCCCTAAGGCTGGTAGAATAACAGCATCTTCAGCCCTATACTCCGGGACTGAGCATCAAAGCACTCAGGCTAATCCTCTGGTCCCAACTTTATGCTCCAACTCTGGAAGCTGAACAACTCTTCCCTGTCCCAACACTTTGTGTCTCTCTCCCGTGACATTATGCTTTCTGCTTTCTTCCCCAATCTCAGACCTCACACCTAACTGATAACCTTCATCTCCACCTTGCCATGCCATATTCCCCTCCTCTCTCCCTAAGCACTGGAAGCCATGCAAGCAGTCATTCTGCATAGGTACTACCTCCTTGCCTTCCAAATGGCCACATACCCTAGGGCTCCTGAAGCAAAGTGGCCAATTCCTTCTACCTTTCTATTTCATGTAAGCTAACCTGGAAGGTGACTGCTTAAATCACTGACCGTCCACTGCTATACTCTTCAGATATCTGCCTGCTAGACAAGACTTCTCTAGTCCTAGTGTCCACTACACACTAGTTCTGCCTTCCTTAGCACCTGTCCCTCAAAATCAATGAGTTCAATTCCAAGAGTAGGCTATTCTGCTCAGACCCACTCTGCTGCAGGTCACTGGCCTGTGCAATAGAATACAAACACATGAGAGACAATCCTTGAGCCTGGCTTGGTCAGGTGTCTCGTTAGGAAATCAAAACTGATGGCACTAGGAGGCCACGCTACCACTGCAAGACACAAGCTCCTCATTACAGGAAGCTCTAAATGTCAGAACTTTCAAATAGAGAATGAACTCTGCTTCCTCACCATTTCTAGCCATGGTTGTAGTTCGTCCTCTGGAGCAACATCTTAACAAACCTGCTTCCCTCCCCTTTCCTTTGAATCACCTGCATTCATGCCTTCCCCCATCCCTTCTTTTCCCTAGGCTGAGCACTCTAGCTGTTCCTTCAACCAATCCGTAGACAACTTTCCTTGTTTCTAGACTTTTGCTAAAAACTCATAAGAATATCTATAAAGAGTGAATTAAAATATAAATGCAGAACACATTTTTATTGTTAGTGTAGGAAGGAAAAAATACCAAAGGTATCTGCTAGCATCTAAAGAGAAATGGTCTCTTCCAATGGGTTTATCACGATGATCCAGAGACTGTGTTAATCACTTCACATACATTATAGCACACAACTGATCACAACAATTAAATAAAATAGCTATCATATTCCTATTTTACATATAAGAAAAAGGGGACTTTGAAAACTTAAGTAACCTGACCCGAAGTAACACAGATATTAAATGGAGGAGCCATAATTCAACTCCAGATCTGTGTGGCTCTAAAGTCTATGTTCATTATCACCATGTTGTGTCTTTCCTTCAGAAAAAATTAAAGATGACAAAATCATCATCTGAAGTAAATGTGGTTTCATTTTAGTTTGAGTGAGAAAATAAGTGTATTTGTTCCCCTTGCAGATTAAATCCTCCTCTGCCTAAGTCATGAAGTGATCTGGAATAATCAGCATGTACAGTCATTAAGTAAGCATCAACTGTATAAATGCTTGCTGTCTGTTTATGTACCTAACCATCCATCCAGTTAACAACTACTGTGCGCCATGCACTGTTGTGGGCACTAGGAATGACGTTAGAGAGGAACAAAGCAGACAGTAATCAGCAAGGACATGTAAAAAGTACCCATTGTGTATCCAGTATTTGTTGAGAACAAGGAGAAATTTAATTAGAAGAAAATGGGGCCCTACTAGTAAGAAAACAGCTGTGAGAGTTAAGTTATTTATGTCAAGTTAAACTAACCATGGAGGTTACTTCCTGAAGGGACAATAGTCACTAGTACCGAGATGAAAGAGACCAGAGGTGAGAATGTTGACTGAAGAGTGGAATGTCAGATTGGAAGGTGAATTTGAAGGGGCAAAGAAAAGAGGCAAAAACACAAGAACAAAGGAGAAAGTCCTGTAACATCCCACACTTCATTTACAACCAAAGCGGCACTGCTGAGCAGTGAGTAAAGGTCAGCGTCTTCATTAAGTCAGGGGAAAATTTTTTTAGGCTTTGTGGGTGCCTAATCCCGTTTCCTGCCTTGCTTTTCTCCCTGGCACATATCACTAATACACAGTACTCTATACTAAAGGAAAATAATACTCTGCTATTCCTGGCTTGTATATCTAACATCCTATAGATGAAAATGCTATCGAACCAATTTCCATGGTATGTTTCCCCAAATTTTAAAAACAATAAAACCTAAATGAAAAAAAAAATCAGCTAGAAAATGGGAAAGAACAAAGTAATGATGATGATCTCCAGAAATACCTGAAAACGCTATATTGTTACATAACAACTGTTGAAACTGATATACTGGTTAAATAAAAAAAATGACAAAAAATCAGTAAACAACTTCATGGAATGGAATAAACTGCATCTCCAGAAATACACTAAAATCAGAAAAGTATATGATGAATTATTAAGAAAAATGTTCACAAAAATGTAATTAAGAGTGGAGGCATAATACTACTACTATTCATCAGTAAGAAGATGAAGGATGAGTAGAGGCAGGAGTTTTAAATGACATAAATACGTATATTTGAAATCTTAACGGTAAGTTTCCAATTCTCTGATATTCTCTGAAATGATTCTACTGGAATCTCTCAGATACTCCCAACAGCCAAAAAACATCCAATCTCCTAAAACTGTTACTACAAGAAATTGTTACTACATGTAGCACTGAAATACTATCTGGGAGTGGCCTCAATACAAAATTAGACATTCATTCGTTCCATTATTCACTCATTCACCCATTCACTGACCTGTTCATTCCCTCAATCAGACATTCACTCATTCACTCTTCATTTACTCATTCATCTATTCTTTATCTTCAGGGCAAAAATTATTGAATACTCCCATGCCCAAATCATTAAGGAAGTACTAAAAACAATACACAACCTTTCTCCTGAAGGACAAACAGAATTTTATCAGAAGAAAAGAAGCCTTCTTAGATGAAGGAACAGCACAAGCAAAGATATGACATTTGTTCAGACACTAGTATGTTAGAGAAACAGAAATAAAAATCTAGTCAAAACATGGTTTGGGGTCAGGTCATGCTGGGTCTGAAATGCCACTAAGACAGGTCGTTTCTTTCGAAGGCTGATGATCTGACCTTTAGTCACTCACATATCATTTTCATGACTTCTGCTATATCTGCATATTATTTAATACTTACATAAATGGATATTTTTACTCAATAAAACTTTAAAATCTCATTACTGTAAAAGCTTTATCACTTGACATACATAGGCCATACACATGAAAATAAACATGACAGCTAATTAAATTAAAACTTGTTTCCCTAAGTACCACTGAAATCATCGCCAACACTTCACACTTGAATCAAAACTGCTCAAGGCAGTGAAAATCATTAAGGGATTTTCAGCAAGAAACTTACAACTTCATAGCTGAATCTTATAAAGATCACTCTAAAGGAAGAATGCCAAGTGAATTGGTGGAACTGGTGGAACTAAAGATGGGGCAGGAGAACCAGCTGGGAGGCTGCTGCAACAATATCCGCAAGAGATAACAGAATCTAACTAGTGGGGAAAGCAGCAGAGACAGGAGGAGGGGAACACACATGAAAAACAGAAAACGTAGAAGAGACAGACTCCCCAAGACTCTGTAACGTAAGAAAGATTCCTCTCCCACACCTACCACACCGTACACACATAATACACACAGAGAAGCAGAAATACTCATACATTCATAATCTCTACTGAGGTAGACAGAATCAGATGAGACAAGGTAGGCTGAGATTAGAACTCGCCTGACATGTTCAATAAAACTTACCTGTTGCTACTACCATTAACACTACCCTTCAAACTTGTATCAGTTCAATTCAATATCCCAGAGCTGATTTCAATAGCTTTCTCTTACAGAGGTATCCCAAAAGGACACATTTCTGTACAAATTGTGTGCTACCCTGGGGATTGGCTTGATGTGAATTCTGGGTTGAGGAGGAAAAGCATTATCTGTGCCCCCCTCACCCACACCCCAACTATATCCCACCAAACATATGCCATATTCCTAGCCCAGCCCAACTTTCCCCTTTCCCTTACCTTGGCTTATTCTGAGGCAAAGCCTTAGCATCAACTGCAAACATTTTGGAAACAAATATAATAACTGGAGCAGTGTCCTCACTTCCACATTTCATAAAAGCTAAACAAATAGGAAGTAAAAATGTCACTATTTTTTCCCATTATTTAAAAAAACAGATTTTTCTGGAAAACAAAATATTTAGATCATGGCATCATCTAAATACATAAGAAGTTCATAACTTTTTCCAACTATGATAAAGATTTTAATTAGAAAAGTGTAAGATTGCTAGGAAAGAATGGCAGAGCGAGGGCAAACAGAGTTGGCAGAAAGAAGGACAGAAAAGCAGCAAATTTGACAAAGTGAGGGATCCTCTATGAAAGCTAAAGCTCTGCAATCAGGTTAACCATCTACTATAAGCACGAATACATTCTGACTGTATAAAGTACAGAAAAGATAGAATTAAGGAATGTTACCAAAAGCCAAACAATCAACAAGGTAGTTTGTTAACAAAATACATCAATAGCTTTTCCAGTCTTCCACAATAACAAGTTAGAAAATAAATGTATAAAAATACTGCATTATATTAACAAATGCTTAGAAATAAAGATTCAATACTATGAAGATACCCATTCTCCCTAAATACATAAATTTTAACACAATTTCATATTAACATAGGAACATTTTCTTTAACTTATATTGGAGGTATAAAACCATTGGTTAATGAATGTTTTTAAAACAACTCCATCGCCTCATGTTAAAATAATTTGTATACAAAGAAATCAACAGTAAAATTTAAACAAGAAAAAAGAAAACCACGGGGGGTAAGAATCAAACATGTATCAAAAGTTTTGCCAGCGGAAGCTTTGACATGCCCTGACGTGTCTTAAGAGCACCGCTCTGTCTGCAATATTGAGAAAACACTAACGGGAATCAAGATCAGAAGCAGGGATACTAGTTTTCTTTTCTCTCTCTCTCTTTTTTTTTTTTTTGGAGATGGAGTCTCACTCTGTGCCAGGCTGGAATGCAGTGATGTGATATCAGCTCACTGAAACCTCTGCCTCCCAGGTTCAAGCGATTCTCCTGCCTCAGCCTCCTGAGTAGCTGGGACTACAGGAGCATGCCACTACGCCCAGCTAATTTTTGTATTTTTAGTAGAGACGGGGTTTCACCACGTTGGCCAGGATGGTCTTGATCTCCTGACCTTGTGATCCACCTGCCTTGGCCTCCTAAAGTACTGGGATTACAGGCATGAGCCATCCTCCCTGGCCGGGACACTTGTTAAACGATTCAAATAACCAGGTGAGAGATGGTTGTTGCTTGGCCCAGGGAGGCAGAAGTGAAAACGTTGGGAGAAGTAGTTGACTCCTGTATTTCAAAGGAAGAATAGACAGGATTTGCTGATGGACGGGATGTAGGAGTGTGAGATAAACATAAGGGCCACAGATGACTCCAAGGTTTTTGGACTGGGTAAATGAAAAGATGGGGGTGCCCCTAACTGAGATGGGAATGACTAGGTGAGCAGGCTTGGGGATAAAATACCCAGTTTGGCATACGTTAAGATGCTTCTTAGACAGCAGAGTGGAGAGGAGTTCTGGAGTCCAGGAAACAGACATGCTCTGGAGATACAATTGTGGAAATTATGAGTATGTAGTTGTCATTTAAAGTCTTGATATTGGATGAGATTATGAAAAGAGTGACTGCAGGTAAAATAGATGAGGGTCAATGACTTGAACCTTGCTTGGGGCACCTCAACATTAAAAAGCCACGGAGATGGGGAGGAGTCACAAAAAGAGATTATTAAGGATAAGCAGCCACGTAGACAGGAAGAAAAGCAGAAGCAAGGGAATGGAAACAGCGGAAGCCTAGAAGTCAAGGGAAGAAAGTGTTTCAAGGAGGAGGAGTGATGGACTGCGTCAAATGCTAGTGACAGATCTCGTCGTGTGAAGACTGAAAAATGGCCATTAGATTTAACAAAGCGAAAGCCAACAGTGATGCCAAGAACAACAGTGTAATGGTTTGGGTGCAGAGTTACAAAAGCAGTAGAACTGGAGGAAAATAGAGACAAGAAAATACATAGGGACAAATTTCATGGAGCCTGCGAAGCCCCAGAATGGAATGGGAGTTTCTTTTCTCATGAGGAGCATGTGTACAGGAAGTCGCTGGTCTCTCACCCTACTGGCTGAACAAAATGGCTGTGGTAAGAAAACCTTCGGGTGGCGGGTGGGAAGCAAAACTGGTGAAATGATCATTTGTGAAATTGCTCATTTGTAGAAGTGGACATTTGGCAAATTGGCATTCCGCAAATTGGTCCCGAGCTGCCTGGATGGAGAACAGTCAACGACATGGTATATTCCAACAGGTCCATCTTTCCTCACCTGCTTTCAGTGCTTGAGTTTCTGGTGGAAGAGAGTCAAAAGTTTGCGATCCTGTGCACATCAGTCTCTCCACTCTCTCAGCTGTGATATCAAGGGGACTAGGAAGTTTCTGACACACCATAGCTGAAGTCTGTTGTTAAGGACTCAAAACCTTGAGCCAGTGCCTCCCACCAAGGCAAAGGTTCACTCTATGCACTGAATATTGAGGTAACAAAGTCTGTCCATACAGAAAATGCCTGTGTTATAAGGCAGCACTGCTTTACGCATCACATCTCAAAACATGCATACAGTTTCAGGGGGTTCACAAACTCCTTAAAGCTCAGACATGATCCTCACAACAGATACATTAACACTGATGCGCATGGAACAAATGAGAACAGAGCTTGGCAGGTCGGCTACTGGTGACCTTGAAATGAAAGTTATCTAACACAAACATCTAAATCATCTACCTATACTTAAATCTTAGTGCAAACATTTTTATTTTGACAGATTACTAAACAAACACAAAAAAGAACTAAGAGTTCACTATTAGGAATGTTAACACAAATTAGTATTAGTGTATTAATCATTAAAATATTTAGTACAGTTTCATGGCAGAAAACTAAATAAGCACAGAAGACCTATTTTGGATTGAATGTTATTTCCAGAAAATTTCCTGGTTGCCCTAACACGTTGCTTTTACTTGCTTTACCAAAAGTACTTCACTAGAAACCATTAAAATAAAGGATACCAAGAACAGCATGGGAGATGGGTAGCCACTGACTGCAAATGGCATTGATCTGAACTTTAGGGTCTGAATGTCGTGCCTCCCGGGCTCCAATTTTTAATCCTAAAGAAGTCACTATTTTATCAATTTTTTCTTTGTCCCTATAGTAAACACAAGATTGGAGGGGGAAAAAGTCATATGCAGATATAAACAGGCAGTGAGGAAAACGAACCCAACATTATTTGGCATATTTTTACCCTAACGTGTTACTTTTTCAAAAAAAGCTAAAAATGATTGAAGGGAATCCTGCCACAGAAGAGGCCTCCTCCACCTCTACTCTTATATGGTCACGTGAATTCTTCTTTAACACTTCCCAGGAAGCGCTTCTCCATAATCTCCTCAGGCAAGTGATATCAAGTGGTAAAGCAGTTTCACAAATAAGTGCTAAAAAGTCATTATTCCATCTCAGGAATAACTTAGAAAGTAAATTTACTATAGCAAACTTGTACCAGATGAGTTATTTCCCAAGTTCCCCATTAATGATCCTAGTATCAAGCACCTTTTGTTCTTTAATAACCATTTTTTAAACCTGGGTTTGCATAAACAAAGGTCCAATGTTTCTTTCCATCCTTTTCTCTCTTCACCTCAGCACTCTATAAGATATTGCTGTCCTGTCCCTCCAACATTGCCCTTTAGTGGGGTTACATAGACTCCTTTAAATTACTTCCAAGCCCTGCAATCAACTCATCTGTAGAAGCTCTGCTCACTTTCTCAGTCCATCTCAGCTTTCTGAAGTACAACTCATCAAACTGGAAAGTAAGACAAATTATACCGCCTAAAGATGCCTAAAAGTAAACAATGTTGTAAGAGCCTTACTTTTTCAAGACAGCATCATACAAACTCCATATATTTTCCAGGATCAACTGTACAAATAAAGGTTTCTTTCCTTTGGCCTGTACAAAAGAATATATGGGCGTAAATTCCTGAACATTTAATAGGCATTTATATATTCCTTCTTGACATGCTTTTATTATCAATATGTTTCATTTCTACTTGAAAATATTTATTCAAAAATAAAGTAGATGAAAGTAATTATAAGAATGTACTAAACAGTCAATAATCCACAATCAATAATAAGCCACTGTTCTTTCCTCTGGGAACCAGAGACTTTACAAGTGATATGACCATTTGTGGGTCATATTACCATCGCTGTCACCAAAGAAATACACATGGCACCCAAGCCAAGAGCTAAAACTTCACTCTGCACTGCAGGCCCTTTTCATGGACTTCAGTCTAAAATTATGTTATAGGAAACAAAGTATTCTTAAACATATTTCTAAAAGTTCACAAGGATAGGAAAATTTTGAAAACCCAAAAAACCCATCATTTTTCTTACCAAACTAGGCAAAAAGTTAATAGCAGGAGCACCTTGAGTTGTATACTCTTCCATATACATGAGATGGGATATATTAATAAATTGATATCTCCTGTCTGAAGAACTACTGGCACCAGTATTAAGAAATTAAGAGTCATTGGCTTCGAATGCTCAGTTTAAAAAAAGTCATCATGAAGGCACAAAACTTATGCACAAAGATGTCTATCATAACTCTACTTACCATATCAAAATATTTGAAAAAAAAAAAAAGATGTCTAATCTTAAGAGAATGATTACCTAAGTGATAGTGCTCTCACAAAATAAAATAACAGGGTGCTTATTGAATCATTTCATATAATCATCATAACTATCCTGTAAGTGTTATTATCTCAATTTTACAGATAAAATAACTGGGATAAAAGTCACAGAGCCAATACGTGGTGGAGCCAAGATTCAAGCACAGAGTCACCTCCCCAGGCATGCTCTTTCCACTTAGCTATAGTCATTCCCTTTTAAATATATTGTTTATAAAAAAAGCTTTTAATGGCAAGGGAAGATGTTCATGATATGACAAAAGCAAATAGGCAGCTCCATTGTATAAACAGCATAATCTCAACTGAGGGATGTATATATCTATGTAAAAGGAATGAAAGAAATTACAGCCATCTACTAGCAGTGCTGGCTTCTGATTTTTTGTTTGCTGTGGCTTTATACTTGGGAGTACTTTCTAAAAAGCAATGTATATGATTTTCAATGACAATAAATTTATGAAATCCTGGTTTTTACATTAAAAAAATAAAGCTCCAAGAAAAGTATCCTTAGAGGGCATATGACAGCATTCCTACACCATTTCTATCTATAGAAGGGGTTTCAGGGAGCACCCACCTCTCCCCATCTACACTGCACGGTGACCAGCGTGTGGTGAGATAAGGCCTCAGCTGAGACTAGAAGTACAGTGTGAACCATACAGCGACGTCTAGAAGAGACATCTCTTTATGGTGAGAGACAAACAAGTGCATGGCACAAAATGTGTGTTTTCAGGTGCCCCAAATCTAAGATTTTTGGTCTTCTGGAAAAAAAAAGAAAAGAAAAAGCAGCTCTTTGCTCACTATCCTTAAAAGAGCTAAGGACTGTATATGAACAATACCTATATATGACTTGTAAGCCTTTCCCAATTATATACAGTAAAAAATCCCTCATGAACTCACCTGCGTACATTAAAGCTCAATCACATCTATTAAAGATATTACAGCATAGGTTTTCATAGGGTAAGAATAATCAAAAGGGACATATATCACATTACCTGATCACCCTTCATAATCTTTTTAGCCTTCATATTTATATAGTAATCTCCCCACAAGGTTTTCATAAGAACTTCCTTTTTGATGCCAATTTTTTGACTGTAGATTCTGGCAAAGTGCTCAATTCTGAAAGAAGACCAAATGTTCATGTTATTCATAACAACGATTAACATAACTAACATTTGAACATTTCTGTGACAGGTACTGTTCAGACTTCTTTACACGTGTATTACTAAACTTAATCCACTATCCTACAAAGTTCCCCCATTTTACAGAAAAGGGTAATGAAGTACAGAGGTATCACACAGGGAAGACGTGAGGTGGGGATTTAAATCCAAGCAGTCTGGTTCCGAAGCCTAGGCTCAGGTCTACACTAACGTGAATTGCAATATAGCTTTCTTTCTTAATTTTGCACCTGTAAAACAAGATAAAACCAGGGCCAAGAAAATGCAGGCTCCAGCTGCCCATCACAACTCTGCCAGCAATACAACTTTATTTCAGCTACTCACTCCTGTGACTGTTGCTCACAAAGGAAAGAAACCCTTGAGCCACAACCTGCCAAAACAAGTTTTTTATTATCCCAGATTAAAGGTAAACATACACACACTGACTTAACTTGCATCAGCCCGCAGAGAAACCAGTTACCACCATGGTCTCCAGGCATAGGAGGACAACTAAGGGCGCTATATACAGGATCTGCATTGTCTGGATAAAGGACCTAAGAACCTTTTCTTTAGAGAACAATATAGTTTAATTTAAGGTTTGAGATGAGAATTTTCAAAGAACATCTTAATAGATGACTGCTCAGGGGGAAAAAAAAAAAGGTATATCCCATTTTTTTCCCAAACCATACTGAAAGCCCAACCTAATGCAATCAGAGAAGAAAAGGAAATAAAAAGTATACTGATTAGAAAAGAAGAAATAAAACTATCTTTGTTCGCTGGTGACTCTTCAATCGGTCCTCCACAAATGAAGACAAGGCGGAAGATGGACATCCACTGGTAGAATTCCTATGCCTCAAAAAGAAAGCAGGCTCTGCCTCACTGCCTTCTCTGTGGATCCCTAAAAAGAGTCAGGCCTCCCTGGCTTCCTGTGTTTCAGCAAACCCAGAACAGCCCACAGAGCCTTACTTCCAGATGTTACATCAGGACACACTTATCTCTGTGGCTTTTCATTTATCAGCACCCAGTTTTGCAAGGCAGGCTGCAACCCGCCATGCAGATTTGCGAATCCAATTCGGAACCTACAGGCAGATCCAAGGATCTACACATGGAAGGAGATAATAGGAGGCAACCACTGTGGACTGACATTATTGCTAGTGTTTTTACCGTCATTAATTAGTTACAATTTTTAAACACTGACAATTTCTAGCACTTCTCTATTCTTGAATTCTATTTTAATTCATATCCTCTACCGAGTAACTGCAAACAAGATTCTAAGAAGCCTGCAGAGAGATTTATAGCCCAACACTTCTGATCTATTTGTTGCCTATCTTCCTGAATGACAAATCAGTCAAGTATGAAACTACTAAGCCACACACCCTTTTACCCTCCAAGCTACCCAGGGGATTAATGTTAACTACAGAATTCTAAGACACAGTTACACAAAGACACATAAAACAAAGGGCTTTTCATTGTCTCCTCTCTCCTGCCCCTATTCTATAAGGCTGAAGACTCAGTTCTATGTATCTAAAACAAGAACTTAGATTCTTGCTGCTCCCCATCCAACTCAATGTGTTTCTGCTTTTCAGAGTAGACTCTCCCAGGTTAACATCAATGAACAGGATAGGTTAAAGCAGAAGACCTAGGTTCAGCCCCTAGTCACACTTCTTAACCCTTTCCCACTGCAGAGAGTTTACAGAACCATCTTTCAAATTCTGAAATGTGCTCATTTTCCACCTTTTGTGGCACATGCAGCTGTCAAGTTTGCCTATTCACTGACATTTTAGAGGAAAATTGGAAGGAAAAAGTCTCTGGTGCTTTCATTTCCACCACTACTTTTCCATAAATTAACATATCAACTTGTTGAGAACAGACACTAGCCAATCTCTAAATCTGACCTTGTCTAATACAGAAGAACATTCATTTATTGGCTGCTACTACCTAAAAATGTCAAAAGTAAGGGCTACAAAAATTACCCTCACTCTATCCATTCAACTTTCTCCCCATTCCTTTTTCTTCTACAATGAACTTCCCTCAATTTGTGTGATTTACACTAAAATTAGCATAAAACATTAAATTACTTATGAAACTCACTGTAAGAAAAGGACAAGCCTCCCACCTTGTGGCTTACTAGCAGAATGATCACAAATTATGAAATCAACAGGTCTGACCCTATTATATGACTGAATGAATGAATCACTGTGAATGAACCTAAAGAAAGTCTTGAAATCATCTTAGCCCAATATTCTTTTTTCAGATAAGTAAACTGAGGCCTAGAAAGGTGATAATGACAAGCCATCAACCATATATGAAAAGTGCAAATTCTTAGCAGGTTCACAATTTCTATTTTTATCATATACGAATTACCTCAATTTTAAGTCTGGTATGACCTTTCAGGCATCAAAATGGACTAAAGTATCTATAATTTATTACAAATAGAAAATTATGGTATTATATTACACTGCCCAAGACAAAATACAGTCAAAGGGAAATTGGAGAACAAGTTTATGTAAAAAGGAAAATATATTTAAAAAAAATGAAGCCAGAGATTTGTTAGGTTACTCCCAAGCCTTCCATTCTGGTCAACTCCTGATCCTTTCTTTCCATTTCTAAGTCAGACTGATATACATTTCATGAAGAGATTCTGTTTTCTCCTAGTGCATCGTTTTTGGTTCTATGATCCTTGCAAATTACATGCAATATCAAGCCCACAACTAAGGTTATGTCATTATTATTTTTCCAAACCACAGGCATTTTCTCAAAGGAATAATCTTTTATCTACATTTGGATTTTTTGATTCCACAAGTCAGAAACTGTTACAGTTAAAAAATGTGATCAATTACCTAGCCCATTCTGAAATCCAGTATCACTGGCATATGGCCTTAGCAATAAGAAGAAATAAGGATCTTTAGGCCCCACAGGGAAGACACCAGAGAAGTAGCATGTCAAGAAAACACAAGCTTCAGGGCCAGGCAGACTTTAATCTTAATATCAGCTCTACCTCTTAGTAGCTGAGTGATGTTGAACAAAAGTTACTCAATGTTCTTGAGACTTATAAACAATAATATCTATTTCAAAGGAACATGTTGTCAGAATTTGGTGAAATAATTTAAAGTGACTAACTCAATATCTAGCATATGTACATCCTCAATAAAGCTAGACTAACTTTTGCTACTGCTGGTATAAAAGTTGATATAAATATATTTGTTCATCTATGTATAAATAATTTCAAAAAATAAACAAAAAAATGACAGGAAATTAACTGAGCTAAGGAATAAAGTGGGATCCTTTTGTGGTACACATTTGAATTTACTCAAGAATAAAGTTAAAAATCAATTGTATATAAAATCTACAAAGAAATGCAAAACTGGTTCAATATTCAACAACATCAGTCAATGCAATATACCATATTAACAAGCTAAAGAAGAAAAATCATACAAATAGATTTATCAATACATAAAAGGCATGTGACAAAACTGGACACATTCATAATAATGACTTTCAGAAAAAAGAATATTAGGGGACTTCCTCAACTTGATAAAGGACGTCTAAAAACAGCCTGCAGCCCTAACATTATTTCTAATGGTGAAAGACATAATGCTTTCCTCCTAAGATCAAGAACAAGGAAGGACGTCCACTCTCATCACTGTCAGTCAAATAGTGCTAGAAATTCTAGCCAGTGCAATCAGCAAAGGAGAAAACAGCATGCAGGTAGAAAAGGAAAAAAAAAAAATTCCTATTTGCAGACATGACTGTCTCACAGCAAGTTCCAAAATATCTACAAAGAACTACAAGTGAGTTCAGCAAGGTGACAATATACAAGATCAACATACAAAAATCAATTGTATTTCTATGTACTAGATGAATGTGTGAACACCAACATTAAAAATATCATTTATAATCATTCAGAAAAATAAAAAATTAAGTGTAAATCTAACTCAACATGTATAGCACTTATATGCTGAAAACTATAAAATGCTCATAAAAGAATTAAAAGAAATTTTAAATTAAATGGAGAGGCATAGTGTTCATGGAATAGAAAAGATTCAACATAGCAAAGGTGTCAAAATTATCCCCAAATTAATAGGTTTACCAAGCAATTTCCATCAAAATCCTAGCACGATGATTTTGTAGATATAGGTAAGATTACCATAAAATTTACATGGAAAGGCAAAGGCCTGGAACAGCAAAAATAATTTTGAAAAAAAAAATAATGTGGACAGAAATAGTCTACCTGATTTCAAGACTTATTATTTAGCTACACTAATCAAAATGATGGGGTATTGTTGGAAAGACAGACACACAGATTAATGGAACAGAACAAAACACTCAGAAACAGACCCACAAAAGTATGTCCAACTGATTTTGACAAAGGCACAAAAGCCATTCAATGGAGAAGAGAGAACTTTTCAAGGTTCTGGAGTAAATGGAAATCCATAGGCCCTCTCTACCCACAAAAGAAAACCTCAACCCAAGCCTCACACTTTATACAAAAATAACTCAAACTGGGCCATGGACTTAAATGTAAAAAGTAAAACTAAAACTTTTAGAAAAAAATGAGAGACAATCTTTAGGATCTAGGACTAAGCAAAGGGTTCTTCAACTTGACTCTAAAATCAAGATCCATGAAAGAAAAAATGATCAAGGGAACTTCAGCCAAATTAAAAACTTTGCTCACTTTTATGGCTGGCTGCGGTGACTCACACCTATAATCCCAGCACTTTGGGAGGCTGAGGCAGGAGGATCACCTGAGGTCAGGAGTTCAAGAGCAGCCTGGCCAACATGGTGAAACCCCATCTCTACTGAAAAACAAAACAAAACAAAACAAAAAACCCCACAAAAATTAGCCAGGTGTGGTGGTGCACACCTGTAGGCCCAGCTATTCAGGAGGCTGAGGCAGGAGAATTGCTTGAACCTGGGAGGCGGAGGTTGCAGTGAGCTAAGACTGCATCACTGCCCTTCACCCTGGGCAACAAGCTGAGACTCTATCTCCAAAAAAAAGCAACAAAAACAAAAACTTTGCTCACTTTGAAAGACACTGTTAGAGGATATAAAGCCAAACTGTAGACTGGGAGAAAATACTTACAAAGCACATATGAGACAAAGGACTAGTGTTTACAATAGGAAAAAACTCTCAAGAGCATTAAAAAAACAACACAATAAGAAAATGGGAAAGGATGTGAAAAGACATTTCACCCAAGAGGGCTGCAGATGACAAATCAACACATGAAAAGATGTTCAAGGCAAACAGTTGTTAGGAAAACGCAAATTGAAGCCTCAATACCATATTAGTATGCACTCCATAGAATTGCTAAAATGAAAATAGTGACAACACCAAAAGTGAAAATTTGGAGAAACTGGATCACTCATGCATGCACTGCTGGTGAGAATATAAAATGATATAGTCCCTCTGGAAAACAGTTTGGTAGTTTCTTTAAAAACTAAACATACAACTACCATATGACCCAGCAACTGCACTCCTAGTAACCCAGAGAAATGAAAACTTATGTTCACACAAAAACCTACATATGAAAGTTCATAGCAGCTTTACTCATAATGGCCCAAAAATGGAAAAACAAAACCAAAAAAAAAACCAGACGTTCTTTAAGGGGTGAATGGTTAAAATGGGGTAAATCCACACCATGGAATACCACTAAGCAATAGAAAGGAACTAACTACAATATTAATGCGTGTAATCACTTGGATAAGTCTCTAGAGAATCATGCTAAGTGGAAAAAAAATCCAAAAAATGCTACATATTTTTTGGTTCCATTTCTGAGTTTTGTTTTGATTCCATTTCTCGAATACCCTTGAAATGACAAATTTGGTTTGGTTGTCAGGGGTTTAAAAAGGGTTTGAGGATGGGAAGGAAGTAGCTGTAGCAATATAAGGGCAACGTGAGGGGGCCTTGTGGTGCTGGAAATGTTCTGTATATTGAAGGTAAATGGCAAAGTCCTGGTTGAGGTATTGTAGTACAGTTCTACAAGATGTTATCATGGATAGGCAGCAGGTACTGGGGAAAGGGCACCAGAGTACTCTCTGTATTACCTCTTAGTACTGTAGGTGAATCTATAATTATCTCAAAATAAAAAGTTTCACTAAAAAAAAAATTAATTGTATATAAAATCCACAAAGAGATTTAATCAGATTCAAACAGACTTACCCAAAGCCCCATCCATCTATTGCACTGGTAAACACCACATTTCCCTGTTCTGGAGAGAAGTAAAGGTGAGAATCATCTGTGTCCTCCAAGCCAGTGCTCCAGTCATATACTTGCTCTCCTTGTTCAGAATTTGGATTCACTTGGGATTCAGTTTCTCTCTCTGCTCTTTCTTCTAGGACTTTAGAAGTAAAAAGAGTTCCTGTGAGTGCATTAATCTAGGAGAGATGGTGAAATGGCAGAGTGTCATTCAGATGCTTAGCACGCTCGCGGCAGGAAAAACACTGTTTCACCTGTGTTAGGGCTAGAATCATCAGTCAGTTTGGGCTCATTAACCACACACGGATGGAGGTGACATTTACAATCAGTGAATAACTTACATGTATCCATTCTTCCACAACTCAGCATAACTAAATTATAAGGCTTTTGGAAGGTCATTTTGTGATTATTACTAATTTAATATAAATGTTAATGTGTCATATCCTTAATTTGTTTTTCAGTACTGAGGCCTAGTATCACAAAGTACTCATGATTTCCAACCCTCACAATCCTAGTTTGTAATCTCAGTCCACTGCCTTGCCCATTTCTCACATCGGTTGTCTGAAATGTTCACTACTGCCTTCAGGCCCTCTTCCCAATTCCTAACCCTCAACTACTTTCACTCCCCAATAGGCAGTCATCTTATGTCCTACCTCAGAAAGAAAATGGAACCTGTTACTCAGATTTCCTTTGAGTACCCCACATTCCAATCTACAAGCTCATTTATGTCTGCAGATACCACTGACCTTTCTCCTGCCAATGCAGGGCAGAAGTTATTTTACCTGTTACTATTTTTACAGGGAACGATATCCATCCATCATTCTTTTTCACTGTTCTACTTTTATTGTTTCCTGCCTTTAGCAAATAAATATACTCTAGTTGCTCTCATCAATGGCTTTCCACTGTCTTGAGGAAGAAATTTCAAATTCCTATGCATGGTGTAAAAGCTTCACCACCATCGAAACCCTATATCCGTTTTCCCATCTCTTGTCACTGTTTAACGTGATCTAATTCTTCACCTATAAAACAATTTGCGGTTCCTTAAATGAAACATTATATTGTGCTTTTTCTTGCCTTTATGACTTTGCAGATCATATTTCTTCTTTTTTGAATGTCTTTTTCCTAACTGTCTACCTGGCAAACACCTACTTCTTTCCTTCTACCTCAAGGCTTCCATTGTAAAATTTCTCTTGACCCAGACTGGGTTAGATGGCCCTCATCTATGCTGTCATATCACACCCAGGGCTTATCTCATTGTTCTCCAAATAGCTTTGTTTGTCTCCCCTACTATACTGTGAGCTCCTTGAAAATAGGGATTCTGACATGTCCATCTTATATTCACAATCCCTAGTGTACAATGGACATTCGATAATTCATTTATTCAACATATATCTATGAAATATTTGCTGAATAAATAAATGAATGAATGCTTGGGTAAAATTTCCTTTAAAGACAGGTAATAAAGTTCTAACATTGCTTCGCTTTGGAACCACGATACAAAGTTTTAAACGAGAGAGCCTATTGTCCAAGCTCTGTATGACAGGTGCTTCCAAGAGATGGAGGGGACTGAGAACATGCTTATTCTGTCGCCTCTGTCGTAGAATAACATCAACATGTAGGAATCTGAAGTGGAAAAGTGAACTTTTCTGTACCAATGCCTCATACCTAGCTCAGAAACTTCCTTACAACTCTTCTTCAATGCCTAAATTTTTTAAATATTAAAAATTACAATACCTGTTCTAAAATATTCTTGAGGTGAGAATAGGCCTCTTGTGGGGTGAATTTCAGTTCCACTATCAAGCGATCTATCTTATTAATCACTAAAACTGGACGGATGTTTTCAAGCCAAGCTTGTCGCAGAACTGCCTGTGTCTGATAAAAACAGAAAGAAAAATGTAAAACTCATGATTTGAAATAATTGAAGCGCATCAGAAAATCTTGATTAACAATCAACCCATTACCATACTCCTTTATCACACTCTAGATTGTGCCAGTCAAAGGTGTTCACTAGGCATTCACAAAGTATGTATACAGCACAGTAGCAAAGAACAATAGACAAGAAATCATCACTGCCTTTATTCAACTGACAGTTTAAGAAGGATAAATAAGGCCAGGTGTGGTGGCTCACGCTGGTGGCTCACGCTTGTATCTCAGCACTGAGGCTGAAGCATGCAGATCACTTGAGGCCAGGAGTTCAAGACTAGCCTGGCCAACATGGTAAAACTCTGTCTCTACTAAAAATACAAAAATTAGCCAGGTATGGTGGCACATGCTACTCTGGAGGTTGAGGCATGAGAATCACTGGAACCCAGGAGACGGAGGTTGCAATAAGCCACTGCACTCCAGCCTGGGCGACAGAGCAAGACTCTGTCTCAAAACAAACAAAACAAAACAAAACAAAACAAAACAAAAACAAAGTATGTTAAGTTAAAGTCATCATCTCTAAGATCCCTTCAGAACTCTGGGGATTTAACTCTATCACTGATTGGAACGTTACCAAATGTGAAATATAAAGCCAATGTTCTTATCAGTGAAATACCTAAAGTCAGTCAGTTCCTCCTCTTTCCTCACCTTTAACATTTTAAATATTTCTCATCACAATCCATTACCTGAGGACAGACTCCTTCCACGGCATCTACCACAATGATGCATCCATCACAAATGCGAACGGCGGTTGATACTTCTGAGGAAAAGTCCACATGTCCCGGAGAGTCTATCAGGTTAATCAGGTACTCCTCATTACCTAAAATAAAATTTGTAAACACACATTTTCAGTTGTGCAGGCATACAATGCTCTTCCTCAGGCACTCTAGAATAAGAAAGTAGAAAGCGTCTAAGATAACACTGAACAAAGCTAAAGGAGTCAAAAGCTCAATCAAGAGCTACCATTTCAATTTTCCCCACTGACGGGACTACTGATCCAAATAGCATCTGTATAAAACGTTAAAGGACTTCATTATTCTAATAGTTACCACTTAAGAGCTCAGTGGGAGCCAGCCACTGTGCTACTCACTTTTAATGTGCTTATCACATATTATTGAATCCTCACAGCATCCCTATGAGATACATATTACATATTACTTTACAGATGAGTAAAAGGAGAACGGTAATACGTATCTCATAGGGATATTGTAAGGATCCAATAATATGTGATAAGCACGTTAATCACTGAAAGAAATTAATCAATGCCCAAGGGCCTAACAGTAAAAGCTATTCAAAGGGCCAACAAAGCAGTTGGCCAAGTTCTTTCCTACAATTTAGCAAAGAGCAGTGTATGAATCTGACAAGATTTAGACTCAATTCCACAAAAACTTAAGGAGGTTACTATGTGCCAACCAGTGTGCTATGTGCTCTCCCAATAACATCTCCTCCTTCAATAGTGTCAACAAATGTATTCAACTTATAATAGGGTGATGACAGATCCTGAGTTGTCTGGTTTTAGCACTGAAATTCCCAAATCCCATCAAAGCCCTTAGTCATAGGCAAACAAGAAAAAAAAAATCATCCTAGGTTATGGAGAGATATCATTAAACATTAACTTAGTATTCCATGCAGAAAATTAATAATACTTCAGAATTCTATACTCATTCCCCCATTATTGGCAAATTTGATATAATTCTCTTTTAGAGGCAGAGTAACTATTTGAATGCTCAAACATATACTTTACTTTTTCTCCTCCCCCTAACTCAGTGTTTATCAACTTGAATGTGCTCAAGAATTACTATAAGGTTAAGTATCCTTTATCCGAAATCCAAAATGCTCCAAGGAGCATTTCCATTATGTGCCATGTTAGTATTTGAAGAATTTCAAATTTTGAAGCATCTCAGATTTTGGATTTTCTGATTTGGGATGCTCAACCTACAATTTATGGGCCATTTAAAGAATTTTCCCCCAATATAATTTTAATGACTTCGCTTGTACCCTAGGTGATACTGATAAAACACCACCACAACGATAACCACAAAAACATCTGTGGACTGCCTATTTACACCTGGCATTGTTCTAAGCATATTGCAGAAATTATCTAATGTTTACTAAGATCATACAATTCAAAATGATAGAAGTTCAAACCCATTTAACTCCAAAGACCGTATCTCTAACCACTACACTCAGATAGCAGTAACTTTCATCTCACATGCCAAGATTCCACCGCTAATGAATTCCTAAAACACTGGCGGAAGCACTCCCAAGTGTACTCTAGACTATGCCAGTCAGACAAAGGTCTTCACTAGGCATTCAGAAAATGTGTATACAGCACAGTAGCAAAGAACTACAGACAAGAAATCATCACTGCCTTTATGCGATTGACAGTTTAAGAAAGATAAATAAGGCCGGGCATGGTGGCTCACGCTTGTTATCTTAGCACTCTGAGGCTGAGGCAGGTGGACCACTTGCGGCCAGAAGTTCAAGACTAGCCCAGCCAACGTGGCAAAACCCCATCTCCACTAAAGATGGGGCTCAGTGGGAAAGACTGCCATTACTTAGCAACAGACTGCCTTCTTCAGTACCATTCCTCCTGATCTTTTCATGCAAACTGCTTTATGAAGAGCAACTGCTCTGGCTGAAACCACCAGAGAAGGCTCCAACCAGAGAAGATCGTGGAGATCTCCAAAGAAACTCCAAGAAGTCAAATAACCAGAGCCCTGGAGCAATGGTCCACCATATCTCAGTTGAGCCTTGCACTGTCAGATCTCACACCAGTTCTTCCAGCTAACATTTTCAATAAGTACCATGGTCTCAACCAAGTAAACCAGAGAAAAACAAGCATGTCTAGCAGTGGTCTAGGGTCCTATCGTAAAAAATTAAAGCTGTGAGATTCTTAAAATCACTCAGCATTTTCTTAGCCTAAGCCTTTATTTCATAGGAAAACATGCTAATGCCCTCAAAAGGTAGGAGACTGAACCAAGGTCCAAAAAGAAGCCAGCCAGAAATACACCTAGAATCTTAGTCACTTCTAGGGTCTTAGATTCCTTCATCCTTTGCAACTGGGGACTTGCCTGTTCATTTGGCTAAACTCCAAACTTTAGAGTGGGAAAACTTCAAGCACTTTCCTACCCTCTGTGATACTACTTGGACCTGATACAGAAGTTTCAGACACTGGGTCTCCTGTCAAGTTCTTTACAGAGTCTAAAAATGCACTTGTACAGAAATTTCAGGTTTCCTATACAACAGTGCTTTTATCTTTTATTGGAGTTACAAATCTTTTAGAGAATACTCAGAAAAATGAATACCCACCTACCTATCTATGCTCTTCTAATTACACATCCATTTCCAGATTCTTGGAAATTCATTCAGGAAGGGTAGGTTCAGATCTAAAGAGGAACTGAAAGCTAGTGATACACCAAGTGTTTCCACCTGAAAATCTACATCCTAAAAAATAAGTGTCTAATCAAACAATAGAGCTGAGAAATACAGCCGGCCTTGGAGCTCACATCACATGCACATATTAAAGGTTCAGCGAAGCCCTGATAGAGAAGTCTGTCCAACTCTGTTTAACCTGGAGTTTCTCAAATGTATTTAATGGTGAGAAAGAGTTAATGCCATGATTAGTCACACAACTGACGAAGTCTTGGCTCAGCTCTGAGCCAGGCCTCCCAATTCCTCTTTCAATGCCTTTTCATCTTAACCCTTTTTAAACAACTGTAACCTAAATTTCAAAGGTTGGGCAAAGAAGTTCCACATCTATTACAGAAAAAAAGTCCATAAGCACAGCTATTCTGCTGTGACTTCAGCCACATGATGTCCCTTTTAAAAATGCCATTTACTACTTTTGGTGTGTGTGATCAAATTAAAAAATACATAAAGACAGGTATAGGGTTTATCATGCTAGATGTTTTATTATTGCTAGTGGAAATTATTTAAGAAGTAGAGAATGTATAACACTATTCAGGAGACAAAATTTTTTAAGCATCCTAAATGATCTTTCCTTAACAAAGTCCTGAAACTATATATTGAACTAATCCCTGCAATAGCATTCAGGGACAGAAACTTCTGCTGCTTTACTTCCCAGGCATTCCAAACTAAACCACTTCATTTCAAGGCACAGATCTAATCAGTCAAGCAACAATCCAATCTTTTCATGTTCCAGGGAACTGAAAAAAAAAGTTGGAATCCCAGCACTTTGGGAGGCTGAGGTGGGTGGATCACGAGGTCAAGAGATCGAGACCATCCTGGTCAACATGGTGAAACCCCGTCTCTACTAAAAATACAAAAAATTAG
Source organism: Sapajus apella (assembly GCF_009761245.1). Classification (NCBI taxonomy): domain Eukaryota; kingdom Metazoa; phylum Chordata; class Mammalia; order Primates; family Cebidae; genus Sapajus; species Sapajus apella. The sequence goes on along the minus strand of NW_022437087.1, from coordinate 2,037,351 downwards.
CTGGGCACAGTGGCAAGTGCCTGTGATCCCAGCTACTCAGGAGGCTGAGGCAGGAGAATTGCCTGAACCCAGGAGGCGGAGGCTGTGGTGAGCCGAGATCATGCCATTGCACTCCAGCCTGGGTAACAAGAGCGAAACTCCGTCTAAAAAAAAAAAAAAAAAAAAAAAGTTGGAAGGCCTGAAGTTAATTATGGAGGATATCTTCCAGACAATTTCTGCTGCTCATAGGCAGTTATGGGAAAAGAATTGCTCCCTGGCCCATGGTTTTAAAGTGCCATAGATAATTGTTTCACAGAAGGTGCACATTTGTCACTAGTACCTGCCAAAACATCTCTGTATTCAGTAAAACTTCATGTAAGGAGATTAGTGTTCAACTTCTAAAACATTGGAAATGCTTACTAAAGCATACACAGAAAGCTGATGAGAGAAAACTTCCTGTGAAATAAAAAAGAAAAACTGAAGTGATGGATGAAGATCTGAACCTCCTGCAAGTGCCTTATGTTTTAGTGTATTGGTAGAATATTTTGCCTGACAATAAAAATAACAGAAATATGTTATCTGAAGATGTGTTCCTGACTAAATTCCTTATGTATGAACTGATAACAATTATATACATAAATTATACCCCAACTAAAAAGTAACACAAGCCTCCCTCCACAGGAAATGCCATTTATTTATTCATTGATTTATTTATTTATGAGACAGGGTCTCACTGTACCATTCAGGCTGGATGCAGTGGCACAATCCTAGCTCCCTACAGCCTCAAACATCTGGGCTCAAGCAATCTTCCTGCCTCAGCCTCCTGAGAAGCAGGGACTGCAGGCACACAAGGGTAATTTTTATTTTATGTTTTCTAGAGATGGTATCTTGCTGTGTTGCCCCAGCAGGTCTCAAACTGCTGTCCTTAAGTGATCCTTCTACCACGGTCTCCCAAAGTGCCAGGATTACAGATGTGAGCCACTGCACCTGATTTCCTTTTATACCTTAAATCACTACTATCCTTTTACATTTTAAATCAATGTATAACATGTTATAAATCAACTAATATGGCTTATTAGTTGACAGAATTGTAAAGGACAATTGTAAAGCTGACATAGGTAACAGGGTAACTATCTTTATGAGGAGCCTGCCATAAGGAGAGGTGAAGGGTGGTTGACTGATGGTAGGTGTCAAAACTATGATGGGGTCAGGTACAGTGGCTCACACCTATAATCCCAGCGCTTTGGGAAGCCAAACAGGAGGATCCCTTGAGCCAAGACCAGCCTGAACAACATAGTGAGACAATCATCTCCACAACAAATTTAAAAAATTAGCCAGGCATAGTGTCACATGCCTGTCATCCTAGCTACTCAGGAGGCTGAGGCAGGAGGACTGCTTGAGTCTACGAGTTCTGGGCTGCAGTGAGCTGTGATCAGCACTGCACTCTAGCCTGAGGGATAGAACAAAACTCTTATCTTAAAAAAAAAAAAAAAGTGACATGGGTTAGGAAAGAGAAAGGGAAAAATGATCTAAAAATACCTATGAATAGCAAACTGATTAAGCTTTCTTTTGCTGCACAAACCCAACCCGAAGGCCTCTCCAGACCTTCCACCAATGTGAGACTAGACCACGTACAGACCACTTCTGATTACATTTTGCCTCATCCGCTTTTGTTTTTTCTCAGTATGATGCCAGTCCACATCTGCCACTCAATACTGTGGCCACACCCTGAACTCTAACATCACTGAGAACTTCCCCACCTTTGAAGGCCTGCTGTGCATAGACAGTAAATCTAATAATTACACATCCACGTTGTCTTCATTCCTTTGATCACTGGCAGTTTTGCTTGAAAGGGTATAAGAACAAGAGCCAGAGTAAGAAATGCTGGAGTAAAAAAAAAGGTCGATGTTTACTTCTTACTTACTTGCAATCTAGCCTGAGTGACAATCTCTCTATGCCTAGCACCACCCTGGAGAGAGAGTCATAGATAAAGGACCAATTTCACACTGCTAATGCATGTCATTACTGTAAGACGCGGGTCCTATCATGAGATAAATTGAGAGAGTAATTGTATATTGACTAAGTATTAGTCAATACTAAATAGTAATTTGACTAAGAAGGGGGAAGGGGGAACATGCAGAGGAATATGGAGCTGAAAGAAGGATTTATGTATTTTTTAAGATAAGACAGACTTGAGCATGCTTAAAAGCTGATGGTTACAAGCCAGTACAGAGAGAGAGGTGGAAGATGCTGAAGAAAAGACCATAAACAAGGTAAGTCCAGAGCACAGGTTTTTGCCAGTGACAGGAGGCAAGCAAAAAATGCCCATACCACTTCCTTTTGAGGTACAGTGGCAAGCAGTTGAGAATTCTTCCCTTTTCTGTGAAACAGAAGAATGTCTGCTGAGATTGTGGAGGAGGAGATGACAGGTAGGCTAAAAGAGATCATAAGGTTTAAAACAGTTGTTGGGCAGAATGAGCAAGACCTAAGAGAGAGAGATGGAAAGTGTGCCGGCAGTCTGGAGGACCATTTGAGAACCTAGCCCAGGTACAAGCAAGAGGACATGTAGAAAATTAGCTTTATCCAGGATTAAAGTTTTGTTGGGAAAAATATGACAGAAGGTCAAGAACCAAAGAGACTGAAGACGCTGGCAAGGTTGTCAGTGAAAAGAGAAATCTGGACTGTATGAGGCAGGAAGAGAATGAAGAAAGAGGCTGATGGGAGTCAAAAAACTAGAGAACATTATGAAGTCAAAGAATGGGTACTTCATTAGTCAGGTCAAAGAAAGAGCTGAGAGAATTAAAGATAGTAGAGAAGGAAGCATTTAAGTTTGAAATGTCAAAGATGGATAGCTCAAGGTGATGCTAAAATCCAAAAGGTGGTCATGACAATGGATGGGTGAAGTGGAGAATCAATGATGTTGGGAGGATAAGCTGTTGAAGAAGTCATCCTCAGGGATGGTAAAAGCCACCTTAGAGGATTCAGGTGAAAAGAAAAATTATGAGACCAGGTACCAAAGTCACTAACGAACAGGGACCATAACCAAGAGCTGGCAATGATTGGAAAGGTGAGTAACTGGATGGTCTGAGTCTTGAAAGCAGCAGTTTGAAAATAAGGGTAGGAGAGTTAGCTTTTCTGATCAGATCTGGGAACAAAAAGAATGGCAATCCCGTATCCTAACCCAGAGATATACAGAACATGAAAGAATGAGTAGCATTCACTTGAAAAAAAGGACAAGGCAGGCAATGTCATCAGAAGACAACCAGGCAGGAAAAAGGAAGAAACATCAATAAAAACAAAATTGAGGATGCAGGGATGTTTGTTTACCTTGGAATGTTTTCAGAGTAAATTTTGGTAAGGAAAGGAATGATGGGAGATTGAAATAGGGCGTCAGAATCACAGAGAAACATGGGGAAGAGACTATAAGAGAGGCCAGATCATGTGGCTTAGATCGTGGGCAGTGAATGAAGATGGCAGGGATGTAGGTAATGCTGGCCTCAAGACGTCCACAGCAATCCCTGGTGGAGAGGAAATACTGAAGCCTCCAGAGAAATTAGCTGTGGCCTGACTTCCAAGAGACTAATGGTCCAAGTAAATAGGCTGGAAATGTTGGTTCTAGGGCTACTACCACATGTTAGAAATTACTCTGTCCTTGGGAAAGTGTCTTAACCTCTCTGAACTCCATTCTTGCATGTGTAAAATAAGAGTAATGGCTGTCACAGAGCTGCTGTGAAGATTGAACAAATTCATGCATATGAGACACACCTAGCTCAGAAGTGAGCTATCATGTACCTAGTTTAAGCCTAAAATCAACTGAATGCTTCGCAAAATAAAGCATTCTTAACATACCATTTTTTCCCTGTACAATGACATATATATGAAACATTTGTTTTAACAGCTGCACAGTATTTCGCAGCTTGGATGTATCCGTTTATTTAACCATTCTCCTCAGGTTGTTGCTATTTTTTTCACGAATACAAAGTTTTTAGTGAATGTCAGTGACATGTATCTCACATACTTATATGACTATTTCTGCCAGATAAATTCCTACAAGTGTTACTATTAAAGCAGTATCCTCGTTTGAGAAAAGCAAGCTGGTACTTATCATGGCAGTCTACCTTTAAGTAAATAAGACTCCAAATCTAATATGCAGGCCAGGCCATGAGGCAGAAGAGTAAGGCTGAACCAGCGAAAGTCCTAGGGCTCCTGACTTTCCTTGTGAAGAAATCCATACAATCACCTGGTGGAGGGGGCAGGTGTGAATTGCCAGTGCTTCTGCTCTCTCAAGCCAGTCAGAGGTTTCCATCTGCATCCAGGCCTGGACAGCCTGACGCTGACAACAGATCATGTCGACAGGCCAGAATAAAATATGTGGAATATAAGCAAAGAAACTGAGGCATGCAATTAATTCAGAAAGAGAGAGGAAGACATGTAAAATGCAAAACTCTGTTTCTTTAAAACACAAATTGATTTACCTGTTGTATAATGTAGTGAAATGGCACTAGATTTCATAGTGATCCCTCGGACCTGTTCATCTTCTCTGCTGTCCATGTACCTTAACTGGAAAAATGCAACATATGCATCTTTACTTCCCAAAGAATTAAAATGTAACATTAAAATTTGCTGATTTAGATTTGTTTTAAATACTTAAATTTTATTTTTTATTTTTATTTATTTTGTAGAGATAGTGGTCTCACACCAGTCTCGAACTCCTAGCCTCAAGTGATCCCCCACTTTGGCCTCCCAAAGTGCTGAGATTACAGGTGTGAACCACTATGCCCAACTAATACTTAAATTGTAAACCATATAGAGCCTCTCTCTTTCTCCCCTTCTCTGTCTCACTCTCGCACGCAAGTGTGCGTGCACTCTCTCTTGCTCCTTATCTATCTATCTATCTATCTATCTATCTATCTATCTATCTATCATCTATATGAGACAGATTCTGTTGCTCGGGCTGGAGTGCAGTGGCGTGATCTTGGCTCACTTCAACCTCCGCTTCCCAGGTTTAAACGATTTTCCCCGTCTCAGCCTTCCAAGTAGCTGGGATTATAGGCATGTGCCACCAAGGCCAGCTAATTTTTGTATTTTTAGTAGAGGTAGGGTTTTGCCATGTTGGCCAGGCTGGTCTTGAACTTCTGACCTCAGGTGATCCACCCACCTTGGCTTCCCAAAGTGCCAGCATTACACTGTGCCTGGCCCTCTCTTTTTTTAAGATGATGAGGGCTGGAGAAGTGAAGCTGGTTGAGGGGAAGGGAACATGACAAATTAAAAATCATTACTATTAGGAACTCATAAATGTATTCAAACACTGCATATCATCCCCTGAGTGTTGCTCATCCAAGTATCAGCCATGAATGATGGGGCAGTTCAAGAAAAAGTTACAGACAGTAGCATTTGGGGGAATTCTTTCTAAACACCAAGAACATAGCCATTATTTTCCTATTTATAGGCTGTTTGACAAATTCCAAGCAGAGATTGAAACACAGGTCTCTAAAGACAAGAGAAGTCTCTACCCCTTTCCCAAATGAACAGATTTTCCATACAACTTTTTAAAAACAGAATACAGTAGAAAATATTTGTAATATGACCATTTAGTTGATGACTTTCATATTACTGTACTGTCCACAAATGAGGGTCTCCATCTCATTCTCTAGGCCCTGCAGTACATGAGTACGGAGTGGTTTCTCTTAAATGAAGATCCCATCCCTTTCCAACTCCTTAGACCTAAGAGCCAGACTAACCTCCTCCTCCTTTCTCCAAAATGGTCTTTCCCTTATCGTACCTCCATTCTCTCCACTGTCAAACTTTTGAAAAATTCTTAACCTTCCTATTTACTCATTTCTTTCATTCAAAGCACAGAGAATAATCTGTTGACATGAACTGCCACATTTATTCATCCATTTAATTCTGTAATTTTCAGAAAGGCTTCCATTTCCGCAGCTCTGGCAAAATCAAAGTCCTAAAAGCTATCAACGACCTCTTTGCAATCCTTACTTTTCTTGATTCCAGTGCAGCATTACACATAGTCACTCTTTGTGTACATGTGTGCTACACGCATATGTGAAATTCTTCCAAGACTCTGAAATCTCTTAATTTACTTCCCATCTCTCCTTAGACCCCACTGCTGTTCCCTTCACCTCTCCAACCTCTCAGTCAGTCCCTCCTTCAAAAAGTCTCAGTCCCTTGTCAGTCTTCTATGATGTATGTTTTTAAGCACTGAGTTGGTATGAAACATGTATAATACATAACAACAGAACGAACCCCTGAGTATGCACCATCCCATTTAAAAAGGAAATAAAAAGTTTGTTACTTTTGAAGAACCCTGTGCCCCTGGCTTATAGGTAACCACAATCTTGAATTTTATCTTAATCATTTCCTTATTTTATAATTTTTAAAAATGAGTGTGTCACTAAGCAATATATCATGTAGAGTGGCAAGTTTTAAGCCCTATATTAAGAATCATACTTAACATAGTATACTGTCACTTTTTCTCTGCTCAATATTGTTTGCCTGGGATTCACCTATGTTGATGTAATTCATTCATTTTTATTAATCTGTAGGACTCCATGTCACAAATCTACCAGACCCATTCATCCACTGTATTACTGATGGACATGGAGACTGATTCCAGTTTTTTGTAACTATAACTGAGCTGATATGAATAGCTGTGGGTCTCTTGTACCTTCCCTACTGGAACTTCTGAGTTATTAAATCTGCACATTTTCAACCTAACTAGATAGTTCCAAACTATTTTCCAAATAGGTGGACTGATCCACAGAGGAGGAGTGCTTTTTTTGATTCATAAGCTCACCAGCTGATATTGCTGGACTTTATTTTTTGAATAAGATGGGTGATAAAATAGCATCTCCTGGTTTTAATTTACATTTCTCTTATTTTTAATGGGACTAAGTATTCTTTTATAAGTTTCTTGTATTGGTCATTTAACATTCCTTTTCTGTGAACTGCCTATACAAGGTTTTTGTTCACCTTTCTACTGGTTGTAATACAGATTTATTTTGTTTTGCATAGGAGTTATGTATAATCTCTGAATGTTAGTCCTTTGTCAATTATATATGTGTTAATATTTTTCCCAGTTACTAGGCTTGTTTTTTTCAATTTCTTTCCGGCATCTTTCATAAATATGTTCTTAATTTTAAGTAGTTTAATTAACCTTTTAAAAAATTGTTTGCACATTTCTGTCTTAAGAAATCTTCCTTTAAGGTCATAAAAATATCACCCCACATTATTTTCTAAAAGCTTTAATTGTGCAATTGATTTGTGTGTGGTGTTAAGTAGAGGCCCAATTTTTTTTTCCACATGGATAATCAACTGCCCAAGAACCACTTGAAAGGTCCATCTTTGTCCCACAGATCTGATATGCCAGCCTATATATCTGTGTCTGTCTCTAGGTGTACTATTCTGAGCCATCAGTCAATTTTATCCTTTAGCCAATTCTAGGCCACAGGTTACAATACATCAATACATTCATAATAAGTCTTGCCAGTGGGTAAGATGTATTTCCACACCCTACTCTCCTTCAGTCGTGCCTCAGCTATTAATTGGTTTATTTGCTCCCCTGCATATATTTTAAAATCAGCGTATCAAGTTCAAATTTTTAAAAATCTGTTGGAATTTTTACTGGAATTGCTGAATCTTTAGATCAATATTTTTAAAATATCATTTAAAAAATACTGAGTCAGCTAATAGGTGAACATGGTATATCCTTCAATTTAAGTTTTCTCCAATATCTCACAGGTTTTGTTGTTATTGTTGTTGTTTTTGTCGTTTTTTAAGAGATGGAGTCTTGTGCTATCCACTAGGCTGGAGTGCAGCTGCTGTCACAGCTCACTGCAGCCTCAAACTCCTGGGTTCATGCAGCTGTCCTGCCTCAGCTTCCTAAGTAGCTGGGATCAGAGGCATGAGCCACCATGCCCAGCACAGGTACATTTTTTAATGCTATTTAAATGGTCTACGTTTTAAAATTGCTGTATATTATCTATTTATTGCTTATGTATACTTCAATGGTTTTCATATCCTGAAACCTGACAAAATGTTAGTAATATCCTAGCCATTTATTTACATTTTTGTTTTCTTCCTTTCCAAAATTCACTTTTTTCTTTGCAGCATTATCACTGCAACTAGAACCTCCAGTACAATGTGAAGTAGAAGTTACAACACAGCCAGCAGAAGGGTGCAACAGCCACTCTTGCTTTATTCCTGGCTGTAAACAGAAATGTTTTAACACTTCATCATTAAGCTCTATCTTCATTGTAGGTTTTTAAAATAAATATCCCACACCAGATTACAGACGTTCTCTTCTGTAACTATGTTGTGAAGGGGTTTTATCACAGATATTGAATTTTACTACATGTCTTCCGTATCTGTTGAAATGATGATTCTCTTCCTTTCATCCGTTAATATAGTGAAATTACCTGTTAAGTCAATCTTGAATTCCTTGGGATAAACTCAATTTGGCTATGAATTACCATCTTTTTATACTATGCTGAATTATGTTAGTGAGGATTATAATTTTTATATCCACAATCATAAGGTTGGTATGCAACTCTCCTATCTTGTATTATCCTTAACAGACTTTTGATATCAAAGTTATGCTACCTTCATATGATTTGGAGAATACTCCCAATTGTTGGGGTTTTTTTTTTTTTTGCTATATTTTGAAATGGTTTAAGTAGGACTGAAATTATTTGTTTCTTGAATGTTTGGCAGAACTAGAGAGTTAAATCATCTGCGTCTTTTCTTTATGGAAAGGTTTTTGCCAGGCAATTCAATTTCTTAAATGACTACAGAATAATTCAAGTTTCCTATTCCTTTTTGACTCCATTTTAGTAAGTTATGTCTTCCAGACATTTTTGCATTTTAGCACTTTTAAGTTTACTGGCATAAAGTTGCTTATTACATCCTATTATCTGATTAACTTCTGCAGCATTTTTCTTTCCTGTTATCACTTACTTCTGCCTCCCCTCTTTTCTTCTTGATCATCTCACTGGTATTTTATCAGTTGTATTACTCTTCTTTGAAGTCATTCATTCCAAAGTATTTATTTACATATACCATGCTTTGCATATGTCCCAAGTACAGTGAGCTACATTAGAAACATTAGCAGGTCAAAAGCATCAAATGTTTCTCAACAATGTCACTGAAAAAAGTGTTCTAGTCAAGATCATCAAAAATTGTCTATATTGCTAGTAATTTTTTAAATTAATAGACTTTATATTTTTAGAGCAACTTTAAGTTTGCAGAAAAATCAACTGAAGGTTCCCACATACTCTCTCCTCCCACCCACACAGTTTCCACTATTATATCTACCTTGTATTAGTATATGGTGTGATACATTTGTTACAACTGATGAACCAATATTGATGCATTATGATTAATAGTTTACATAGTCCACAGCTTACATTAGGGTTCACTCTTTGTATGTGCTAATTGTATTAATCTTTTCCAAAACAAACTTTTGGCTTCACTGATCCTTTCTATAAAATGTCTGTTTACTATTTCATTAATTTATGCTTTAGTATTTCCTTTCATCTACTTACTTTAGAATTATTGTACTTTCTCTAAATTCCCAAGTGGGGAAAACATAAGCATTTCATTATTTCACTCAACCTAGCGTTTTTCAGCCTCCTCTAGATAGTAGCTTGGGCCAGCTTCCCTCTCAACCCACACATCAATTGCCCAAATCGACCTTCAAGTCTACTGGGTTACTCTGTGGATTCAATTTTGCTTCCACATCTCTTCTCTGCATTCTCTGTCACCTGATAAGCCCTGTTAATCATATCCTAAATTCATTACGGAAACGAATATCTCTATTTTTTTACTGCCAAGTAAATTATTCCAAGCCCTTTCAACTCATAGCTACAAATAAGGATCTCTTTAATTTTATTTCCTCAAACACTATTTTCAAGCTAGATGTGGTGGCTCACACCTGTAATTCCAGCACTTTAGGAAGTCTAGGCAGGAGGATTGCTTGAGCCCAAGAGTTCAAGATCAGCCTGAGCAACATGGCAAAACCCTGTCTCTACAAAAAATACAAAAAAAAAATTAGCCAGGTGTGGTGGTATGCACCTGCAGTCCCAGGTACCCGAGAGGCTGAGGAGCACCTGAACCCAAGAGGTCAAGGCTGCAGCAAGCCATGCATGATCACACCACTGCACTCTAGCCTGGGCAAGAGTGAGTTCCTGTTTCAAAAAACCCACTATTTTCATCACAATCCTCAGGTGTAAGCAGCTTTCCTTTGATACTTAGGTTAACTTGCAAGGTCTTCTGTAATCTTATACATTTTTCTCTGCCAGTGTATTTTCTCTCTCACTAGTTTGTGGGCAAATGCTCCACTCAAAGCACAACACACAAATTAGACTTAATCTGTGTTATTCTCATCACCTGATAGCGTTTCTGTCTTTTTCAAACCACCCAACTTATTCACCTACAAAGAATCTTTTTCCATGTGAAATCTTCCACAATTGTGTATCATTTGCTTATTGCAAAAACTCACTTTTCCACTTATAAAATATTAATATAAAGCAATACAAAGCAATATAGAAGTAACTGTTTTTCTCACCAGCAATTTTAGCTTGCAAAAGAAATTGGCAGCTTTTAGATGCAAGAACTATGTTTTATACCCTTTTGGATCGTTAAAGAACATATAAAATTGTTCATTACATTATTGACAGCTATAACAGAAATGCAGCAAGTATTTATAAAATAATAACATACCTTGCCTGCTAGACGGCTGGAGATGATTCCATTGCTAGATATAAGACAGTCAGCCAGGGTAGTTTTTCCTGTTAAAATAAAAGAGCAACATCAATTCGAATCTATGTCTTTTTAAAAAGGGGTCATGGGATGGATCATACCTACAGATTTAAAATCTGGTCATAAGAATTGGTTTAGTAAAGATTTCCTATTTACCTATGCTAGGTGACAAAAGACAAAAGAATTTTATTAGACTTTTGAACAGGGTATCATCTGGAAGGACACAGATGCTAGCACTCTAATAATGCTGCAATCTGATCTCCAACCCTGTGGGTCTAATCAACCTCATCTGAAAAGTTGTCAATCAACTTCTCTTAGAGAATGTTTCTGAAATTGAGGCAGACTTTATATAGAGAAAAACACACACTTTTATGTGACAAGGCAAACCACAAAAATAATCAAAATATAGAATATCTGACAACTTTTATAGTTACAATAATTTGCCCTCTAAGAATTTAATGAAGTTTATCACAATTACTATATCACTTATCCCTTATCCAGAACCGTGACCATGTGTATCAACTTATGCCCCTGACAGCACAGAATGACAAAAAGACAGCAATAATTTTTGTCTCTGAAAGGCATACTGAGTAAAACATCATCAATAAAAAACCGAACATACTCTTCTGCCATATCTCCCCATGTACGGCCTCAGTTGGCATTTGCTAGTTAAACTGTCTTAATACCTATTCATCAAAGAAATTCAGGAACTTCATATCTGTTTGCAGTATAGCCCTACTGTTTGCAATATACTATACTGTAACAACCAGTGAAACCTAGTAGCCAAATCTAAACCTCGGAGTCTACTTTATAACAAAAGAATCTCTGTATATATTTGTAGTTACCTTTATTAAACAGACTACATACAACTAAAGCCTATGCAATTTTGTGTGGTATAAACAGGTGATTCTGTTTAAAGCATGTCATGGGTATGCATAATTACTACGACTCGGTTGGAGTAACCAAAGAAGGGTTTTTTTCCTTCAAGACAAGTCTTTATTGCATGTTAGGAACTTCAGCAAAGCTATGGAATCTCTGTATAGTTCAAACCAGAGACCAATCAGTAGGAGAACTGAAGATATTTAACAGTGTGTTATCTGTCTGCCATGTAAGTATGTATTAGCATATAATCCTAGAGCATCACTTTTCTGCTACTCAATAAAGCTGAATTTATTCTAAGTACATCAAGTATATACCTCCTTAAAATTATCAAGCAAGCAGGAACTGTGCTTTATTCATGGCAGTATCCCCAGGACCAGGACAAGCCTTGTTATACAGAAGACCTTCAGAAAATACTTGTTGAATAAACGAATCACAGGTTTTCTAAGATAGTACCAATTTAACATAATTTTAAAGAGTAAATTAAATTTGTTACACCCTACTGACTTTCCACTGGATTAAATTCATAAATAATAAAACCGTTTTATCAGCCTCTATGTTCTCAAAATTCGAGCATTTAATTATAAAAACTCATGGAGGCAGGGTTACTCACTGGATTTGAACTAAAACTCATTCTCTGTTGGCTTCACTTGTAAAGTGATCCACTGTCTTTCAGTTTCCATACTCACTTCACTTCAGCTTTTATATCAACGACAACAGCCACCTAACCTGGGACTTTGGATCCACCCTAAGTGTGTCCACCAGTCTAATCTTTCCAATGTTTTATTTGATTGCACCATCCCTGCTCTGTTTTCCCCCAAAGGCTCCCTACTGCCTAATAGTAGATGTTAATGATTGTTTTCATGGTGAAGGCTTTACCTTCCCTCTCATTAACACATTTGATCCTATCGCCTATAAAGTGGGTATAGTTCTCATCCTGTTTTACAGAGGCTGTATACTGAAGCTCAAAAAGGCAAAGTACATAACTTAAAAATGGAGATCTGAACTCAGGCTGTCTATCTCCGAGCTGCAGCACTTAACTCTTAACCTAGTTCCCAGCTGGCATGAGTAGCTCTATGAGATATGACTCAGTCTGCTTCTTCACCTCGACGACTAGTCCTTCACCTTCAGGACGGGAAACAGGCTTTATTTCACATGCCCATCCCCATCACTTTGCTGTGGCTACCTAAATTACGAAGAGGTTTGAAATCAAGAGGCGGCTTAGTATGAAAGAGTGCTATGGAATTACAGCAGTATCTGTCAGAAGCACATACACCATGCGTTAGCTATCTCTGTCTTTCCCATGTGCTGGGCTTTGACCACATAAATTTCCTTCTCCCCTTGATGACACATTCCCACCTGTAATGTTTATCTCCATTTGCCATCTTGAGCCCCGTTCAAGTGTAATCTCTAATACTAATTATGTTGGAGGCTTTTTCTTAACCCCCCACTTCTGGATCATCTAGTTCTCCTGATCTTAGAGTCTAATTTTTTCTCATGTTTGTTTCATTTTGCTCTGCCTCACCCTTAAAACGTCCTCTGCAGCTGAGCTGGTGCCCTACTCATAAATCTCCACCTTCTGACATACTTAGCAAAATATCTTGAACTTAACAGATGTTTGATAAATATCTAACGAATTAAATAGGATCACTTACCACAGACTCCAAGGACATTATGTCAAGACTCTAGATGTTTTATATGTAAAGCCATTTCAAAAACAAACACTCAAGTGCTGGTTTAAAAAACATGGTATGCTACATAGAAGAATGCTACTCACTAAGTAACCATGTTCATTTCAAATGCTTTATAGCAAAGCAGGCTTTCCTAACGCCACAGAAAACTTTTAAAGGAAAGAAGACCTGCTTCTTAACAAACCGCAGCCTCAACTGCCCAGAGCTTCACTCCACTGAGACATAGAGACACACCTCCCTTATTTATCAAAATAAGCCATTTAAAAAGGATTCTTACCATGGTCAACATGAGCCAAAACACAAATATTCCTGATGTTGGCAGTGTTTTTCTGGAGTTGAATCATCTTATCCAGGCTGTTGAGCACCATGGTTACTTACTTCCTGAGACTAAAAATAAAATATGTATTACAAATGGCCCAGAGGCTAAAGGTCGGGGCAAAGAAAAAAATAATAATAAACGCTGGTAGGTGGCAAGGCTTCTCAAACCCCTGAAACCAAGACCCAGTGAATGCTTATTGATGAGATAGACCACCTAGGCCTAAGACCAGTTGGAACACTAAAGTCAATATCCTACCACGATTATACTTAAGGAGTTTGCTCATCCTTTCGGATCCAAAGGCTGCGATGAATCACGCAGCTCGTGGGGGCTGGGTGTACAGTGATACCAGTGACTCTGCCGGTGAGGGAGTGCTCGGGTAAACTTCTCCAGGCCAGTGACCACGTACTTCAGGAAGCGTGGCATGCAGGAGGGAGAGAAGATGCAGAAGAAAATACTCCCTTCCTCTCTTCAGTCTTCCCCCAAGCCCCTCATTCTGACACTCTCGCTCGTCCTCGTGCGAGGTCAAATGCCCAGCTTTATTGCTGCCCAGGGAGCCCGAACAAAGTTTTGGGTCACGTGCGTATTGTCCAAGCAGGTGCACTGCCGGTCATTCATTCCTTTCTAAATAAAAAGGAAAAACCTCTACGCTACACGCCCTTCATTTCTGCAGGTTCTCGGATTCGTTCTCTTTGAGGTTCCCGGGTCCACACGGACCGGCGATCGCCCTGGCCCCAGGCTGGAAGTGACACTCCGGGGACCGCCGCTCCCAGCCCGTGATCGGCCTCAGCCCCCCGTTCCCGCCACACAGCCGCAGCGAGCTGGGTCCTCCAACACCGCCCAGAGGCTGGCCGAGGAGGAAGCCAGCCCCAGAGCGAGCCCGCACTCACCAGCTACGGCAGCCCCGAAAGCCCTCCTCCTCTCGGTCCCGGCCACAGTGAGAGCTTCCGCCGAGAGCTCTCGAGTCCCGAACGCCCGCGCGCCAGGGGGCGGGGCCGGCGGACGCTCGACCTTTCACCTGCGCCTCTGACGCCGCCGGAAGTCCGCGCCGCGTCAGTCCCCGTGCGTCTCTGCTGCCTTGACCATGGCGGGCGCTGTAGGAGCGGAGAGGCTGCAAGTGCTGAGGCGCCGTGGAGGAAGCCGTGGGAGGCAAGAGCATGAGGAGCTGGTGCCTGTGGCAGATTTGCACCTGCAGGTAGGAAATGGCTGGTGTAGTTGGGGGCCGGGGCTTGGGAGTCGACCTAGGGCCTAGGTGCACGGAGCCGGCTCCTCGGGAACCCTGAGAGTGGCGGTCCCCGGAGATGAAGGGACGAGGGTGCAGCGACATCCCCACTTATCCCGCTCCGCGAATACTCACTCCGCACCCGCCGGCTACCTGGGGGCAAAACGTTTTTTCTAAGATTCCCAATTAAGGATGCAAAGTAAAATGCCACCTGGGCCAGGTAAATAATATGTGTGAAACAGCGACAGGATATAAGGCTGGTGAGTAGCGGGATGTGATCCGACTGGGAGAGTGCATCTCCTCCCGCTCCACCCTATCATCCCACACCACAAAGGTGAAAAAGAGCCGTGCCCAAGGCCCTGAGTCTGCAATCCATATCACACTTTCTTTCATCTCCAGCTTTCTGTCTTCCCAGCTAGACCATATTCCCATTCCCGTCCAGGCAGCACTTCTTTGAGATCCGCCTGACTGAAAAGGCAGTACGTAGTCCCGCCCGCAACCCCAAACCTAGAATCCATCTGTGAGTCCTGCCTAACAACCTTCCATCACCTATAAACACAGTCTTCTCCTCCCTCAGCTTCACTGTTGACCCACGAATGAGATCATTATTTGCTAAATACATATGAATGTGTCAGTCCCTTCGTATTTGTAATCCCCTTCAAAGAAAACACCTGCTTGTTGCGAGCAGTTTTTTTTTTTTTTTTTTTTTTTTTTTTTTTTTTTTTTGATAGCCTCATCATAAACACAGTTCGTAATTAGATGTAGATTAAAATATCACCAAATTAACTGGGTGTATCAATCTGCAGACTGGCGTGCAGGAGAAAATTTTTACTTTTTTCTAATTTATATCCAACGTAAGTTCCTTTCTCATTCAACTGCTAGGAAATTCAGTCTTCATTATGTTGAGGGCTACCCTTGAAATGGTTTGATTTTACTTTGGGCTTTTTTTTTTTTTTTGGTTGTGTTTTCTTTTTTAAGGGTTTTGTCTTTATTTTATAATAATGCAATAAATACATGAGGTGTTATATAAAAATCTAAGCAAAAATATCTCTGCTTTCATAATTCTATCTTCCACAGATAACAAATGTTCTTTAAGAGTTGTTTTACATATGCATTGATTTTTTTTTTAACCAAAAAAGAGAATCTTCTGAGCATACTATTCTACAGTCTGGTTTTTTACTATTTACAGTATCACCATCTTGCAATGACCATGCATAAAGACCACCCTCATTCTCTTAAATAGCTGTATACTATTAGCTTATGTGATATATTGGTCAAGGTTGTTAGTTATACATAACATAATCTCCTCTGGTTAGTTTAGGCAAAAAGGAATTTATAAGGAATATATATATACATATATAGTTCACTCGGAAGAAGTGAAGAAATCATTTTCAAAATAAGCTTCCAGGAGGAACCTCCAAAAATTTTACCACAGAACAGGACTGACAAGGGAGCCACTGCCTCTGCCACAATCAGAAAATTGCAACAGAGCTTTAGACTCCAGAATCACTCTTCAAAGGTCAAGAAGCTGCCAAGTTAGGAAACCACCTTGCAAATCAAGATGCCACCTAACAACTCAATCTTTTGTTGCCTCTATTATATTCCATGCAAGCAAAATAAATGTTGTGCCCTGACTCTCTCCTTATGTAGCTCTGTTCTGAATCAAACTATCATGTGAATACACATGTTAGGTGAAACCTAAATTGTATGTGGAACCTTTCTACATGAGCATGGGAAACTCCCTATTAGATTTTCAGCTTCTATAGTGTTACAAGACACTAAATTGTTATGAGACAATTAATTGTTGTGCTTACATCATGTAGGGATAGACCATTATTTGATTGTTTTTGTAAACATCATTACAGAGGAAAGAGTTTTTTCTTTTTAGTAAAGCTCTAGAATTTACAAATTGTGAGTTTATTGGAGGTCTCTGATTAAAATGCAATTACAACACTTAATGTTTATTAAGGTTAAATAATCTTTCAGTTTATTTTTTGCACAGGCGACATCATTGTCCACATGGAACCCCAAGAATTTATGAAAATTCTGGGGTGTTTTGCCCTACTACTGAATATTTGGAAAAATATCCTGTGTATGACAGTGTTCTTCCACCTCAGAGTCTTAAACCCAAGCAAGAAATTCGAGCATGCTGTGATAAAATGGAAGAAATAACTACATTTAAGTAAATATTCAGTAACTATTTGCTTTACTTATTTTTCTCTCAGCTCTTCTGGTGGTGGGCAGAGCAGGTGTGAACTATTGATTAGAACTTGTGGAGGAGAAGGTTGTTTACTGGAAGTACAAGGAAGTTAAACTTTAGAGAGTTAAAGAATAAGAGAGCTGAACACACTGACATACTGAATCTTTGAAGAGAAACTTGGGGTTCACTATAACAATCCTATGGGCCATTTTTCGTTTCCTTGAAAGTGCCAGGTTTCCCTTGTCTCAGAGTCGTCCAAGATACTATTTTCCCTACTTGCAATTTTCCTTCCCTTTCCTAGCTAATGCTCCTTCAGTCTGTAGGTCTCAACTATCACTTGAAAAAGCCTTCTCTGGTACTTCATCCAGTTTTCAGGTTAGGTAAAATTCTCCTAAGTAAGTTCCCAAAGCACCTTCCTATTATTTATCATTAGATTAGTTTCAGTGTTCCATGAAAGCAGAAACTGAGTCTATTGTTATCTCAGCATTCTATTTCCAGAAAACTAACACAATGCCTACTAGCACATAGTAGGTACCCAATATTTGTTCAGTGAGTGATGGACAAAAATCCTCTTAAGCCTATACGTTTTTTTTTTATGTTTCCAAACTTTAAATTCATATTTACTTTTTACTGACAACTTTTTTTATTTTTTAAGCCAACATTTGGAATAGTCACACTTTTTTTTTTTTTTTAGAAAGAAAGAAAAAGGGGTAGAAAGAATAGGAGCCTTGCTCTATTGCCCAGGCTGGAATGCAATCTAAAAATAGGCATTAAAAACCTCTTTTATGGCGATAATTGTGCTTAACAGCAGAGACAGGAAGGAATAAGGGAAGAAAATAACAAACAGCCAACCAGTATTTCATTTAAGTCTGTGAAATGCTATGCAAATGCTGAAGAGTGATTTACTTCCAATTATGTGGTCACTTTCAAAACAGGTGTAATATGATACTGAGAAAAATGTATGTTCTGTGGACCTGGGGTGAAGAATTCTATAAATATTCACTGAGTTTACTTGTTCCAGGTCTGAGTTCAAATCCTAGATGTCCCTGTTAATTTTCTATCTCGTTGATCTGTCGAATATTAACAATGTGGTGTCAAAGTCTCCCGCTATTATTGTGCCGGAGTCCAAGTCTCTTTATATGTCATTAAGAACTTGTCTTATCTATCTGGGTGTTCCTATATTGGGTGCATATATATATAATCATTGACTCCTGTTGTTGCATTGATCCTTTTACCATTATGTGATGTCCTTCTTTGTTTTTTAGTCTTTGTTACTATTAAAGTCTATTTTGTCAGGGACGAAAGTTACAACCCCACCCCCCCCCTTTTTTTTTTTTTTTCCCTCTCCATTTGATTGGTAAGTCTTCCACCAGCCCTTTGTTTTGAGTCTTTGTGTGTCTTTGCTTATCAGATGGATCTGGACACAGCGAACCGATGGGTTTTGACTTTTTATTCAATTTGCCTGTGTCTTTGATTGGGGCATTTAATCCATTTAAATTTAGGATTAATATTGATATTTGTGAGTTTAATATTGTCGTTTAATGCTAGCTGGCTATTTTGCCCATTAGTTGATATAGATTCTTCATTATGGAGATACTCTACCTTTTGGTAAGTTTTTGGGATGACTGATACTGGTTGTTCCTTTCTGTGTATGGTGCTTCTTTCAGAAGCTATTGTCAAGCAGGCCTGGTGGTGATGAAATCTCTGAGTGCTTGCTTGTTCACTAAAATTTTTATTTTTCCTTCATTTATGAAGCTTAATTTGGCTGGATATCAGATTCTGGGTTGAAAATTCTTTTCTTTGGGAATATTAAATATTGATCCCCACTCTCTTCTAGTTTGTAGGGTTTCAGCCAGGAGATCTGCTGTGAGTCTGATAGGCTTCCCTTTATGGGTAACCTGACCTTTCTCTCTAGCTGCCCTTAGAATTTTCTCCTTTATTTCAATCCTGGTGAATCTAATGATTATGTGTCTTGGGCTTGCTCTACTTGAGGAATATCTTTGTGGTGGTCTCTGTATTACCTGAAGTTGAGTATTTTCCTGCCTTACTAGATTGGGAAAGTTTGCCTGAATAATATCCTGAAGAATATTTTCCAGCTGGAATTCATTCTCTTCATGACATTCAGATATACCTATCAAATGTAAATTAGGTCTTTTCACATAGTCCCGTATTTCTTGGAGACTTTGCTCATTCCTTTTTACTCTTTCTTCTCTAATCTTGTCTTCTTGTTTCATTTCATTAAGTTGGTCTTCGACCTCTGATATCCTTTCTTCTGCTTAATCATTTCGACTGTTAAAACCTGTACATACTTCGCGGAGTTCTCCTATTGTGTTCTTCAGTTCCATTAATTCACTTATATTCCTCTCTAGATTGTCTATTCTCGTTAGGATTTCTTCAAAACTTTTTTCAAGGTTCTTGGTTTCTTTACACTGGGCTAGAGCTTGTTCTTTTAACTCACAGAAGTTTCTTATTATCCACCTTCTGAAGCCTAAATCTGTTAATGGAACACACTCGTTCTCCATCAGGCCTTGTTCCCTTGTTGATGAGGAACTGTGATCTCCTGTAGAGGGAGAGGCATTCTGATTTTGAGTATTCTCAGCCGTTTTACATTGGTTTCTTTCCATCATTGTAAATTTATCCACCTGTCGTCTTTGTAATTACCGACTTTCAAATTAGGTCTCTGAGTGGACGTCCAACTTGTTGATTCCCAGCGCCCGGAATCTGAGCAACCCACTGTGCCGGCCAAAACAGCAGTGTTAAGATTCTTGGTGCTTTTTTGCCCAGGAATCTCCGGTCTGGCTTCCTTCTTGAGTCCCTTTTTCAATCAGCTGAATAGGTGACTCTGCCTTCCCAGAGCTCAAAACGTGACCAAAAGGGGACCCAGTCCCCTTTACTCTGCACCAAGAATCGCCACGCTGGCCACAAGAGTCGTGCTGGCGACCCGTAGGGGCTCCTCCGCTGGGAATCTCCTGGTCTGTGAGGAAGAAAAATTTGTCTGAAAGTGTGGCGTCCTCGTTCTCTGCGCTTTCACTGAAAGCTACAATCCAGAGCTGCTAGTAATCAGCCGTCTTGGATCTCTGAGCCTATACTTTTCGTTTGGACTTACCTTTTTTGATCTCTGTATTTTTGAGGGTTAGGTGGCTTAAGTACAAGGTTTACTCATTATTTAAACTGTTAATTGTATACTATATTCGAGGTACAATCTTGGTGTTAAGTTTAAAAATGTCAATAAGTTTGTGAACCCCAAATACCTGAGACAGGCCTCAGTTAATTTAGAAAGTTTGTTTTGCCAGGGTTGAGGGCGCATGCCCGTGACACAGCCTCTGGAGGTCCCAATAATGTGTGCCAAGGTGGTCAGAGCACAGTTTGGTTTTGTATGTTTCAGGGAGACACACATCAATCAACATATGTGTAAGATGAATATTGGTTAGGTCCAGAAAGGCGGGACAACTGGAGGCTGGGAGGGAGCTTGCAGGTCACAGGTAGATAAGAGACAAATGGTTGCATTCTTTTGAGTTTCTGCTTAGCCCCTCCAAAGGAGGCAAATAGATATGCATTTATCTCAGTGAGCAGAGTGGTGACTCTGAATAGAATTGGAGGCAGATTGGCCCTAAGCGGTTCCTACTTGACTTTCCCCTTCCATTAGTGATTTTGGGGCCCTAAGATTTATTTTCCTTTCACAAGTTGAAGTTCCTGCTTTCAAGGAACTCAGGCATCATGTTGCTATAATTTTGAGTTTTTAAAATGCTCTGTAACAGCTTTAGATTTTGGCGTTAGCTATTTTCATTTCATTTGAGATGGAGCTCATTCTATTTATATAACAAAGGTGGAGACTTTTAAACTTTTAGTCCGATATTTCTCTTTTTAACATTTTAGCCATTTGTTGCAGTAATAATATTTTGGTGAATCTAGTTACTTCTGTAGGTGTATGGGCTCTTCCAAAGATGGAAGATTTTACTTAGTCCTCAGATTTTGGTGTGCATTAGTGCCATCTAGAAGTGTTAAAATGGCAGATTCCAGAGCTCCATCTAAAAGAGCCAGTGGGTCCCAGGAAATTGCATTTTTATTTTTTTGAGATGGGGTCTCGCTCTGTCACCCAGGCTGGAGTGCAGTGGCACGATCTCAGCTCACTGCAACCTCTACCTCCCCAGTTCTAGCAGTTCTCCTGCCCCAGCCTCCTGAGTAGCTGGGACTACAGGCACATGCTGCTATGCCTGGCTAATTTTTTGTATTTTAATAGAGACGGGGTTTCACCGTGTTGCCCAGGCTGGTCTTGAACTCCTGAGATCAGGCAATCCACCCTCCTTGGCCTCCCAAAGTGCTGGGATTACAGACATGAGCCACCGTGCCCAGCAGGAAACTGTATTTCTAACCAGCATTGCTGGTAATTCTGTTGCCACTGATTTAGTGCAGTAGGTCAGGAACTAGACTGCTGTCTTGAGGATGACATGGAGCATGAAACAGAGAAGGTCTTTGCTTTACTGTAGTTTACAGTCTTGGGGGAAAGTTGAGAAATAAAAACATCACATTAATAAGATAATTATAGGTTATAATAAATGAGATGAAGAAGTTAAATAACTGGTTGAGATTGATTAAATGAGAATGATTGTTATTTTTTCTTCACTTTATTAATATTTCTTGATGCCTTAATGGTTCATATTAGAGATTTGAAATAAATTTTACAAGATTTATATTTATTGAACAAAGATTTTGCTTTTAAGCAGTTCTAAATATCAAGATTGAGAAAATTAACCTGCCATATCTTCCTTTTAAAAGGCAGTTGCATTTCAATTCTGGATTTCCCCAGTTGACCTATTCAAGTATGCCTTAGTTAAAGTCCCAATAAAACTAAAAAAATTGTTTCTTAAATTGTCCTCTCTTCACTTCGTAAGACGTTGGATCTTTTCTTTGTATTTTAACTGGGAAGCTAAAAGTATTTCTAAGAGTCATAATCCAGGAACTCAAAACTCTTGCTTGACTCCCTCATGTTGACTGTGTTGACTAGGCAGTAGAGCGTGGATTTATCTGTATAAACAAAGAAACTTTCTGTACCTTTCTGTAGTACAGGAAGTGACTGTATATAGAGGTATCTGAACTTGTACAAGATTTGAGACCCTTTATGTACAGTTATAGCTCAGTTAGATGACTGCCAAAGTTGGCAGGAAGTCTGCCCTGAAGGAGTAGGATCCTAAACACATCAAATGTTTTAGGATATATCAGAGGAGCATGATTGCATTCACCCTCTACTACTCCATAAAAACCTGCTTTGGGTTTGGAGGTACACTTTCTAACACATAACTAGTCTAACCAGAGAGACTGAGACTTCTAAGCTTTCTCTCCACTTTTCTTTTCCTAATTCTCCCACTTCCGGAGTGCATTTTAGCCTATTCCCTTCTAGCTCCTATTTCGGAAGAGCAAAGAACAACTCTGATGTCTTGAAAAGCAGAGCTATGTGATTTCTGCTACTCTTCATCCATTAAATAAAAAATTATTAAGTATCAAGCACTATACTAGACACCTGGTATACAGTGTTGAGCAAAAGCAGTCATGATCTCCGTGTTGACAGATGTTACAATTTATTAGAGATGGCAATCAAAAAAACATTACTCAAAATAGTCTAAAATTGCAACAGTGATGAAATCTGTGAAGGATAGGCACAGGTACCTTGACAGCCAGAACAAGAGTGACTTCATCAGGGGAATAGGAAAAATGAGTCAAAACCTGAAGGATATTAAATAAACTGGATTGAGAGGGGGAAGGAAATGCATTTCAAGCAGAGAAAGAGAGTAGCATGTAGCAGAAAGGAGCATGGAAAGTAAGAAATTGTCAAAGGGCAGAGAAAGCAAGAGGAAGCAGCACAGTGAGAGCCGAGGCTAGTGAAGGAGGCCAGGCAGAGCCTTTAAGCCATGTTCAGTGTTGTCTATGTCCTTACAGTAATAAACCATGAAGATTTCTTTTCTGTTGTTTTTTTTTGTTGTTGTTTTGGTGCAGGGTGGAATGGGGGAGGTAGGGAGGTAAGGAAGAGACTATGGAGATAAGGGCAAGAATGACCTGATCAGATTTACCTGGGAAACTATTACTTCAGGTGCTATGTGGAGAAAAGATTGGAGGGGGAACTACAGTGGATGTGGGTAAATGAGTTTAGGAAGCTATTAAAGTGATTCAAAAGAGCTGTTTTAAAAACTTTGCATATTATGGTGATAATAGACGTGAAGAAAGGTGATTAGATTTGGTATTTATGAGGCAAAAGTGACAGTAGTAGATGATGGACTATATAAGGGAGAGAGGTGAGGTATAAAGGGTGAGAGCTAGATTTCTGATTGTGCATCTGAAAGGATGATGATAGCATTCACATAAATACAGAACAAGCAAAAAGGACCATATTTATTGAGAGGAAATAGCAAATTGATTTGGGGCATGTTAAGTTTTGAGTTGCCAATGAATATTCAAGAGACCATTGTAGATACTGGTATGGAGCTCAAAGAAGAGGTCTAAGCCGAGATGTAAATTTGAGAGTTATTTCGATCTAGGTAGTAATCAAAGCTGTGGGAGTAGAAGAGTTATCCTTAGGAGTGAACAGTGGATGAAAAAAAGAATGTGTAGGTAGGTCCAAGTCTTGAGGAATGCTAACATTTGTTTAATGACCAAGTAGAGGTAGATGAAGCTCTATTGGAGACTGGAAAGAAATAATCAGGAAACCAGGAAGAGAAAGTTTCCTAGAAACAATGTGAACAATAATATCAATTACTGTTGGAGAGGTCAAGTAAGATAAGGACTAAAAATGTTTGATGAATCTAATCACATGGAAGACATTGTGAACCTTAGAGCTGTATTAGGGAAGTGGCAGTCCTGGAAACCAGATTGAAATGGAGGGGGTGAGAAAACAGTTAAATCAGCCTAAGAAGTTATATTGTATATAGAAGAAGAATTCAGTGAGGGTTTTGGTTTATTTTAGGGAACTTAGACAGATGTATGCAACCAATATTGATTAATACAAGATAGTTTATTCATAAAATGAGTGATGTGCAGTATAGTCCAGAAGAAAAAAGCAACCCATAAAGTCTTGGAGTAGTAATAGTAGTAGCTAGCATGTTGATTTTACTGTGTACCAAGCAGTCTTCAAAGCATGTGTGTATATCCTTAAAACAATTCTGTGATATAGAAGATATTACTGTCCCATTTTATATATAAAGAAACTGGGGCACTTTGGGAGGCCGAGGCAGGCAGATCACGAGGTTAAGAGATCGAGACCATCCTGGCCAACATGGTGAAACCCCATCTCTGCTAAGGGGGTATGCGCCTGTAGTCCCAGCTACTCGGGAGCCTGAGGCAGGAGAATCACTTGAACCAGGGAGTCGGAGGTTGCAGTGAGCCAAGATCACGCCACTGCACTCTTGCCTGGTGACAGCACTAGACTCCATCTCGAAAAGAAAAGAAAAGAAAAACTGGGGCATAAACAGGTTAATGAAGTTATCCAAGGTCCTGCAACTAGTAAATGACAGAGCCAGGATTTGAACCTATACCATCTAATCAGCTTAAGTGTGATCAGATGTGGAGAAAAGTAGTTTGATTTGAGAGATATTTATAAGGTAAAATTGACAGCCTTCTCCATTCCTTAGTTTTTACCTCAGTGTCTGCAGTACTACATCTGTCACATAATGTTATATAGTGCCCAGGTTGGCTACATTACCATCTGGCATCCATCCATGACAAGGACCTCTGGGAGATCCAAAGATGAGGAACACTCACATCTATAATCTGAATGTGATTTATGTCTAAAGACCAGAATTACTAATCATTTAACAATAAGTGAGAAAACAGAAAGAATTCAAAAAGAAAGTATGCCAAAATAGCTTGCTGGTGTCTTAAGGAGGATGAATAAGGACTTTGACAAAGTAGACTCAGGGGGAATATGTTTTCTAAACTTTTCAGGTTTAGTAAATTTTGTCTGAAATTTCCTTCCAGGTTAGAAAAAAAAGGATAATATTTACTGAGGTCTATTGTAATGATGTTTTAAAAACTAGGATTTCTGATATATTTACTTTTCTCAAGATATTTAATCACTAGATAGGACCTTATAAGAAATTCAGTTACTTATTTCAAGTAGTTGATCAACTATTACCATTTTAATTACCTTCTCAGACTTTTCAAGTAAAAAAAAAGCCTTGACATTTTCTGTACTTCATTGAAATAATTAGAAATAAAAGAACTTGTGAGGCTATGGTTCAAATTTATATATTTCAGGTCGGATTATTGTCCTTATGAAATAAACAGCCTCGCCATGTGCCAGAAGAGTATAAACCAAAACAAGGGAAGATTGATCTTGGTACTACCTATAAACGGGATTTTAATTCATAAACGGCCTTTGGAGAGACAACAAGTTAAAAAAGGAAAGTTGGACACTGTCCCAACCTATAAAGGTAACTTGCCATTTCAAAAATGAAGGAACCAAAAAACTGAAACTCACTTCAAGCTTTAACGTCTAATGTCAAGTTATAATTTTGGTGTGCTGCCAAACTTAGCCTCCATGGCTTAGGACAGAACATTTCGCTTTGGCAAAATAGTATTGTATGGTGGTGCTTTCCCCCTCTCTCAACACTTTAAATATTTCACTCCACTCTCCTCTTGCTTACACAATTTCTGAGAAGTTGGATGTAATTCTTATATTGACTCTTCTATAGGTAAGGTGGTTTTTTTCTCTAGGTTCCTTCAGAATATTCTGTTCATCTTTGATTTTTTTTTTTATAGTTTGTAACTTCGGTGGCTAGATGTAATTTTTCTGTGGGCATTTACCCTCTTGATGTTTTCTGAGCTTCCTGGA
This sequence comes from Sapajus apella, assembly GCF_009761245.1. Classification (NCBI taxonomy): domain Eukaryota; kingdom Metazoa; phylum Chordata; class Mammalia; order Primates; family Cebidae; genus Sapajus; species Sapajus apella. The sequence goes on along the minus strand of NW_022437087.1, from coordinate 2,011,470 downwards.
TCTGTGGTTTGGTGTTTCACATTGAGAGAAATTCTCAAGCATTATTGTTTTGAATATTTCTTCTGTTTCTCTTTTCTGGAATTCCCATCACATGTATGTTACATGTTTTGCAGTTGTCTCACAGTTCTTGCATACTCAATTTTTTTCCATCCTTTTCCCCTTTTCTGTTTTGGTGATTTCCATGAGGTAGTCTCAAGCTCAGAGATTTCTTTCCTTAGCAGAATCCAGTTTACTAATAAGCCTGTCAAAGGCATTCTTCATTTTTGTTACAGTGTTTTAAATCTATAGCATTTCTTCTTGGTTCTTTCTTATAGTTTCCATCTCTGATTAAACTGTCCACGTATACAAAGTATATACACTAACCTGTGAATGCGTGTGCGCACGCGCGCGCGCGCGCACACACACACACATATCTATTTTTTTTGTGTATCTATGAATTCATGCTGAAACCCTGGACACTATTTCAGCACCGTAGGTCTCATTATAGTCTGCATCTTTTTATTTTAAGTTCTGGGGTACATGTGCAGAACTTGCAGGTTTGTTACATAGGTAACCATGTGCCCTGGTGGTGTGCTGCACCTGTCAACTCATCACCTAATTATTAAGCCCAGCATGCATTAGCTCTTCTTCCTAATGCTTTCCTCCACTGCCCTCCCCCAACAGGCCCCAGTAAGTGTTGTTCCCTTCCCTGTGTCCATGTGTTCTCATTTTTCAGGTCCCACTTATGAGTGAGAATATGTAGTATTTGGTTTTATGCTCCTGCATTAGTTTGCTGAGGATAATGGCTTCCAGCTCCATTCATGTCCCTGCAGAGAACATGATCTCATTCCTTTTTATGGCTGTGTAATATTCCATGGTGTATACGTATGACATTTTCTTTATCCAGTCTATCATTGATGGGCATTTGGATTGATTCCATATCTTTGCTATTGTGAATAGTGCTATCTGCATCTTTTTCTTATTTGTAACTTATTTCACTGATAGAGGCCTGGCTCTCATTACTTACACTGTGTTTTCTCAGTTCAACCTTATTATACTCATAGTTTAGAACCGGTAACACATAACTCTGTCAGTGAAAAAAATTACAAACTAGAGTACAATGTTCATATATAATTATTTTTATCTTTAGCTTTATAGTAGCCAGTCTGAACACTTGTCCAAAGTTACTTAGGTCATTTCCTTTCTTTTCAATCCCACATCCTGGGTGACAGTTTTTATAATTTACATCCCATGAAATTAACTCAGTGGATTCTAATGGTTTTGACAAATTCAAAGTTGGGTATCTAGCAGCAATTTCTTACATAATAGTTCTATTCCACCCCCAAATTCTTTTGTCCTGCTTCTTTGTAGTCAATTGCTCCTACCCCTACCCCTAGCAATCATTTATTATTTTCTGTCCCTATAGTTTTGCCTTTGCCAGAAATTCGTAGAAATGGAATCACATAACATGTAGTCTTTTGGGTCTGGCTTTTTTCACTTACCAATCTACACTGAAGCTTCATGCATGCTGTTGGGTGAATCAGCAAATGTTGAAACAACAAAATGTTGTTTCTTCCTTGAACTGGCTTTATATATGGATAGATGTTCACCCGTTTACCAGCTGAAAGACAATCTGGGTTGTTTCCAGTTTGGGGATAAAGTTCTATAAACGTTCATTTACACATTTTTGTGTAAATCTACATTTTCACTTCTCTTTGATGAACACCTAGAGGTGAGTTTGCTGGGTCATATGATACGTGCATGTTTGTAAGAAACTGTCAAACTGATTTCCAAAGTAGGTGTACCATTTTGCATTCTCATGAGCAATGTGTGAGTGTTCCAGTTGTCTCAGACCCCTGCTAGTACTTGGTATTGTCAGGTTTGTGTGTGTGGTGGATTGGGGGGTTTTGTTTTTTGTTTTTAAGCCATTCTAGTAGGTACGTAGTGGTATCTTACTGCAGTTTTAACTTCCATAATGACTGTTGATTTTAAGCATCTTTTTATGTGCTTCTTTGCCATCTTTTCTGGGTTGAATTGTGCCTCCAAAAATGAAGTTCTAACCCTCACTACCTATGAATATAATCTTATTGGAAAATAGGGTCATTGCAAAAGATGAAATTAAGTGAAGTTATCAGGATGGGACTTAATACAGTATGACTGATGTCCTTATAAAAAGGGGAAATTTGAAGACAGATGCATGCCCACAGGGAGGATGCCATGTAAAGATAAAGGCAGAGCTTTACGAGCCAAACAATGCCAGAGATCACCAGCAATCCACCAGAAGCTAGGACAAAAAAATGGAACCAGTTTTCCCACACAGCCTCAGAAGAATCCAACCTGCCAACACCTTGATCTTGGGATCTGTGGTCTCTGCAGCTGAAAGATAATACATTTCTATTGTTTCAGCTTCCCTGTTTTGTACTTTTCATAGCAATCTTAACCAATTAATACACTATCTGTGTATCTTTTTTGGTGAAGCATCTGTTTAGAACTTTTATCTATGTTTTTGTGGTTTGATTTGGTTTTCCTATTGCTTACTGTCTGTAAGCTCCTCCCAGCCATATTTCCTGGTTGGTCATTATAGTTACCTAATGGCTACAATTAACAAAGTCTTGGCCAGCCACGGTGGCTTGTGCCTATAATACCAGCACTCTGGGAGGCTGAGGCAGGTGGATTGCTTGAGACCAAGAGTCTGAGACCAGCCTGGCCAACATGGCAAAACCCTGTCTCTACTAAAAGTACACAAATTAGCCGGGCATGGTGGCAAGTACCTGTAGTCCCAACTACTTGGTGGGTGGGGGGGGTTAGGCAGAAGGCTCTCTTGAACCCAAGAGGTGGAGGTTGCCATGAGCTGAGACTGCATCACTGCATTCCAGCCTGGGTGATACAGTGAGATTCTGTCTCAAAAAAAGAAAAAAAAAGGCTTAATATGCATATTGGATGGGATGGGATGGTGAAATACCCTGGCCACCTTAGAGAGCATCTATCGAGTTGTATGCTGTGTTTATGCTTGGGAGGGACAGTATTGATAAAAGTTCTGTGTCTGTGATACAAGGTAAAAATCTGCGCTTTCATCAAAAGAGCATTGCATGGCAGAGGAAAAAAGCTAAAGCCTTAACAAAATGAAAGAGTCCTGATGTTTTGTTGGACACCACAACCCTTTCAAAAACATGTCATCAACATGTTTTTAAACAGCATTTTTGAAGTTACTAACTGATAATTGCAAGGTTTGCTTTCCTCATCTCTGTTGAACCTTCAGAGGCCTCCCCTCCATTTCAGTCTGTGGTCTTATTTTATACAACAAGGGTTTCCAGAGAGATAGGGTGGAAATGGGATGGGGCTGGGGTGGAAATCTGACTTTTCTCTCTAAATTTTCCTTCTTTCTTTATTAGATTTATCCAAGTTTGGCATAGTGGAAATTCCTTCTAGAATCTGGCAGGATGCTTTGTAATATTACTATTTTCCAGCCCTGTTAAAATGTTTTTTGTGTGTGTTCTTGCATAGTATTTCAAGGAGGCCTAAGAGGAGAATGAATCAGATTGCTAGCTTTCCACCACCTTAGCTTGGAAGCCCTTTAACTTTCACAGAGATACACATTCCTTCTGTACCTATTTTTATGCTGTTCCCACCTTCCCATTTGTCTGGCAGTTTCCTGTCAATCTTCCAAGATTCAGCTCAGTTGTCTATCCTCTCTGTAAGGAAGACTTTCCTGAACTCCCAGGCTAAATGTCTTACAGTATATTGTTTCAATCTGTTTTCACACTTGTTATACTAAGTGTTAGATTATGGAGAGACACCATTATTCATCTTCAATCCTTATCCCATGGCAAATTGCTTGTGGAAACTCTGGTAGATGTTTTATTAAGGGTGACCTTTGTCCAGGGAGGAGACTACCCCCATCAAATTGCAGAGGGATTTGAATATCCAGCATTGGAATATGGGCCAGGATGACAGAGTGCCGTAGTATTCCCTTATTTTTAATTCTGATGATGATACATTATTATTTGCTATTTAAAAAGTAAGAACATCTACTTATGTATAGGTTAACCTAGACAGGACTTTATTAAAATGCTCTTTAAAAAAAATTAGGTGCAAAAATTATTTCTTGAAAATCCCTTCCTTTTATTGATTTTATTAATGTTACATAGAAATATAAAGTTTAACACACCATACTTTTACTAATAAATGTAAATAAGAACAAATTACTTTCAGACAAAATAACCAAATATTGATGATTTTCAATAAAGTATATTTTGAAATAATTCTGAAGCCATAAAAGACTAAAATTCGCTTTATGCTAAAATAAATCATACTCTCCCATAATGCAATTATTTAATTTTTTTTAAAGCAACCACCCAATAAGAATTTAATTCATTAGGACATTTTTAGCATTTATGAATGCAAGAGAGTGTTTCTACTACACTGGTATCATTCCGTTCCTTAGCACTTATCTTTACACTGGAAGAGGTGAACGAGATGATTATGCCCCTGCTGGGGCTAGTTCTGCCTCTGAACAGTGACTTGGCATGGCAGTTAGGTGCAAAATCACCTAAGTGTACCCTAAAGATTTCTTCAGAGCTGTCAGTCTTCCTAAAACTACCCTAGCAAATACTTTTTCCTTTCTCCAAATACTGTTATTTAAACCACTCTGTTTACCCCATTGCAAGCTTTCCATTCTCTGTTAAGAATTTCTTGGATGCTCATAAAGTTTTAAAGGACAAGACTCCTCTCAAAAGTACATACTACTCATAAGCTCAAAGCAAATTAGGTTATTTTACAATCCTTGCTATAGGGGAGAAAATGAGAATTGAGTAATTATCCCAATTTGAAAAGGAGAAAATAAGTGTAAAAATAGATTGATTTTTTTCAAACAATCCTCTACATTTATACTTTTACTTTAAGGATTAAAATGTACCATATAGTCTGGCACTCAAACTTTTCAAGAACAGATATTTTACAAAGACACTGAGACTCAGAGATATGAGTCAAATAGAAATCTGTATTATTAGAACTTGAACTTGGGCTGGGTATAGTGGCTCATGCCTTTAATCCCAGTGTTTTGGAAAACCAAGGCAGGATTTAAGACCAGGCTAGCCAATATAGCAATAACCTGTTTCTAGGAAGCATATTAAAAAAAAAAAAAAAAAAGAAAGAAAGAAAGCCAGGTGTGGTGGCATACTCTTGTAGTCCCAGCTATTTGGGAGGCTGAGGCAGGAGGATCACTTGAGCTCAGGAGGTTAAGCCACGATCACGCCCCTGGACTCCAGCATGGCTGACAGTGAGACCCTGTCTCTAAAAATAATAATAATTAGTTAGAACTTGAACTCAAGTCCTTTGATTCCCAGCACACAGAGCCTTTCCTTGTCACACCAACAATGTCTCTTGCTAACTTGAACATGGTGAAGAGCAGTACAGCAGTCTACATACAGCAACCAAAACTTGACTCAGTGTATGCTATGTAGATACCCTGAAGTCTGAGTAAATGACTCCTATTGCCGTGGAAGAGGGATCGATGTATCATTTTCAATGTTCTAAATAATCCTGGTGTGCCTGATAAATGACATACATTGCCATAATTATAACAGAATTACAAATACTAATAGACTGGGGACAAGCTACCAAGCAGTATGTTGAGTATTAAAATAGTTCATAGGGAATGCATATTATTCAACCTTCCGAAATGCATATTAAAGAACAATCTTGGTTAAAATATCAATACAAAATAGTTTTAAGATTCTGATTTCTTAGAATACATTTTCTCATTTTCTTGTTTAAAAATCTAAAAAATGATTTATTATATCATTAATTTTTTTCACTGTAAAATTGAGTTTTCTCTTGGAAAACCAACAACTTGCTAGTAGCTTCCTTTTAAGCACAATTTGGTTATTAGAAGACCTTTACTGCTGGAGTAATCTTGCAGAAGAATTTATGACCTTAGGAATTTGTGTTTTCAAAAATATAACCTGGACGAGAGGCATAGCTAGCTGGGCAAATTTCCTGTTTTTTCGGTGTGTACTCTACAGAGTACATAGTTACATCATCAAATGGAACAGAACTCTTAAAAGCGATATTTAAAGGTTTGCAACTCTCTGTTGGAATCAATTCATGTGGCACATAGTGAGATCTGAAAGTGCTCAAACTATCAAATTTTCCAGATGGGTTGGGAATCTGCTGCTGCTGCTTCCTAATAAGTCCTTGACGACAACTTTCCCATGCTGGAAAATCTTCCTTCATGGTGCTTTTTCCTTGGAAGGGAAAATAGTTACTACTTCTATGAGAAACTGGCCTGATGGGAACAACACAGTTGGTCAGATACGGAACATAGTCAAGATGGCTTGTGCTGTTTAACAGCATGCTACCTGTAGGAGGCATATACTCTGGTACTTTCTTGACCTCAGGCGGTGGGATTTCCCATGGTTGAAAACTTTCACGGAATTCAGTGCTTCCTTCAAACTGAGCATTTTGCATCACTCTGGTGTGTACAGGTCTGCAGATTTTTGCAGTTTCACCAACAAGGCCCTGAAAGTCACACTGGTGAGTTGTGAGATCCTCAAAGCGTTGATCAGTTGGTCTGTAAACTTCTTTTGGCCTTTCAAACTTGAGTTCAAGCTGATGAGGTATATAATCAAGGCGATGACTTGTAATACCATTAAAAGGGGCTGTAGAACGTTTGGCCACAGAGGAAGGTTTAAAGCTTTGCCTAGGCTTTATCTCCTGAGGAACAAAATCATCCTGAAATATCGTTGAATTTCCAAATTTCGCAGTAGGGGGGTGGTAAGTTTGTTCTGGCTTATAAAGTTTACTTTTATGAATGTCCCAAGCTCTATAATCATCTTGAAAATTGAAACAAAGCAAAAACAATTTTAAATGCTGAAGAAAACAACTATCTTCTAAAAATCACATTGGCGTCTCTCATTGCCAAACATCTTTCCATTTCCTTTAGAAATCTAAACAATAGTACCAGCATAAAGTTTCTCTGATTCCTTTCAGATTTGTTCTTTTTCTTCATTTCCACCTTTCTCTATCCTTCTCCTCGCTTTAATACACATAACTTTCCACTTTCGGATTCATCTGTTTACATAAGAAAGGAATGGCACATCTGAGCCTGATTGCAGATAGTTCTTGAAAGCCAAAAGGACTGTGTTGTAGGTGAGGACAGAGTTTAGGAGATTATGGTTGTATTCCTAGAGTGGCTGAGATTTTAACTACAACTCACAAAATGCTAAGGTATGTCTGAAATCCAGGGGTTGAATAAAATCAAGTGCCGTCACATGTGGGCAAAAGTAAAACAGGTATTACTCCTTGCTTTGGAGAGACTCATCAAAAGAGAGAAAATTTTAATTCTAGTATGCTTTAGGAAGCCTGTGGAACTCCTTGAGCAAAGATACAGGGTAAATTGTGCTATCCCATAAAGATCACTGGCTTTAACTTTCCCTCATGAACTGGACCTTAAGGCATTCCCAAAAGATAGAGGGCCATCTAGAGGCCAGAGACCTTAACTGAATGCCTTCAAAGGTGTTTGGAATTGTAGAATTTTGAAGTGACCATCAGAGCAAAGACCTGGGGTTTGGAAGTTAAATAACCTTTTGCCTACTTCCTGGCAGTTTACCTAGATTATGGAGCATTTGGGGTCACTCTGGTGTATACAGAGTGATGACTTGTAATACCATTACAAGTTGGTAATGGTATACTTCACCAAAACTGAAATGTTTATATTTCAACTAAGGATTATTTGTGTTTTCTATTTGTAGATGGGAAGCTACTAAGCTAGGAAATACCACAGAATTGACTTCATCCCAAAATATGTATTTCTAAATACAAAAAAATTATAAAAGAGAGAAATTTATCATACAAGATAATGCACTAAAATCTGGACGAAAGTTTACAGGATGTAAACATTTTTACAGTGTTTACAGGAAAGGTCAAACCTTGAAAACTTATGCAGATAGCTTTTTCAAATAGAAAAATTGCTTATCCATTTCTGCCAAAATGGCCAAGTTTTGAACTACATGATTAAGTTAGTAGTGTTTGGATGAGTGTACCCGACTCAAGAATAGGCAACCTTTAGGCTAGCAGAAACCTATAAGACAAACTGACAGAACAGATGAGCTAGATCTAGCATTCTTATTCTTGTAAACCTAAAATTGCAAATAATGAGTGAGATAGAAATGGGAAAATTGGAAAGGATGCCAGGAGGTAGAGCTGAAGAGCTATGGAAAGCTGAAGTTATGTTCAATACAGACCTGTAAAGAAACAGAAATGATATATAGGCAGAGGCGGCCAGTTAGTAAAGTGGTGATCAGAGCAGATGCAAGAAGGGAAGTAAAGATGCTGTGAGAGAAATAATGTAGCCCATCGCAGAGATGAAGGAAAAGCTTTTCCTTCAAGATCCTTGGGCACCTGGTAGCTTTCCATTTTCAGTTCACATGAAGCTTTACCAGAGTCTTTTTTTCTTGAGGTACCATGAGGGAATCTCTCTTCTTTGCAAACTAAAGTATAAAAGTATAACACTATTTTTCATTAACTAAAAGGTATCACAGATGTTATTGAAGGTTTATAGTTCCACACAATCATATAGGTAGAATTCTTGCTGCCAAATAAGAGAAAAAGATTTTCATTATAAGAGAGTAAACAGAAGAGACTATTTCTCCCTCACCAAACCAGCTCTGACTTTCATAATGGAAGCAAGAATTTGGACACGGAGAAATGAATGTGATACCATACAATAGTATGAACATAAGTTCTAGATAACAACAGAAAATTGATTTTCTCCCTATAAATATGCCTATGTTCATATGCCTGGAATATGTATTACCCATTCTGGAATATTTAATAACATTCTAGCAATACCTTTAAAACATAATATTTATCACCTGCTTTTAGTGTTTTGTAATACTTCGGGGAAAAACGAACAAGAAAACAAACATAATGCTGTCCACGTCTAACAATACAGTCTGGTTATGTGGCAGCCCTTGTTAGATATTTCCTCAGCTCACTTTTTATGTCTAGCCCCTAAAATCTAGTTAGAAAGTTTATTCTCTTCTGAACAGCTTTAAGTCCAAGAAGTGCCTGCGTGCATTTGCCCACTATTTGTATATACAACTCCAACCTTTTTTTTTTTTTTTGAGACAGAGTCTCACTCCATCACCAGGTGCCAGGCCCAACCTCATTTTAATATAGTGAGCTGTTCTAGGTTCTTCTTTTAGGACAAAAGTCTTCAGTTGCTTATGCTAGTTCTTTTTCCTGGTACCTGGGACTGCACCCTGTGGCGTCTTGTGGTACCAAGGAATTGAAAACTACTTTTACAAGGTCAGGGGACATCATCCTGGGCCTCATCTTTTTCAATCTGCATACCATCTGTCTACTCCCATGGTTTTAATACTGCCTGTAAGCTGATGACTCCCAAACTTGAATCTCTACTTCAGACCTCCCTTCAAACACCAAACTCACATATTTATCTGCCTACTAGACATCCTTATTTGAATGTCCCTCAGATAAATGAAATTTAGTATTCCCCTTGTTGAATTTATTATCTCACTCAGGCTCACATTCCCCAGAAAATAACATATCAACAAAGTTTCTGTTATGAATTTGGCATCTCAGGGTAAGGTTCCGTCTAATTGACTTTCTCTCCCTCATTTCCTTTTCTCCTTTTCAAGTGGTTTTCAAATACTGTCAGTATTACCTTCTAAATATTAATTTCTTCCTTCTTGAAGCAAACATGAAATGAATGGCAACCTGATAGAATTGTCAAAAATAAGCAAGAAAAAAAAAGAAAAAGCCACAATGTAGAATAAAGGTCTATAAGGTCTGTAGTGCTATTTTCTTTCATTCTTGATATTTGTAATTAGTGTCTTCTCTCTTTTGGTTTATTAATTTTACCTTTTAACAGAACCAATTTTTTGTTCCATTTATTTTTTCTCTATGGTTTTTCTGTTTTCAAATTTATTGATTGCTGCTCTTATCCTCATTTATTTCCTTCAACTTTGCTTTGGATTTAATTTGCTCTTATTTTTCTAGTTTCATATGATGAAGGTTTAGGCTATTAAGGCTTTCTTTTCTAATATGAACCTTAAATGCTACAAATCTTCCTCAAAGCATTGCTTTAGATGCATCTTTCAGATTTTGATATACTCTTTTCATTTTCATTGAATTCAAAATATTTTCTAATTTCTTTTGTTGCTTCTGCTTAACACCATTAGAAATTTAGAAATTTGTCATTTAGCTTCCAAATATTTGGGATTTTTTTCCAAATTTTTTTTCTATTATTGATGTTTAATTCTGTTATGATCAAAAACATGCATTACATGATTTCAATTCTTTATATTTGTTAAGGTTTGTTTTATGACTGAATATAGCTTGTCTGGATAAACATTTCATGTGTACTTGAAAAGAATGTGTATTCTGTTATTGTTGACAGAAGGACTTTACAAATGTCAATTTGGACAAGATTGTTGATAGTGTTGGTCAGGTTTTTATATCATTACTCATTTCCTGTCTATGTTCTATAGATTACTTAAAGGGAGTGTTAAAGTTTCCAACTACAAATGCATATTTTTACATTGCTGATGTTTGTACTATAAGTTTTTGCTTTGTGTATTTGAAGCTCAAGTGACAGGGGCATACACATTGAGGATCTTGTATTTGGGAAATGGAAGGTGGGTGTCTGGTGGTTTCTCTGTTGTCCTGGTCCAGCTTCCAGTCTTAGGCAGGCCCTATGCCCCAGGGTCTCAGGAGCAGGGCTCTCTTAGTGCACCTGCATGTTCACTTGATGTAGTAGGTCTCTAGTTGTTGGTCCCAAGACAGTTTCCTGTTCTTTCTTCATGTTCAAGGTTTGGTTTTAGTTTGCTTCTTGTTGTTACTTTTCCTTTACCTTTCCTCAAGTTGGAACACATCTTCACCTATTCATTCAGGGTGTCACAGTGATGCCTCTCCTGCAGTGAATTAATGCTTTTGTTCTGTAGGTTAGAGGCATTCAAATGGAGCTTCCTGGTTATTTTTTTCAACAACCATTCTTCTCTCCATGCCTGCACCACCAAAGCAATCTTCTGTGGTTTCCAGCCTTTCTCCCAATCTTTCTGATGATCACACAGTGAACATCCACAGGGAAGAGTCTATAAGTGGTTTTGAACACGTCCTTTAGTGTCTGAAGTTCTAGGAGCTTCTGTACTCTCACAGATGTAAATGAATTATTTTATCCACTTGTGTAACAACTAGTCTTCATTCCATGCCCTGCTTTGGGTGAAACAGTGCTTGCCTCCTGTCTCAACTGGGTACAAGTTGTTTTTCCTTAAATTTCAGGCTAATTGGTTTACCTGTGATCTCAGCTTTCTGAAGGATTCATAAACATTTACGATTTTGTAGATTATCCACTTTCTAAAGGATCTGTAAACATTTATGATTTTGTAGATTATCTGGCTTTTATTATGTTGGGAACATAATTTTTCTGGCCTCTGTATCCTACACAGAAGCTGAAAATTCTGGATTTTTCTATGGTGAGGTTTAAAATTAGACCTTCAATTCTACAAATTCAATTTCCTTTACACATACAGGACTATTCTGACTTTTTATTTCTTCTTGAGTTACATTTGGTAAATTGTATTTTTCAAAAAATTTATTCATTTTATGTAAGTTGTAAATTATTGGCATTTTTTTTTTTTTTTTTTTTTTTTTACAAATCTTACCTTTTTGTGTGAAAAATAAATCTGAGTTTTAATCATAATATTTTCTTCATTTACATTTAATGTAATGATTTAGCTGAGCTTAAGTTGACTGTATTGCTATTTGCTTTCGATATGTCCCTTCTTTGTTCCCATACCTCTTATTTCCTGCCACCTTTTGTATTAATGGCATTTTTATTATTGCACTTTCTCTATTAGAATTTTAACCTTCTATATTTTAAAAATAAAAATGAATTTTTGACTTATTATGAGATTTTTCTGGCTCAAACTTAAATGGATATTTTTACCGCTTCTACAACAATGGAAGAACCTTTAAACAATTTAATTCTATTTATGTAAAAACATAATATGGTAATTGTGACTTTAAGTTGTCAATATTCTTTTATATTTACCCTTTCTGTGTGCTTCATTCCTTCCTGCATTTCATGCTTCTATCTGGAATAAGTTTCCTTTCAACTGAAGAATTTCCTTTAATACTTTTTGTAGTATGGATCTCAGCTTTTTTTTTTTTTTTTTGTCTGAAAACATTTTTACTTTGCTTTAATTTCTAAAGGGTATTTTTACTAGATACACAATTCTCAGATGTGCTGGCTTTAAAATTCTTGATGTTTCTCACATCTTTACAACTTTAAAAATGTCATTTCATTGTCATTTAACTTCCATAGTTTCTGTGAAAAGTCAGGTATCGTTCTGTTTAAAAGTCAGATATGATTTTTTTTCTTTTTGTAGATAATGTTTACTTTTTCACTTGGTACTTTTAAGACTTTATCTTTACTTGGTTTTCAGAAGTTTGACAATAGTTGTCTGGGGTGGTTTCCTATGTGTTTCTTTTGGAGATCGCTGAGCTTCTTGAATCTGTGGGCTGATTCTTTCATCAGTTTTGGAAAGGTCTTCACCATTATATCTTCAAATATTTCCTGATTCTTCATAGACCTCATAACATTTTACTATATGTTGGATGTTGTGTAAAAGAGAATCATAAAAACTAAAATCAATATTATTTTCAACAGGAGACAATTTGCTCTTTACTATGTTAGAATACAAGGCAGATCACCTCATTCTTACCAAAATCTGAGCTAGATCAGTGTTAAATGGCACTTTTAGTTAGACATAGTCCTACTCTAGTTTCAAATGTCTCAAGAACAAGACTTGAGGTGTGTATTAGGGCCTTCGTTCCAGTGGAACTCTGTCTCCTAAGCATTTACCCCCAAATAACACCGAGGGATATTCCTGGGGAATTTTTCTGTCCCAGTCTCCCAATACACCATATCCTCTCACCTAGAAACACTCAGTGAATGTCTCACATTGAAAACCAACCATACATCTAGGGCTCTTCTAGATTTCACTTAGTCCTATCAGCCTGTATTCAGTGTTCCACCACTTTCTCTTTCCCCTACTAGAGCTTATCTGCTTATGCCAAACTCAATCTTCAGTATAGACCTAGACTTTATAAGTGTTCCCAGAGAATTAAATGGTTGGCCATATCAACTCACTGAGGAAGTGCTCCTCTCTCTCCAAAATTTTAGTTTTTTGCTTCTACAACAGTCTGATGCCCTTAAAAGAAGATTTTTAAAAATCTATACTTACGCCAAGCCCCTCAGCCTGGCAATCAAGGTTCTTCCCAGACTCATCTCAATCTTCCTTTATAGAATTACACCCGAATCTCTCATCCCTGAAACCTAGTCCTCATGTCTACTGAATAACTTTTATTTTTCTGGTTCTATCAATTTTTTTTCTCATTTCATACCAGTGTTTAGAATATCCCCCCTCTTTCTATATATATCTATTGGCCATTTGTAAGTCTTCTTTGGAAAAATGTCTATTCAGGTACTTTTGTCATTTTTTAAATCCACTTTTTTTCGCTATTAAGTTGTGTAAACTCTTTATTTTTTTAATATTAACCCCTTATGTGATACATGGTTTGCTCATTATTTTCTACCAATTCATAGGTTGCATTTTTCTTTTCTTGATACTTTCCTTGCTGTACAGGCACTTTTTAGTTTGGCGTAATTTATTTCTCTATTTTTGCTTTTCTTTCCTATGTTTTGGTAGTCATATCCAAAAAACCATTGGCAAGGCCAAAGTCAAGGAAATTCCGCATGTTTTCTTCTAGGAGTTTTATGGTTTCAGGTGTTGTGTTTAAGTCTTCAGTTCACTTTAAATTTATTTTGTGTATGGAATAAGAAAAGGCTCCAATTTCATTCTTTCACATGTGGATATTCAGTTTTCCCAGTACCATTTGTTTGATTTATTTTAATTTCAGATTGAGGAATTATGTGTGAAGGTGTGTTACTTGGGTATATTACATGATGCTGTTTAGGCTTCTAATGATTCCATCATCCAATTAGTGAACACGGTACCCAACAGGTAGTTGTTCAGCCATTGTGCCCTGCTGTCCCTCTCTCCTTTTGGAATCTCCAGTGTTTATTGTTTCTGTCTTTGTGTCCATGTATGCCTAATGTTTAATTCCCACTTATAAATGTGAACATGCAGTATTTGGCTTTCTGTTTCTATGTTAAATGACTTAGAATAATGACCTCCAGTTGTATCTTTGTTGCTGCAAATAACATGATTTAATTTTTTATGGTTGCATAGTATTCGTGTATATATTCTCCATTTTCTTTATCTGATCCACCATTGATAGGCACCTGGGTTAATTCCATGTCTTTGCTATTGTGAAAAGTGCTACAATGAATGTACAAGTGCAGAGAGAATGATTTATTATCCTTTGGATATGTACCCAGTAACGGGATTGCTTAGCTGAATAGTAATTCTACTTTTAGCTCTTTGAGTAATCTCCAAACTGCTTTCCACAAAGACTGGACTAATTTGCATTCCCACCGACAGTATGTAAGTGTTCCCTTTTCTCTGCAACCTCACCAGCATCTACGTTTTTTGTTTTTTTTTTGACTTTTTAAATAATCGCCATTCTGACTGGTATGAAATGGTATCTCATTGTGGTTTTCATTTACATCTGTCTGATTATTAGTGATGTTGAGAATTTTTTCATGGGTTTGTTGGCCACTTATATGTTTTCTTTTGAAAAGTGTCTTTTCCTGTCCTTTGCCTACCTTTTAATATTATTTTTCTTGTTGATTTAACTTCCTTATAGATTCTGGATATTAATTCCTTGTTGGATGCATAGTTTGTGAATATTTTCTCCTAGTATGTTTCTTGTTACTCTGTTGATAGTTTCTCTTCCTGTGCAGAAGTTCTCTTCATTTGTCAATTTTTATTGCATTTGCTTTTGAGCACTTAAGGTATAAATTCTTTGCCTAAGTCATGTCTAGAAGAGTATTTACTAGGATTTTTATAGTTTAAGGTCTTACATTTAAGCCTTTAATCATCTTGAGTCAATTTTTGCATATAATGAGACGTAGGAGTGCAGTTTCATCCTTCTGCATATGGTTAGGCAGTTTCTCTAGCATCATTTATGGAATAGGGAGTCCTTTCTTCATTGTTTATTTTTACCAATTTGTTGACAATCAGGTGGTTGTAGGTGTCTGGCTTAATTTCAGGGGTTTCCATTCTGTTGCATTGGTCTATGTGTCTGTTTTTGTATGAGTACCATGCTGTTTTGGTTACTGTAGCTTTGTAGTATAGTTTGAAGTTAGGAGATGGAGATGTATTACCTCTGGCTTTATTCTTTTTGTTTAGGATTGTCTTGGGTATTCAGGCTCTTTTTGGGTTCCATATAAATTTTAGAATAGTTTTTCTCCAATTCTGCAAAAAATTATATTGGTAATTTGGTAGATTGCTTTGGGTTGTATGACATTTTAATGATATTGAATCTTCCAATCCATGATTGTAGAATGCTTTTCCATTTGTGTAGCCTATGATTTCTTTCTCCTTGTAGAGATCTTTGACCTCCTTGGTTAGATGGATGCCCAGGTACTGTGAGTGTGTGTGTGGTTATTGTAAATGGGATTGTGTTCTCAGCTTGTACATTACTGGTGTATAGAAATGCTACTGATTTTTGTGTATCCTGAGACTTGGCTTAAGTCGTTTATTAGGTTTAGGAGTCTTTTGGCAGAATCTTTAGGGTTTCCCATGTATAAATTATATTGTCATCAAAGAGAGATAATTTGATTTCCTCTTTTCCTATTTGGATGCCTTTTCTGTCTCTTGCCTGATTGCTCTGGCTAGCACTTCCAGTACTATGTTGAATATGAGTGATAATAGTGGGCATCCTTGTCTTGTTCCAGTTCTCAAAGGGAATGCTTCTAGTTTTTTGTTCATTCAGTATGATGTTGGCTGTTGGTTTGTCATAGATGGCTATTATTATTTTGAGGTATGTTCCTTCAATGCCTAGTTTGTTGAGAGTTTTTTTATCATGAAGGGATGCTGAAATTGTCAAATGCTTTTTCTGCAATTACTGAGATTATCATGATTTTTGTTTTTAATTCTGTTTATGTGGTGAATCATGTACATTGATTTGCATAAGTTGGACCTTCCCTGCATCCCAGGAATAAAACCCACTTGACCGTGGTGAATTAACTGTTTGATGTGCTGTTGGATTTGTGTGCTAGTATTTTTTGAGGATTTTACATCTGTGTTCATGGACAATGGTCTATAATTCTCTTTTTTGGGTTTTTGTCAGATTTTGGTATCAGGATCATACTACTTTCATAGAATGAGTCAGGGAGGCGTCCCTCTTCCACAATTTTTTGGGATACTTTCAGTAGGATTGGTGCCAGCTGTTCTAGTCTGGTAGAATTCAGCTGTGAACTGAACCCATTTGGCCCAGGGTTCTTACTACTGATTACATTTCCTTACCTGTTATTGATCTGTTCAGGATTTCTGTTTCTTCCTGGTTCAGTCTTGGGAATTTGTGTTTCCAGGAATCTATTCATTTCTTCTAGACTTCCTAGTTTGTGTACATAGAGATGTTCATAATATTCTCTGAGGAGCTTTTGTATTTCTGCGGGATCTGCTGTGATGTCACTTTTGTCATTTTTTATTGTGCTTATGTGGATGTCCTTTTTTTGTTAATCTAGCTAGTGGTCTATCTGCCTTGTGTATCTTTTCAAAAAATGAACTTTTTGCTTCATTGATCCTTTGAAATCTCGATTTCATTCAGTTCTGCTTGATTTTAATCATTTCTTCTGCTAGATTTGGATATTTTGCTCACACTATTGGTTGCAAGGTTAGGTTGTTAGAATTTGAGATATTTCTATCTTTTTGATGTAGGCATTTAGCTCTATAAACTCTCCTTTTAACCCTGCTTTTGCCACATCCCGGGAGTTTTGGTATGTTGTCTCTCTATTTTCATTTATTTCAAATACTTTTTAAATTTATGCCTTAATTTTGTTATTTACCCAAAAGTCAGTCAGGGGCAAGTTGTTTAGTTTCCATGTATTTGTGTGGTTTTGAGAGTTCCTCTTGGTACTGATTTCTATTTTTATTCTGTGGTCTGAGAAAATGCTTTGTATTATTTCAGTGTTTTGAATTTATTGAGACTTGCTTTATGACTGAGAATGTGGACAAACTTAGGGTATGTTCCACATGCAGATGAGAAGAATGTATATTCTGTGGTTGTTAGGTGCAGTTTTCTGCAGATGTATTAAGTCCGATTGGTCAAGCATTGAATTTAAGTCCAGAATTTGTTAGCTTTCTGTTTCGATTATCTGTCTAATGCTGTCAGTGGTGTGTTGAAGTCTCCCACTATTTTTGTGTGATTGTCAAAGTCTTTTCTTAGGTCTAGAAACATTTGTTTCATAAATCTGAGTACATATATAACACATTTAGGATAGCTATATGTTCTCATTGAATTGTACTCTTTATTATAATTAATGCCCTTCTTTGTCTCTTTTTGGTTGTTGTTGGTTTAAAGTCAATTTTATGTTTATGTGTTTTATGTATTTTATCTGATACGAAAATAGCAACTCCTGCTTTTTTTGTTTTCCATTTGTGTAGTAGATCTTTCTCCATCTTCTATTTTGAACCTATGGGTATAACTGCATGTGAGATGGGTCTCTCAAAGGTAGCAAAACAATAGGTGTGTTTTTTTTTTTTTTAACCCAATTTGCCACTCTGTGTCTTTTAAGGAGAACATTTAGGCCATTTACATTCAAGTTTAATATTGATACATGGGGTTTTGTTCCTGTTATACACAGTGTTGTTAGCTAGTTGTTTTGTAGTCTTGATTGTGTAGTTGCTTTATAGGGTCTGTGCGCTATGTGTGTGCAAGCCAACACCACTTACTGAAAAGACTATTCTTTCTCCATTGTGTATTCTTGGCACCCTTCTCAAAAATTGGTTGGCTATAATATGTTTGGGTTTATTCTGGGTTTTCTGTTCTGGTTCATTGATCTACATGTCTATTCCTATGCTGGTACTGTATTATTTTGAATACTATAATTTTGTAATTTAATTTGAAATCACAATGTGTGATGCCTGAAACTTGCCCTTCTTTCTCAAGATTGCTTTGGCTGTCATGTGGAGTCTTTTGGGACTCCACATGGATTTTAGAATTATTTTTTGTATTTCTGTGAAAAATGCTGTTGGAATTTTGATAGAGATTTCATTAATTCTATTGATTGCTTTTGATGGTATGAATATTTCAACAATATCAATTCTTCCAATCCATGAGCACAGGATATATTTCCATTTACTTATATCTTCTTCAATGTCTTTCATCAGTGTTTCATAGTTTTTAATGTACAGATCTTTTACCTCCTTGGCTATCAATTGTAAAGTTTCTAAATGCCAATAACCATGCTACAATCCAGATCTCTGTATTCCTTACAATGGCTAGTACAGAGCAGGGTAATCCCAAAACATGTTTATAAAATCAAATACTGACCTATTTTATGGTCTACATTTTAATATATATAAATTTCTAAGTTGAGGCTGCTGCGGGAAAAACACTTTTGTTGAGGAGTCACCAGTTTCATAAAGCCACACCTCCAGAATCTAAACGTTGTCCTGTTTACTATTTTGCAGGATCTTTTTTTCTCATATCTCATTTCTTTCTTGCCTCCTGTCTAACTCTAAAAGGACAGTGAGAGTATCTTCTCATTGTGACTTCTCTTCAGCTGCAGAATTGTTCTTAAACAGGTTATCTACAAAACCTGCAGTACAATCATATAGACTGTGGAAGTACAGCCGTGACCCCTAATATTTTTGTTGTCTCATGCCTGAAAACCTGAAATACAAAATGTCACCTTTGCTGCCTAAGAAAGTTCAGGAGTGAGAATGCCAGAGGAACTCAAAATTCCTTACCCTTGAACTATAACTATAGGAATGGAAGTATGGGAATCGACAGGAAACCCAGGTCATGGAAACCTAGTAGTGTTGGTATAAGAGTGTGTGTGTGTGTGTGTGTGTGTGTGTGTGTGTGTGTGTGTGTGATGTATACGTGTTCCCAGCATCAGGGGACGTCAGTATTACTACTATGTTTCTTATGGATCTTGTAGAAAAACAGAAAATCTTACTATGGTTGTGTAAAAGGCCAAATATAGTCATTTTCATCAGCTATCTTTTATGTCAAATTTTACACAGTACATTTTCTCTTATATATATCAATTCTATATATCAATAATTACTATATGCTACATTTAATTATAATATACTTCTTCACCATTCACATAGTATTCCCAATTTATTCTTTGCATGTTATGTGCTCAAAAGATTTAAAAAACAGAACACTGCTCTTGACCTCCCTAATGGGTAGGCTTATAGATGAAAGTATATTGATATCCTTGCACTTTACTTACCGATTGAATGGGTAGGCATGAAACTTAAAGAAAAAAGTATGCATTTAGCTATTACCTAAATAAAATATGAATCATTACTTTGAGTATTGATGGTATCACTCATATAAGTGTTTTGTTTTGTTTTTTCTTTCCCCCCATTTATTTTATTGCATTTTAGGTTTTGGGGTACATGTGAAGAACATGCACAATTGTTGCATAGGAACACACGTGGCAGTGTGATTTGCTGCCTTCCTCCCCATCACCTACATCTGGCATTTCTCCCCTTGCTATCTCTCCCCAGCTCCCCACCCCCCACTGTCCCTCCCCTATTTCCCCCCAACTGACCCCAGTGTGTAGTGCTCCCCTCCCCGTGTCCATGTGTTCTCATTGTTCAACACCCGCCTATGAGTGAGAACATGTGGTGTTTGATCTTCTGCTCTTCTGTCAGTTTGCTGAGAATGATGGTTTCCAGGTTCATCCATGTCCCTACAAAGGACCCAAACTCATCGTTTTTGATGGCTGCATAATATTCCATGGTGTATATGTGCCACATTTTCCCTATCCAGTCTATCGTCGATGGGCATTTGGGTTGGTTCCAGGTCTTTGCTGTTGTAAACAGTGCTGCAATGAACATTCGTATGCACGTGTCCTTATAGTAGAACGATTTGTAATCCTTTGGATATATACCCAGTAATGGGATTGCTGGGTCAAATGGAATTTCTATTTCTATGTCCCTGAGGAATCGCCACACTGTCTTCCACAATGGTTGAACTAATTTACACTCCCACCAACAGTGTAAAAGTGTTCCTATTTCTCCACATCCTCTCCAGCATCTGTTGTCTCCAGATTTTTTAACGATCGCCATTCTAACTGGCGTGAGATGGTATCTCAATGTAGTTTTGATTTGCATTTCTCTGATGACCAGTGATGATGAGCATTTTTTCATATGTTTGTTGGCCTCACGTATGTCTTCTTTTGTAAAGTGCCTGTTCATATCCTTTGCCCACTTTTGAATGGGCTTGTTAGTTTTTTTCTTGTAAATCTGTTTTAGTTCTTTGTAAATTCTGGATATCAGCCCTTTGTCAGATGGGTAAACTGCAAAAAATTTTTCCCAATCTGTTGGTTGCCGATTCACTCTAATGATTGTTTCTTTTGCTGTGCAGAAGCTGTGGAGTTTGATTAGGTCCCATTTGTCTATTTTGGCTTTTGTTGTCAATGCTTTTGGTGTTTTGGTCATGAAGTCCTTGCCTACACCTACGTCCTGAATGGTTTTGCCTAGATTTTCTTCTAGGGTTTTTATGGTGTTAGGTCTTATATTTAAGTCTTTAATCCATCTGGAGTTAATTTTAGTGTAAGGTGTCAGGAAGGGGTCCAGTTTCTGCTTTCTGCACATGGCTAGCCAGCTTTCCCAACACCGTTTATTGAACAGGGAATCCTTTCCCCATTGCTTGTTTTTGTCTGGTTTGTCAAAGATCAGATGGTTGTAGATATGTTGTGTTGCCTCTGAGGCCTCTGTTCTGTTCCATTGGTCTATATCTCTGTTTTGGTACCAGTACCATGCTGTTTTGATTACTGTAGCCTTGTAGTATAGTTTGAAGTCTGGTAGTGTGATGCCCCCCCGCTCTGTTCTTTTTGCTTAGAATTGACTTGGCTATGCAGGCTCTCTTTTGGTTCCATATGAAGTTTAAGGTGTTTTTTTCCAGTTCTGCGAAGAAGGTCATTGGTAGCTTGATGGGGATAGCATTGAATCTGTAAATTACTTTGGGCAGTATGGCCATTTTCACAATATTGATTCTTCCTAACCGTGAACATAGAATGTTTCTCCATCTGTTTGTATCCTCTCTTATTTTGTTGAGCAGTGGCTTGTAGTTCTCCTTGAAGAGGTCCTTTACATTCCTTGTTAGTTGTATTCCTAGGTATTTTATTCTCTTTGTGGCAATTGTGAATGGAAGTTTGTTCTTGATTTGGCTCTCTTTAAGTCTGTTATTGGTGTATAGGAATGCATGTGATTTTTGCACATTGATTTTGTATCCTGAGACTTTGCTGAACTTGCTTATCAGTTTCAGGAGGTTTGGGGCTGAGACGATGGGGTCTTCTAGATATACAATCATGTCGTCTGCAAATAGAGACAATTTGACTTCCTCCTTTCCTATTTGAATGCCCTTTATTTCTTTTTCTTGCCTGATTGCTCTGACTAGAACTTCTAATACTATATTGAATAGCAATGGTGAGAGAGGGCATCCTTGTCTGGTGCCACATTTCAAGGGGAATGCTTCCAGGTTTTGCCCATTCAGTATGATATTGGCTGTTGGTTTGTCATAAATAGCTTTTATTATTTTGAGATACGTTCCATCGATACCTAGCTTATTGAGTGTTTTTAGCATAAAGGGCTGTTGAATTTTGTCAAACGCCTTCTCTGCATCAATTGAGATAATCATGTGGTTTTTGTCTTTGGTTCTGTTTATGTGGTGAATTACGTTTATAGACTTGGGTATGTTGAACCAGCCTTGCATCCCCGGGATGAAGCCTACTTGATCATGGTGGATAAGCTTTTTGATGTGCTGTTGCAATCAGCTTGTCAGTATTTTATTGAAGATTTTTGCATCTACGTTCATCATGGATATTGGCCTGAAGTTTTCTTTTCTTGTTGAGTCTCTGCCGGGTTTTGGAATGAGGATGATGTTGGTGTCATAAAATGATTTGGGAAGAATTCCCTCTTTTTGTATTGTTTGGAATAGTTTCAGAAGAAATGGTACCAGCTCCTCTTTGTATGTCTGGTAGAATTCAGCAGTGAACCCATCTGGACCTGGGCTTTTTTTGGGTGGTAAGCTCTTAATTGCTGCCTCAACTTCAGACCTTGTTATGGGTCTGTTCAGGGTTTCGGCTTCTTCCTGGTTTAGGCTTGTCAGGAGGCAAGTGTCCAGGAATTTATCCATTTCTTCCAGGTTTACTAGTTTATGAGCATAGAGTTGTTTGTAATAATCTCTGATGATGGTTTGAATTTCTGTGGAATCTGTGGTGATATCCCCTTTATTGTTTTTTATTGCATCAATTTGGTTATTCTCTCTTTTCTTTTTTATTAATCTGGCTAGTGGTCTGTCTATTTTGTTGATCTTTTCAAAAAACCAGCTCCTGGATTTATTGATTTTTTGAAGGGTTTTTTGTGTCTCTATCTCCTTCAGTTCTGCTCTGATCTTAGCTATTTCTTGTCTTCTGCTAGACTTTGAGTTTTTTTGATCTTGCTCCTCTAGCTCTTTCAGTTTTGACGATAGGGTGTCAATTTTTGATCTCTCCTTGCTTCTCATGTGGGCACTTATTGCTATATATTTTCCTCTAGAGACTGCTTTAAATGTGTCCCAGAGATTCTGGTATGTTGTGTCTTCATTCTCGTTGGTTTCGAAGAACATCTTTATTTCTGCCTTCATTTCATTGTTTATCCAGTCAACATTCAAGAGCAAGTTGTTCAGTTTCCATGAAGCTGTGCGGTTCTGAGTTAGTTTTTGAATTCTGAGTTCTAACTTGATTGCACTGTGGTCTGAGAGACTGTTATGATTTCCGTTCTTTTGCATTTGCTGAGGAGTGATTTACTCCCAATTATGTGGTCAGTTTTAGAGTAGGTGTGATGTGGTGCTGAGAAGAATGTATATTCTGTGGCTTTGGGGTGGAGAGTTCTGTAAATGTCTATTAGGTTTGCTTGGTCCAGGTCTGAGTTCAAGTCCTGGATATCCTTGTTAATTTTCTGTCTGGTTGATCTGTCTAATGTTGACAATGGGGTGTTAAAGTCTCCCACTATTATTGTGTGGGGGTCTAAGTCTCTTTGTAAGTCATTAAGAACTTGCCTTATGTATCTGGGTGCTCCTGTATTGGGTGCGTATATATTTAGGATCGTTAGCTCTTCTTGTTGCATTGATCCTTTTACCATTATGTAATGTCCCTCTTTGTCTCTTATGATCTTTGTTGCTTTAAAGTCTAATTTATCAGAGATGAGAATTGCAACTCCTGCTTTTTTTTGCTCTCCATTTGCTTGGTAAATCTTCCTCCATCCCTTTATTTTGAGCCTTTGTGTATCCTTGCATGTGAGATGGGTTTCCTGGATACAGCACACCGATGGGTTTTGTCTTTTTATCCAATTTGCCAGTCTGTGTCTTTTGATTGGGGCATTTAGTCCATTTACATTTAGGGTTAATATTGTTATGTGTGAATTTGATACTGCCATTTTGGTGCTAGCTAGGTGTTTTGTCCTTTAGTTGAGCTGGTACTTGTTGTTCCTTTCTATGTGTAGAGCCTCTTTCAGGAGCTCTTGTAGAGCTGGCCTGGTGGTGATGAAATCTCTGAGTACTTGCATGTTCCCAAAGGATTTTATTTTTCCTTCACTTATGAAGCTTAGTTTGGCTGGATAGGAGATTCTGGGTTGAAAGTTCTTTTCTTTAAGGATGTTGAATATTGGCCCCCACTCTCTTCTGGCTTGTAGGGTTTCTGCTGAGAGATCTGCTGTGAGTCTGATGGGCTTTCCTTTATGGGTAAACCGACCTTTCTCTCTGGCTGCCCTTAGTATTTTCTCCTTCATTTTGACCCTGGTGAATCTGACGATTATGTGCCTTGGGGTTGCTCTTCTTGACGAATATCTTTGTGGTGTTCTCTGTATTTCCTGGACTTGAATGTTTGCCTGCCTTGCTAGGTTGGGGACGTTTTCCTGGATAATATCCTGAAGAGTATTTTCCAGTTTGGATTCATTCTGTTCGTCGCATTCAGGTACGCCTATCAAACGTAGATTAGGTCTTTTCACATAGTCCCACATTTCTTGGAGACTTTGTTCATTCCTTTTTACCCTTTTTTCTCCAGTCTTGCCTTCCCGTTTTATTTCATTGAGTTGATCTTCGACCTCTGATATCCTTTCTTCTGCTTGGTCAATTTGGCTGTTGATACTTGTGCATGCTTCACGAAGTTGCGTTTTTCAGCTCCATCAATTCACTCATATTCTTTTCTATTTTGTCCATTCTCGTTAGCATTTCGTCAAATCTTTTTTCAAGGTTCTTAGTTTCTTTGCATTTGGTTAGAACATGTTCTTTAAGTTCACAGAGGTTTCTTACTACCCACCTTCTGAAGTCTGATTCTGTCATTTCATCACACTCGTTCTCCCTCCAGCCTTGTTCCCTTGCTGGTGAGGAGTTGTGATCCCTTTTAGGAGGAGAGGTGTTCCGGTTTTGGGTGTTTTCATCCTTTTTGCGCTGGTTTCTTCCCATCTTTAAGGATTTATCCACCTGTCGACTTTGTAGTTGCTGGCTTTCAGATTGGGTCTCAAATCTTTCAGATTGACGTTCTGTTTGTTGATGATGAGGTTATTTCTGTTTCTTGGTTTTCCTTCTGACAGCCTGGCCCCTCTGCTGTAGGACTGCTGAGGTCCACTCCAGGCCCTGCTTGCCTGGGGTTCACCTGCAGCAGCTGCTGAACAGCAAGGGTTGTTACCAGTTTTCTTCTTCTGCTGTCTTTGTCCCAGAAGGATACCCGCCTAGTGTCAATCTGATCTCTCTTTTATGAGGTGTCTTTTTGGATATATAGGGGTCAGGGAGCTGCTTGAGGAGACGGTCTCTTCTTTATAGGAGCTCAAATGGTGAGCTGTGAGCTCTGTTGTTGTTCATTCAGAGCTGCTGGGTAGGTACTTTTAGGTCTGCTGCAGCAGAACTCATAAACTGCTTTTTGTTCCCAGGTGCTCTGTCCCAGGGATTTAGGGCTTTATGAGTTTCCGTTATGCTGCCACCTGTTTTTTTTTTTTTTTTTTTGTTTTCCTTCAGACCTGCCCAGCCCAGCAAGGAGGCAGCCTAGTCACTGTTGGCCTATAGCAGCTTTGCTGAGCTGCTGTGGGCTCTGCCCCACTGCCAAGTGAACTTCCCTGCAGTCCTGTTTATATGGGTGTAGTTAGAACTGCTTTGGCGATGGTGGCCCACCTCTGTTGAGGCGGAGTCTCTTTGCTGTGGCGGGTTGCCTTGGCAACGGCGGGCTGCCTCGGTAATGGCGGACGCCCCTCCCCCACAGAGCTGGACCGTCCCGGGTTCAGCTGCGCTTGCTGTGAAACTCTCAATCCAGAGTTTCTGGTTGCTGTTCTTTTGTGGGGGTGGGGCCAGCCGAGCCTGATCGCCTGGCTCTCTGCCTCAGAGCCTTTTTTAAGTTGGTGTTCCAGTTGCCTGTTGAAGCGGCGCCGGGGTCTGTCTGTTTCCCCCTGCGGCCGCTCACTGCGCTGGCTTAAACAGTGGCACTGAGGTTTGCGGCGCTTTTTTTTTTTTTTTTTTTTGCCCTGGAATCTACTGTCCTGGTTCTCTGCTCAGTCCCCTTTTTGAACCGGCGAATGGGCGACTTCCCGTGGCTCCAGTCGCCAGCCAAAAGGGCACCCGGACTGGTGTATTTTGTACGGAGAAACGCGGCTCTGGGGCGCCGACAAAGCAGCCGCACGGGGCAAAGCAGCAGTGCCGGCTGGCACAGCCGCGCTGGCGACCGTGGACGTCCTTCACCCGGGAGTTTCCTAGTCTGTGGGCAATAAAAACGCGGAGTCCACTCACCCTCTGCGCTTTCACTGGGAACTGCCATCCTGAGCTGTTCCTAAACGGCCATCTTGGATCCGACCCACAAGTGTTTTATATTAGGACATATTCATTCAGCTATTTTACGTAACAGTGGAATTAATGTAATCCTATATATGCAATTACATTATTAATAAAAAGATATAAAAAGAATATCATAAATCAAAATGAAAGTAGGCCTAAGGCTATTTTTAGGCCAGGTGTGGTGGCTCAAGATTGTAATCCCAGAACTTTGGGAGGCCAAGGCAGGAGTTCGAGAACAGCCTGGCCAGCATGGTGAGACCCTATCTCTACTGAAAGTACAAAAATCTGCTAGGCATGATGGTGGGTGCCTGTAATCCCAGCTATTCAGGAGGCTGCGACAGGAGAATTACTTGAACCCGGAAGACAGAGGTTGCAGTGAGCCTAGATTGTGCCACTGCACTCCAGCCTGTGCAACAGAATGAGACCCCATCTCAAAAAAAAAAAAAAAAAAAAAAAAAAAAAGCCTATCTTAAAAAAAACAAGGACCCCAGTACTCAAAAATACTAGAATATTTTAAAATTGGGTTTTTGGGCCAGGTGCAGCGGCTCATGCCTTTGATCCAAGCACTTTGGGAGGCCAAGGTGGGTAGATCACGTGAGGTCAGGAGTTCATGACCAGCCTGGCCAACATGGTGAAACCCCACCTCTACTAAACATACAAAAAGTTAGCTGGAGGTGGTGACATGCAGCTGTAATCCTAGTTACTTGGGAGGCTGAGGTATGAGAACCACTTTAACCCGGGAGGCAGAGGTTGCAGTGAGCCAAGATAACACCATTTCACTCCAGCCTGGGCGACAGAATGAGACTCTGTCTCAAAACAAAAACAAACAATAAAAACCAGGTTTTTGGAAAGAAAAACATTCATGGCCCAACTCCTACCCCACTAAGTCAGCTGCCTGCAAAGAGAAAGTATTCTCACCCTTCCACCATGCCAGAATTCTTAAGAGGAGCAGGACCTCTATGTGGTAGTCCAGCACTGTCTATCATGGGGTAGATAAGCCTTCTAATTCTGAGGCTCAGTATCAGGAATAGGAATCGCCTGCTTACAAATGAAAGCTTTATCTTCTATTCTGTCCTTCATCAGTGTAAAACTAATATTTTGCTTCTCCATCTGGTAACTCTTTTGCTTTATGGGCTGGTTTAGGACTTGAATGGAGAGGAGCATTGCTATTTCTTTGACCTCAAAGATCCCAATACTCTCAGAGTTTCAACTCCTTCTAGGATGGGAAGAAAAGAACAATGCCAACTAAATGTGACATGAAGTGACAAATGTGACATAATGCTTGTTTAATGGCATCCTTTGTTTTTCATGTTTTAAGACCAACCTAGAATTCTATGTTCTGTGAAATTACTCTTCAAAAGTGAAGGAGAAATATTTTCTCAAACAAAAATTGAGGGAATTAGTCACCAGTAAACCTGCCTTGAAAGAAATATTAAAAGTTTTTTTGAGAAGAAGGAAAGTGATAAAGGTCAGTAACTTGGATCTATAGTAAGAAAGGAAGAGCATTGTAATAAGTATAATGAAGATAAATGAAAACTTTTATTTTTCTTCTTAATTTATCTAATAGATCAATTTAGATCAAACTGATCAATAGATCAAACAGATCATTTGTTCAAAATAATAGCAATAATACATTTGATTATGTATATATCTTTTCTATATAAATGCTCATATATGCTTGTATGCAAGTGAAATGAATGATAGCAATGATACAAGGGGCAGGAGAGAGGAATTAGGACAATTTTGTTATTTTGAGGTACTCACACTACCTGTGAAGCAGTAGAGTGTTATTTAAAAGTGAACTTAAACTGGTTGTAAATGTATATTACAAATCCTAGGGAAAACAGTACAAAATGAAGTATAACTGATTGATATGCTAAGAAAGGAAAGAAAATGGAATCATGAAATGCTCAGTTAAAGCCACAAAAGATGGAAACAGTGGAAGTCAAAAATAGAAACAAAAACAAGGACAACAAATAGAACACAGTAACAGATATGGTAGATATTAATCTTACTATATTGATATAATCACTTTGAATGTCAGTGGTCAATCACCAATTAAAAGACAGAAATTGTCGAGTGGATCAAAAAATACCCAAATCTATGTTGCCTATAAGAAATTCATTTTAAATATAAAGCTATATATAGATTAAAAGTAAATAGAGGAAAAATATACCATGCTAACACTAATCAAAAGAAAGCAGGAATAGCTATATTAATTTCAGACAGAGCAGCTTCAAAGCAAGAAAATTTAGCAGGGATAAAGAAGGGCATTACAGAATGACAAGGGGGATCCATTCTCTAAGAAGACATAATAATCATTAATGATTATATGCTATCAACAGATAATCAAATACCCCGAGGTAAAAACAGATAGAAGTATAGGAAAAATAGATGAATCCACTATCATAGCAGGAGACTTCAACATCTCTTGATCCGAAATGGACAGATTCAGCAGGCAGAACATCAACAAGGACTTAAAGCCATTAGTTAACTGGATATAGCTGACATCTATAGACAGCTTCATCCCACAATGGCAGATTACAGTTCATCTCAATGTTCACAGGGAACATTCACCAAGATAGACCACATTTTCGGTCATAAAACACACTTGAACACATTTAAAAGAATAGAAATTATACAATGTCTGCTTTCAGGCCATGGTGGAATTAAATTATAAATCAATAACAGAAGGGTAACTGGAAAATCCCAAAATATAAAGAGATTAAACAACATATTTCTAAGTTACATGTGGATCAGAAAATCTCAAGAGAAATTTAAATATGTTTTAAACCAAATGAAAATGGAAACACAGTTTATCAAAATTTGTGAGATACAGTAAAAACAATGCTACGGGGAAATGTAAGGCACTGAACACATATATTAGAAAAGAAGACAGATCTTAAATCAGTATTCTAAGTTTATACCTGAAGAAAATAGAAAAGAAGAGCAAATTAAAAGTAGGTCAGGTGCTGTGGCTCACACTTGTAATCATAGCACCTTGGGAGGCTGAGGCGGATGGATCATATGAGGTCAGGAGTTTAAGACCAGCCTGGCCAACATGGTGAAACCCCATCTCTGCTAAAAATATAAAAATTAGCTGTGCATGATGGTACATGCCTGTAGTCCCAGCTACTTGGGAGGCTGAGGCAGGAGAATCACTTGAACTCAGGAAGCAGAGGTTAGAGTAAGCCAAGATCATGCTGCTGTACTCCAGACTGGGTGACAGGGCAAGACTCCATCTCAAAAAACCAAAACAACAGCAACAACAAAAAACTAAAGCCTGGGCACAGTGGCTCATGCCTGTAATTGGGAGATGGAGGTGGGCAGACTCTCTGAGCTTAGGAGTTTGAGACTAGCCTGGGAAACATGGCAAAATCCCATCTCTACTAAAAATACAAAAGGTTAGCCAAGCATGGTGGTGCATACCTATAGTCCTGTCTCCTCGGGAGGTGGAGGCCCTAGAATTGCTTGAACCTGGGAGGAGGAGGTTGAGGTGAGCCAAGATCATACCACTGTACTCCAGCCTGGGTAAGAGGGTGAGACCCTGTCTCCTAAATAAATAAAATCCAAAGTAAGAAGAAGAAAGAAATAATTAGAGCTGAAATCAGTGAAATTGAAAACAAGGAATCAATAGAGGAAATAAATTAAATCAACACTGGTTCTTTGAAAAAATAAATAAACTCAGTAAGTCTCCAGCAAAGCTAAGAAAAAAGGACACAAATTACTAATATGAGAAATAAAAGGGGAGCCATCACTACAAATACTATGGGCATTTAAAGGATAATAGAGGAATACCCCGAAGAACTGTATGCCTACAATTTGATAATCTGGAAGAAACAGACCAATTCCTTGATACGATCTGTCAAAATTCATGCAAGAAACAATCTGCCAAAACTCACACAAGAAGAAACAGACAATCCAAATAGGCTTATTTCTATTAAATAAATTGAATCAATAATTGATAATCTTCAAAACCAGAAAGCAGTAGGCCAAGACAGGTTCACTGGTTAATTCTGTCAAACATTTAAGAAAGAAATATCTATTCTCTATGATCTCTTTCAGAGGACAGAAGCAGAGTTAATATTTCCTAACTCATTCTATGAGACCAGCATCACCCTAATACCAAATGCAGACAAAAACATTACAAGAAAAGAAAATTACAGACCAATCTCTCATGAAATGAAATGTAAAAATCCTCAATAAAATATTGGCAAGTTGAATCTAACGATTTATAAAAAGAATTATACACCATGACTAAGTGGAATTTATCCCAGCTATTGAAGGTTGGTTCAGTATTAGAAAATCAATAAATGTAATTAATCATATCAACAGGATAAAAAGGAAAAATTCACAATTGTATCAACATGTGCAGAAAAAGCTTTTGATACTATCCAACATCCATTCATGATAAAAATAGGAAACCAGGAATATTGCAGACCTTCCTCAACTTGATAAAGAATATATACAAAAACTCTACATTTAACATCATGCTTACTGGTGAGATACTCAAAGCTTTCCTTCTGAAATCAGGAATAAGACGGGATATCCTCTCTCATCACTCATCTTTAATATCATACTGGAAGTCTTGGCTAATGTAATAAGTAAGACAGGAAAAGGAAATAAGAGGTATACAGTTTGGGAAGAAAGAAATAAAACTCTTTGTCCCTGACATGATCATCCATGTGGAAAATCCCGAAGAACCAAGAACAACAGCAAAAAGAAAACACTAGGACCAATCAGTGATTATAGCAAGGTTGCATACAAGGTCAGCATACAAAAGTCAATTGCTTTCCTGTATACCATCAATGAACAAGTGGAATTTGAAACTAACAAAACAATACCACTTACATTACCACTCCCCAAATGAAATACTTATGTGTCAAATAAAATACGTCCATGATTTACATGAGGAAAACTACAAAACTCTAGTGAAAGAAATCAATGAAGAACTAAAAAAAAGGAGAGATATTCCATGTTCATGAATAGGAAGACTCAATATTGTCAAGATGTCAGTTCTTCGCTACTTAATTGATAGAATCAATGCAACACTAATCAAACTATTAGCACGTTACTTTTTGGATATTGACAAAGTAATTTTAAAGCTTATATGGAGAAGCAAAAGACCCAGAACAGACAGCACAATATTAAAGGAGAAGAACAAAATTGGAGGATTGACACTACTCACTAGCAAGGCTTACTAAAACTGGTATAATCAAGACAATATGGTATTGGCAAATGAATAGACAGTAGATCAGTGGAACAGAACGAAGAGCTCAGAAATAGATTCACATAAATATAATCAGCTGATCTTTGAAAAATGATCAAAAGCAATGCAATGCAGCAGATTGTCTTCTCAACACACAGTTCTGGAACATCTGGACATCCACATGCAAAAATAAATTAAAACATAGACCTTATGTCCTTCACAAAAATGAACTAAAAATGGATCCCACGGTTAAATGTAACACACCAAATGATATACCTCCTAGAATATAACATAGGAAAAAAATCTAGATGACCTTTGGTATGGTGATGACTTTATTTTTAAATTAACTAATTATTTTAAAAATAGAGATGAGGTCTTACTATGTTTCCCAGGCTGGCCCTGAACTTCCAAGCTGAAGTGATCTTCTTCCCTTAGCCTCCTGAGTAGTGAGATTACAGGTATGTGCCACCACACCCTAGTGGTGATTTTTTAGACACAACATTAAAGCCACAATCCATAAATAAACTTGACTTCATTAATATTAAAAAATTCTACTCTGTGAATTACACAAAGAAGAATTTTTTATGTGTCAAGAGAATAAGAAGACACGTAACACACTGGGAGAAAATAGTTGCAAAGACATTGTCTGGTAAAGAAATGTTACCCACAATCTACAAAGAGCTCTTAAAATTCAACAATAAGAAAACAACCGAATTAAAGAATGAGCCAGAGATCTTAATAGATACATTGTCAAAGAAGACATACAGCTGACAAATAAGCATATGAAAAGATGTTCCACATCATATGTCATCAGGGAAATGCAAATTAAAACAACAATAACATACCACTACACACCTATTAGAATGGCCAAAATCCAGGCTATGTGTGGATATGTGGTGGCTCATGCCTGTAATCCCAGCACTTTGAAAGGCTGAGGTGGAAAGCTTGCTTGAGCCCAGGAGGTTGAGAACAGCCTGGGCAACACAATAAGATCCCATCTCTATAAAAAGTT
This sequence comes from Sapajus apella, assembly GCF_009761245.1. NCBI lineage: Eukaryota > Metazoa > Chordata > Mammalia > Primates > Cebidae > Sapajus > Sapajus apella. The sequence goes on along the minus strand of NW_022437087.1, from coordinate 1,979,293 downwards.
GACAAAATTAGCCAACATGGTTGTATGCACCTGAAGTCACATAGCTACTTGGGGGCCTTAGGTGAAATATCACTTGGGCTTAGGAGGTTATAATTACACCATGGGTGACAGAATGAAACGCTGTCTGGAAAAAAAAAAAAAAAAAAAGCCCCAATCCAGAACTGAAAACAGCAAATGCTGGCAAGGATGTGAAGCAACAGGAATGCTGCTCATTCATTGCTGATGGGAATACAAAATGAGGCTAAGTGCGGTGGCTCACGCTTGAAATCCTAGCACTTGGGGGGACTGAAGTGGGTGGATTGCTTGAGGCCAGGAGTTTGGTACCATCTTGGCCAACATGGCAAAACCCCGTCTCTACTGAAAATACAAAAATTAGCCACATCTGGTGGCACATGCCTATTGTCCCAGCTTCTTGGGAGGCTAAGGCAAGAGAATTGCTTGAACCCAGGAGATGGAGATTTCAGTGAGCCAAGATCACACCACTGCACTCCAGCCTGGGTGACACTCTGTCTCAAAAAAAAAAAAAGCGGGGGGAAATAGAAAATGGTACGGCCCCATTATGGGAAACAGTTTGATAGTTTCTTACAAAACTAAACATACTCTTATCATATGATCCAGCAGTTTTCATGGCATTTACCCAGAGGAGCTGAAAACTTACATTCACAAAAACACTTGCGCATAGATGGTTATAGCAGCTTGATCCATACTTGCAAAATCTTGGAAGCAACCAAGATAATCTTCAGTAGGTAAATGGACAAACTGTGGCACATCCAGACAATGGAATATTATTCATTGTTAAAAAAGCGATGAGCTATCAAAATATGAAGAGATATGTAGGAACCTTGAATGCTTATTACTAAGTGAAAGAAGCCAATCTTAAAAGACTACATGCTGTATGATTCCAACTATATGAAATTCTGGAAAAGGCAAAACTATGGAGACAGTAAAAAGATCAGTGGTTCTCAGGGGTTTGGGAGAAGAGGGGAGGAATGAAAAATCATTTCCAAGGAGGATTTTTAGGGCAGTGAATACTGATGGATACCTGTCATTTCATGTTTGTCTGAACCCATATAATGTACAATACAGAGTGGACACTAATGTCAACTATGGGCTTTGGGATATGATGAGTGTCAATGGAGGTTCATCCATTGCAACAAATGTACCATTCTGGTGGGGGATGCTGATAATGGGGGATGCTGTATATGTATTGTGACATGACTTACATGTAGGAAATCTTTATACCTTCCGATCAATTTTCTTGTGAAATTAAAACTGCTCTTAAAAAAAGTCTTTAAAAAATTAAAAGGCTGTTAGTACCTCTTGTTCTTCCAACTACCGCTGACTTCAATACTGCTCTCACGTTTTCTGTTTGGGACTTCTTTCTTCTGCTGCTCTTGAGATTCTTTTTTTTTTTTTTTAAATTGCATTTTAGGTTTTTTTTTTTTTTTTTTTTTTTTTTTTAATTCATTGCATTTTAGGTTTTGGGGTACATGTGAAGGACATGCAAGATTGTTGCATAGGTACACACATGACAGCGTGATTTGCTGCCTTCCTCCCCATCACCCATATTTGGCATTTCTCCCCATGCTCTCTCTCCCCAACTCCCCACCCTGCACTGTCCCTCCCTTATTTCCCCCCAAAAGACCCCAGTGTGTGGTGCTCCCCTCCCTGTGTCCATGTGTTCTCATTGTTCAACACCTGCCTATGAGTGAGAACATAGGTTCTCTGTTCTTTGATCTTCCGCTCTTGTGTCAGTTTGCTGAGAATGATGGTTTCCAGGTTCATCCATGTCCCTACAAAGGACACAAACTCATCGTTTTTGATGGCTGCATAATATTCCATGGTGTATATGTGCCACATTTTCCCTGTCCAGTCTATCATCGATGGACATTTGGGTTGGTTCCAGGTCCTTGCTATTGTAAACAGTGCTGCAATGAACATTCGTGTGCACGTGTCCTTATAGTAGAACGATTTCTAATCCTTTGGATATATACCCAGTAATGGGGTTGCTGGGTCAAATGGAATTTCTATTTCTAATTCCTTGAGTAATCGCCACACTGTCTTCCACAATGAATGCACTAATTTACACTCCCACCAACAGTGTAAAAGTGTTCCTATTTCTCCACATCCTCTCCAGCATCTGTTGTCTCCAGATTTTTTAATGATCACCATTCTAACTGGCGTGAGATGGTATCTCAATGTAGTTTTGATTTGCATTTCTCTGATGATCAGTGATTTTGAGCATTTTTTCATATGTTTGTTGGCCTCATGTATGTCTTCTTTTGTAAAGTATCTGTTCATATCCTTTGCCCACTTTTGAATGGCCTTGTTTTTTTCTTGTAAATCTGTTTTACTTCTTTGTAAATTCTGGATATCAGCCCTTTATCAGATGGGTAAACTACAAAATTTTTTCCCATTCTGTTGGTTGCCGATTCACTCTAATGACTGTTTCTTTGGCCATGCAGAAGCTGTGGAGTTTGATTAGGTCCCATTTGTCTATTTTGGCTTTTGTTGCCAATGCTTTGGAGGCAATAGAGAGTGTTGACATTTTCTTCCACAAGGCCTGTTTCATTGATGTAATAGCAGCATTGCTCCTGAAGAAACAGACAGGTACCTCCCTTTTCTGCTGTCAGCAGGTCAAGGACCCTTTGGTTCTGGAGAGTTACCTGGGCCAGTGACATGATTTGTCGCTTGAGCGAGTTGGCCGACACTTCGATAGCCACCTGAAGCTTGTCCTCTAGTTGAGTGGCTGAGGTGTCACTGTAGCCTAGGGTGCTGCTACCCAGCCTGGCCGCCACCAGAGAGGATGCTAGAGAGAGACCAACGACCATTGAGAGGAAGACTGCTTGTCTGTGTTGGTAATTAGGGGAGGATGGAAGGAGGGATAGACGTTCGGCCTGTTTGTATACTTCTAACTTAGGGACCAAGGTGACGGGCATACAAGGGAAAAGGAAGGAGGCATTAATAACTTTAGTTAAGGTTCCATTTCACCAGAAATATTCTCCTGGTAGCACGTAGAGGGAGGATTTTACCTTTACTGTGGTGTTACAGCTGGGTCTGGAGCTGCTGGCTGTCTCATAGCAGACAGAGAAATTTTGCGGGTGTACTTGGAACAAGGGGATATCCATTAAGATGTTGCCGGGTCCCGTAGATGATTGTGACAGATTGAACCAGGACCTGAGGGGAACTTCAGCTAAGGGGGGGTTGCTGAGAGAGGCACATAAAAAGCAGTTGGCGATATTCATGGCTTTAGTTAAATTTAACATGTTGGATCCCAGCTGTACTAGAGTCAACCAAGAGAATGGTTGAGAGGTGCTACCTGAGGGTTTGAATTGGTTATTTAGGGTGGCTTCATTTTGCAGGGTTGTATGGCTTACAGAACTGAGCTGTTCTATTGCTTCAGAGACGATGCGGGTACAGGACCGGAATGTTAGCCATGTTCCCTGAGGGTGGCTCCAGGTATAATCTTCATAGACTTTACCGGACACTCCTGCATCCCAATGGCTGTGCCAGGGGTCGTGGATGTTGAGGGCTAAGGAACCATTGCTGAAGCGAGTGAGCATGCAGTTGGGACAGCTTGGAGGATGTGGCTTGTGAATAACACAAGAGATGTATGGGTACCCCATGTAGGTGGTGGTCCACCAATGACAGTAGTCCTTATTTTGGTCATATAGAAAACACAGCCCGTGCCGAAAGTGAAACCCATGATTGCAACCAAGTACGGTGCTTTTACCGTGTGGGATGAGGATGGAGACAGTAGACTAACAGCTGCCTGTTTGGCAGTTTGCCTGTGCAAGATTAATGGGTCCTGGTCATGGGGCCCTCAGTCCAGGATTCCTGGATGTAGAAGCGCCAAACATATGATTTGCCCTCAAGAGGAGATACCAGAAGGACTGTCAGGAGGAGGCTCTGAAGGGTTAGGGGGCGACGGGTCGGGGCCACGGGTGAGGCAGAGGCAAGTGGGCCCAGGGGTTCAGATTTCCACTGATCATTTTGGGTGGCCAGTTTGAGGCAGGACATATGGTACCACGGAGTGTGACCCAGGAGTTTGTCTGTTGTGGGGGTGGTTAGGATGACAATGTGGGGTCCCGACCACCTGGGTTGTGTGGATCCTGGTTTGAGTTCTCGGAGGAGAACGCTGTCGCCCGGTTGGAGAGGCACCGCTGGGTGGGAGTCCTCTGGTCCTGGAACAACAGGGAGGGAGTGCTCTGCATGTTCCCTTAACAGGTGGTGGAGGAGGGAGAGGAAGGGAAGGTAGGAAGCCAGTGGAGAGGGGTTTACAGGAAGGTTGTGAGAAACCAGGAGATGCCAGCCGTACAGCAATTCGAAGGGGCTAAGGCCCGTTGGTCCCCGTGGGGTGGCCCAGACCTGGGCCAGGGCAAGAGGTAGGAGTGTGGGCCAAGAGAGTTTTACCTCAATAGCAAGTTTGGCCAAATGGTCTTTGAGGATGCCGTGAACTCGTTCAACTTTACCCGACGACTGAGGATGGTAAGTGATGTGCAGTTTCCAGGAGATGTTGAGGGACTTGGCGACTAGCTGGACTACTTGGGCTGTAAATGCTGGACCGTTGTCCGACTAGATGGTGACAGGTAGGCCGAAGCAAGGGATGATTTCTTCAGTAAGGAGGGAGGCTACCGTGTCTGCTGTCTCCCGGGAGGTGGGGAAGGCTTCAAGCCAACCCAAAAAGGTGTCTACAAAAGTTAGGATGTAGCAGAGCTTTTTGTGAGTGGGCATATGAATGAAGTCAATTTGCCAGTCTTGGGCCGGTAGGTTGCCACGCATTTGGTGAGTAGAAAACTGTGGCCTTAAGCCTCCCTGAGGTGAGACCTTAGAGCAAGCAATGCATGCCTTGTGTACCTGCTCAGTTGTTTGTTGCAGACTTGGCGAGAAAAAGAGGGGCTGTACAAAGTGGTGTAAGACCTTAGGCCCTATATGTAAGGATTGGTGGATTTCAGCAATAATTTTAGGGGCCTGTTCCTGGGGAATGGCAATTCTGTTATTTAGGAAGATCCAGCCCTGATTAGATTCTGTTCTTCCTTTTGGTATAAGGGCCTGTTTTTTGATGGTGAGTATACAGGCTGTGTGGCTGTGGGAAGGAAGAGAACAGGGGTAGGGGTTAACTTGGCATTAGTTAAAGATCTTGCTGCTGTATCTGCCCGCACATTGCCCTGGGAGGTGGCGTCATGCTGGGCCTGGTGTCCTCAGCAGTGTATGACTACAACTTCCCTGGGCAATGATAAGGCCTGTAAAATGTTGGAGATCTGTGTAGCATTGATTATGGGGACCCTTTTGTGGTAAGGAATCCCCCCTCTCTCCAGAGGGCAGAGTGGTAATGGGTAATAAGAAAAGCATATTTTGAGTCAGTATAGATATTTGCTTGCTTTCCCTGTGCTAGTGTGAGAGCTGGGGGTAGGGCAATGAGCTCCGCCTTTTGTGATGTGGTTCCGTCAGGCGACATGCCTCGAGGGTGGCTGAATCTGTGACTACCGCATAGGATGCCTTTCGCCTCCCGTCGGCTGTTATTACTGAACTTCCATCCACATAGAAAGTAAGGTCTGGGTTAGGCAGGGGAAGGTTGGGTAGGCCCTCCCAAGGTTTGGCAAGTGCATCCATTAGTTCAGGGCAGGAGCGCACTGGGGAAGGGGGAAGGGATGGAAGACGAAGCAGGGTAGCCGGGTTGAGTGGGGAAGTGGGGTGAAGCCTGACTGAGGATTCTCAATGAAGAACAGGTAGAACTCCTGTAGACGAGAGGGCCCTAGGCGAGCGAGGGATTTGTGGGAGAGGAGGTCGGTAAGCCGGTGAGAAGAGAACACTGAGATGGGCTGGCTCAGGGTAAGTTTTAGTGATTCCTTGGTAAGTTCTATTGCTGCTCCCAGGGTCCACAGGCAAGGCTGCCACCCCCTGACCATTCGGTCAAGTTGCTTCGATAAGTAGGCTACAGGGTGGAACACAGGACCCAGGGGTTGGGTTAGAACCCCGACAGCAACGCCCTATTTCTCATCAGTGAACAGATAAAAGGGGCGATTGAGGTCCGGCAGATGAAGTGGGGTGTGGTGAACAGAGCAGTTTGGAGGGTTTTAAAAGCCTGTTTTACAACCTCAGGATGGGAGAGGGGTCCTGTGGGGGTGTCCTTAGCTGCCATGTACAGAGGTTTAGCTAGAGAGGCAAAGTTAGGTATCCAGTGGTGGAAGAATCCTACAAATCCTAAAAAGGAAAGAATCTGGTCGGTAGTCTCTGGGGGCTGCAGTGAAAGAAGTGCCTTCCGGCAATCTGTTGTTAGGCTTTTAGTTTTGGGGGTGAGGCAAATGCCCAAATAAACCACCGAGGTGACTGATAATCGTGCTTTGGAGGGAGATACTTGGTATCCCTGAGATCCAAGGAAGTTAAAGGAGAGTGGCAGTATGCTGTTGGGATAGGGAGAGGGAGGGGCTATAAAGTAACAGGTCATCCACGTACTGGAGAAGGAGACTGGGTTGAAGGGGGCAGGAGCCAAGGTTGGCTGCCAAGGCTTGTCCAAAAATGTGAGGGCTGTCTCGGAATCCCTGAGGCAGGACCGTCCAGGTAAGCTGTTGTGACAGGTTGGTGTCAGGATCAGTCCAGGTGAAGGCAAAGAGAAAGGAGGACTCAGGGTGAAGGGGAATGGTAAAGAAGGCGTCCTTGAGGTCAAGAACTTTAAAATGAGAGGTAGTGGAGGGAATGTTTGATATTAGGGTGTATACGGGTTGGGGACTACAGGGTGGAGGGGTACCACCGCCTTTTTCATAAGGCACAGGTCCTGAACCAGGCGGTAGTTGCCAGACGGCTTTCAGACCGGCAAGATAGGAGTGTTACAAGGGGAACTGGTGGGAGTAAGTAGTCCCTGAGCTAGCAGGTGGGTGATGATAGGCTTCAGGCCTTGACAGTGGGTCTTCGAGATGGGGAACTGAGGACGTGAAGGAAAGTGGGTAGGATTTTTGAGAAGTATCTTAACCGGAGTATGATGTTTGGCTACTACAGGCTTGGAGGTATCCCATACCAGGGGACTGACTACGTCAGGAGGGAGAGGGGGTTGAGGCAAGGAGTTAGGGCACAATGTGGCATCAGTTAGGAGTGGCAGTAGGAGATGAGCGGATGATGGGCTTGAGCGTGGGGGGCCAGTGAGTTGGAGAGTGGCCCCCACAGTCTGGAGAATGTCTTGTCCTAAAAGGGGGACTGGGCACGAGGCTATAATTTAAAAAGAGTGGAAAAAGTGGTGTCCCTCGAGGACACAGGCTAAAGGATGGGTTTGATAAGGACAGGAAGGCTTGCCGTCAATTCCCATGACTGAAACCTGGGAAGGTATGCTAGGTTCTGAGTAGGAAGGCAATACAGAATAGGTAGCCCCCGTGTCCACTAAGAAGGAAATAGACTTACCCACTACCTGCAGCATTACCCTGGGCTTGGCAAGGGTGATGGGGGTCTTCGAGTCTGGGCTGTGTCAGTCATCCAGAAGGACGAGAAGTTCAAGCGATGGGATTGCTTCCTGCGGACTGGCCTGCCCTCCACATAGAGGTGTTGGGGGTGGGCCTGTAGTCCGGGATGGGCAATCACTGCGCCAGTGTCCAAGCTGCTTGGAGTTCGGGCAAGGCTTGGTAGGTGGTCGGGGACATGAACACTGACCAGTGTCTCTCCTGACCACACTTGAAACAGGGCCCAGGTGGAATGCCTCTGGAGTTCTTGGCAGGTTTCAATGGACCCCGTCCACCAGGCGCCTGGTGGGCTGCCAGCCTCAGGGCTGCCACAAGAGCTTGGGTTTGGAGGCTTACCTTTTGCTGTAGACAGGCCTGGTGGGTGGCCTCAGCCTTTTCCTCTTGGGCATTAAAAACTTTAAATGCCATGTTTACCAGGTCTCGTATGGGAGTTTGAGGACCCTCCTCAGCCTTTTTAAGTTTCTTTCTAATGTCAGCCACTGACTGAGAGATGAAATGGGTGGCTAGAACTATAGCCCCCGGTAAAGAAGCCGGGTCCAGCCAGGTATGAAGGATCATAGCATTAGTTAATTGGTCCAGGAAGGTGGCTGGGTTTTCAGTAGGACCGTGAGTTATTTCCCTTAACTTATCATAATTAACTACCTTTTGGGCTGTGCTTTGCATGCCCACTAGGAGGCACTGTAGCATTTGGTCCCGGCAGCAGCTGCCATCTTGACCGGTTTGATAATTCCAATTAGGGTCGGCCTCAGGGACCGCCGCCCCACCTGCTGGCGTCTGGTTGTTGGTGAGATGTACCTGATCAGCGTGTGCCCAGGCCGCCGTAAATATGCAGTCATGCTTATCTGGAGTGAGGGTGGAGGACAGAATTACATAGGTATCATGCCAGGTGAGGTCGTAAACCTGGGTGAGGTAGCGGAATTCTTTGGTATAAGCTGTAGGATTGGTAGAAAATGACCCTAGGCATTTCTCAATGGCTGATAGATCAGAGAGGGAAAAGGGAACATGTATTCGGACAGCGCCCTCCGCTCCAGCAACCTCTCAGGTCAGAGGAGGGAGGTTTCATTGTTAGGAGCACAGCACGAGTGGGTGTGAGCACTAACAGGAGAGGCTAGGTTGGAACCAGGAAGAGGAGGAGCTGGAGGGGGTTGAGGCTCCACATATGGCAGAGGATTTGTGGGTTGGGCGGGTGGAAAGGACAGTTCTTCGGGCGGGTTGGGGTCGGAAGAGAAGGAGGATGGTGGAGGGGCCGAGGGCGGTGAGGGAGTTTCTTTGGCCAGGAGTACCTGAGCAATGGTGCATGAGGAACAGAGGGTGGGGCGGGAGCAAAGATACCAGATGGCCTTGAACGTAGGGAACCTCCGACCATTTACCATTTCTTTGACAGAAATTGTCTAAATCAGTTAGAATGCCAAGATTGAAAGTTCCCTCCGGTGGCCACTTGGACTGATTGTCCAGAGGATACTTGGGCCAGGCCACAGTGGAGAGGAAAAGCAGCCTTTTCTATTTTATGGAGAGGCCCAGCTTGGGTAAATTTTGGACTAGACATCCCAATGGCGACTTGGGGTCTAGGTGGAACTCCTGATTACCCATAGTCCCCTCTCTGTTGCAGGATAGTCAGGAGTGAGGAATGGTGTCCTGGACCTCAACGCCCGACTACCGGAGTTTATGGGGAAGGACAGGAGTATAGGGACGTCTCCACAATATTCCTGTCTTCTGGAACGGGTAAGCAGGGGCACCGGGACGTCTCCACGAGGCCCACAGCTCGAGACGGGGAGGAGTCCATGACGCGGCCGCGATTATGGAGAGGGTCTCCTCAGATCGGAGCAAACAGAGGATGGGGTTATGGGCAATAGGAGTCTTACTGAGTGATGGCTGCAGATGATCGGAGAGGTGGCGGCTTCCTGGTTCAGCTTATGCTAGAGGAGTCAGTTTCCCCCCGGGGTGGCTCTTGAACTTCTCCCAGGTTTTCGGCACCACTTGTAAGGGTTATTGCCGAGTTTAAAATGAAGAAACTGAGGCCAGTATAAGAAAATTAAATGCCAATTTATTCAGCTCCTGGGCGAGGTTCTCTGGTCTGGGGAAAGGGGGCCAGAGAAGTTGCGCTGACTTCCTGGGGCATGAGGTTTTTATGGCTAGGAGGAACGAGCAACAGCTGCGTGCTCTGGTTGGGTCCAGGGGAGTGGGATTGAGACGGGGTGGGCCGGTATTGGTTGGCAGGTTGTTGGGCCGTTTTTCTGGTGTGTGAGCCGGCCAGGGTTGCATTAGCTGGAGCCTTCCAAGGGAGCCATGCGACAGAGCTAGGTACCGAGTGCCGAGCCTGGTGCTGGGTGCAGAGTCAGGTGCTGAGTGCAGGGGTGGGTGTGTCCAACCTCCCGGCGAGGCAACCGGCCTTACAGAAGTTAGTTCTGTTTCTTAGTTTTCCTTCTAACAGTCTGGTCCCTCTGCTGTAGGACTGCTGAGGTCCACTCCAGGCCCTGCTTGCCTGGGGATCACCTGCAGCAGCTGCACAACAGTAGGGGTTGCTACCAGTTTCTTCTTCTGCTATCTTTGTCCCAGAAGGATACCTGCCAAATGTCAATCTGATCTCTCCTTTATTAGTTGACTCTGGATATATAGGGGTCAGGGAGCTGCTTGAGACAGCCTGTCCTTTATTGGAACTCAAGTGCTGAGCTGTGAGCTCCGTTGTTCATTCAGAGCTGCTGGGCAGGTACGTTTAGGTCTGCTGCAGCAGAACTCAAACTCACTTTTTTTTCCCCAGGTGCTCTGTCCCAGGAAGTTAGGGCTTTATTTATGAGTTTCCGTTGTGCTGCTGCCTTTTTTTCAGTGCTGCCCTGCCCAGCAAGGAGGCAGCCTAGTCATTGTCTGTCTGCAGAGGCTTTGCTGAGTTGCTGTGGGCTCCGCCCAGCTGCCGTGTGAACTTCCCTGCAGTCCTGTTTATATGGGTATAGTTAGAACATCCTCGGCAATGGTAGCCCACCTCTGTATTGGTGGACTCTCTCTGTAATGGCAGGTTACCTTGGTAATGGCGGGTTGCCTTGGCAACAGCAGGCTGCCTCAGGGATGGCGGAATACCTCCGTAGAGGTGGAGTGTCTTGGTAATGGCAGACGCCCCTGCCCCACAGAGCTGGACTGTCCCAGCCAGGTTCAGCTGTGCTTGCTGTGAAACTCTCAACTCAGATGTTTCCAATTGCTGTTTTTGTTTTTGTGGGGGTGGGACCAGCCGAGCCTGATCACCTGGCTCCCTGCCTCTGAGCCCTTTTTTTTTTTTTTTTTTTTTTTTTTTTTTTTTTTTTTTTTTTT